>NC_135737.1:38813763-39182096 GCF_041903045.1 Epinephelus lanceolatus
AGAGGAGATGGAGATTGCTGTGTCCAAATCCCGCACAAAAGTGGTCAGTATTTGCACAAGCAGTGCCTGGCAGCTGAGCGCTTGCTGTGTTTGTCCAGCTAAGCTCATCTTTATTGAGCAAGTTGTTTAAACTTTAAGCCTCTTTCTCAAAGCTTGTATGGTGAAGCAACCTTTAAATGAGTGGAGGGCAACATTCATATTTTGTCTAGCGCTGATTCACTACAGTAACTTTTAACTGCTCTGTTTGTACGGACTTAGTTTGTCTGTTGACTGCTTACATGCAGCATGTGAAGTATGAAGAGATGCAGGATGTTTTACAGCTATACATACTATGCCTCTACATATTTTTTATGTTTACTGATCAAGTAGAAGTTTGTGTTTTTCAAAGTAGTTTTATTATTTTGTGAAAACATGTTCTTGTACTTTATGGGCCTATCCTTATTTATATAATTTCCTGCTTTACACTGCATTCGATATTCAAATAGTGATCAGTGTCAATTTTTGTTCCACATCCGTCACTATTTTAAGTAATTTTCTCCAGAAAGTACTTCACTTCCTCACTGCGGTTTCACAAGTGTTGATTTAAAGGCCTGGTTCTCCAATTTAAGGAGAAATATTTATCACTGTTTCAACATAATGTCATGTCCCACATGCATGAGAGAAATGTGTGTCTGTTTGTTTGTGTGGTAGAATACAGCATATGTAGTGCACTGACTCATCCAAATTCTCATCACAATCCTGTACATTTCAGAGACAGGCTATTTTATATTTCTATATTACAAAAGAACATATGTTAAAGTCTCATCAGAACTCATAGATGCATCTTCACCGTGGCTGACCTTTGACTGTTGTTCCAGCAGACCATGAGTGATTTTGACTATCTGAAGCTACTGGGAAAAGGGACATTTGGTAAAGTGATCCTGGTGAAGGAGAAGGCCACAGGGATGTACTACGCCATGAAAATCCTCCGCAAAGAAGTCATCATTGCTAAAGTTAGTGCTGATCACATCACAGTAAAATCTTGACTTTGAATGGTTTTGCGGCAGCATTGCTATCTGTTCATATGGGGTCTTGCATGTCCTGAATGTGTGTATATGTGTCTGTTTCTCTAGGATGAGGTGGCACACACAGTTACAGAAAGCAGAGTTCTCCAAAATACGCGGCATCCCTTTCTAACGGTGAGTTACCAGTGCCTGTGTTGTTGCCTCAGTTTTTGCTGTCCAAAGTTAAAGGTTGAAGAAGTGATTCTGTGAGTCTCATTCTCAGGTTGTCAAATACCAACACTTTGGGTTGATATTCAGACCAAACCACTAACTCAGAATGTCAGCTACCTGGGAATGAGACTCAACAAATGCCTGTATTTCTCTAGAATCACCTACTCCACCTTCAAGGCACCCTTTAATCAGTAAATTGCAGATGCTAATGTTGGTTTTCCTCCTCCACAGACACTAAAATATGCATTTCAAACACATGACCGGCTATGCTTTGTGATGGAGTATGCAAATGGAGGAGAGGTGAGTTTTCTTCTTTCTTATATGGCCTCCAGTTGTGTCTGCTGTGTTAATATACCTGTGTGTGACCTTTAGGAAGATGGCTAATTGTAGGAGGGATGTAAAAAAGTAACCCAACACATTGTGATGTATCACTTAAAGGGTGCTTTCATGCCTGACTTGTTTGGTTCCGTTAGAAGGATTTTAATCCAGCTATCAAACTGGACTGGAACTGTGGAAGCGTCGAAATCCGATCAAACTGTGGGCTGGATGTGAGATTTTATGATGCATCAAACTAAATCAAATTAATGTTGGGCCTAATTGTGAAGTGAAAAGAACATTGTAGAGATTTATTTGGTTACAGCATGTACTAGGCTGGTTATAATCCATAAATTGTCCACAAAAGCACCACAAAGAATAAATAAGACTCAAGAATTCTGTTCACATCAAGGATTTTTTTATGAAATCAAGTATCTCAAGGATCTTCATGAGATGTTCTGTACCTTATTCCTGTGTCTGCATTTTTGCTTTTTCCCAGCTCTTCTTTCACTTATCACGGGACAGAGTGTTCACAGAAGACAGAGCAAGATTCTATGGTGCAGAAATAGTGTCGGCACTGGAGTACCTGCACTCACGCAATGTAGTTTACAGGGATTTAAAGGTAAGGCGTCTGCTTGGTCTGACAGTGTAGTATTCATTTGTTGCAAATAAGATTTTATATGCTATAACTTGAGATGGTCATACAATCTTAATCTGAGATACAGCCACTGCTGTCTACTAATTTGAATCTTTTCCTGCACAGCTGGAGAACCTCATGTTAGACAAGGACGGCCACATAAAGATAACAGACTTTGGGCTGTGTAAAGAGGGGATCACAGACGGTGCCACCATGAAAACCTTCTGTGGAACCCCGGAGTACCTGGCGCCAGAGGTAACAATGACATCAATGTGTTTTAAGACCAGGTTTGTTTAAAAAGCACTGATGCCACTGGGCTGGATGAGCACATGATGGAAACTGGTTTTAATAAATTGGTAGTTTCATGTCTAAATGTTTCGGAGCAACTTTGTTGACTTCACCGTGGGACACTACAAACCAGTAAGAATAGTAGTTAAGCTGGTAGAGCTGGTTGTCAAATCGCAGTGTTGGTGCTTTGGCTACCACAACAAGACAAGACCAAGAAAATGCAAGTTGACAATCAACAGGTTCCTGGGATGGGAAAGTTTGGTCCCTTAAATTTAGTTCAACAGCTAAATGTCCTGTAGCAGAGAAGTTTGATTACAGTTTGAAAATAGCACAATTTAAGGATTGTATTGAATTGAATTACTTTGTATCTGTAAATAGCACCATGAAACTTGTTGGTTACTATTTTTGGGGGCATTTTGCCTTCATGTGACCAGGCTGCCATGGCTCCCGCACTACACGAAACTTGTGACTGGGCCATTAATTTGATGGAAAACCGCAGAATGGAAAATGGACAATTTCCAGAACAGTGCATTTCCTTGACTTAACCAAAAACTTTTTGAAATTGGTAGCTATAATGTGAAAAGAAATTTGCTGATTCTTTTACTAATATCACAGTTTTATTTCTTTCTCAATTCTTTTTCCTGCCCTGTCAGGTGCTAGAGGACAATGACTATGGGAGAGCGGTGGACTGGTGGGGACTGGGCGTGGTCATGTATGAGATGATGTGTGGTCGGTTGCCCTTCTACAACCAGGATCACGAGCGTCTTTTTGAGCTTATCCTCATGGAGGAGATCCGCTTCCCCAAGAATCTGGCTCCTGAAGCCAAGGCCCTGCTGGCCGGCCTGCTCAAAAAGGATCCCAAACAAAGGTACTAGCACAAGCGTCACCAAATCTGTCAGTAGCTGAAAGGCAAAAAATAAAACTTAAACCCAGATAATCAACCAAAATGAAAATACTTTTGATGAAAGCTTGAGATTCCAGCTCCAACATTTTTGCTGAGGTCAGTTTTTTTATAAACATTCAGTAAAACTGTTTTACTGCAACCATTTAAAAAACATAAGCATCTCACTCTATCAAGCAGCATTTCAAATTGTTAATTAATTGCAGTGCTACTGTTTTGTGAGAGCACACAACAGATTGTTAAAGGTACACTGGGTACCTGGGTGCAGCACATAGGTGATAAAAAGTAGTGACTATGTGCCATACTATAAGTAGCACACATGGAGAGGAATCTTCGAAGAAGAACAGCCTCAAAAGAATGCAAATATAACTGGGTGAAACAGTGACAAACCTGGGATTGGCTTTCAATTGTGCTGGCAATTTTGAGAGGAGAATGACATGTCAGCCAGTAATCATTCTTTTTAACGTGTCCGCACAGCATTTATTTGACAGACGACAGTCTAGAAATGAGGGAGAGAGAGGTGTGTGACATTAATATTAAACAACATAATTTAAAATAAAAAAAGCCTTTCTTCTTATGTATGGTTACCCTGTGAAAACATGGCTGTTGAGCTGACTAACTGGCTCCTGGAGATGCAGCAGTACAGCTCAAGAAAAAACATTTTCTTCCTGGGATTTTGCACCATGTCTGCAGCACTTGATTAGTTTTCTGAATCTTCCACTGTGCCCCGGGGGCACCACTTATTTAGCTATAAAATAAGTAACCACATTATTAGGCCTTTGTTCCTTCTTGATTAGTTTTGGTACAGGGTAATGTCCATAAACAAGGACATAATTGATTGTTGTTTTGGTCGAGCCCCGGTGTTTCTGGGAACAGTCGAAGAACTCCTAATATTTGTACATTGAGCACTGCCTGGCTCACCATGCACCCGTAAGTAGTAAGGAAATGAGGAACAAATTGTCTAGAAATTGATAAACAGCAGTCAGAAGGGAACAACACGTCGTAAGTGCCGTACATCTCTAATGACTGTTTGCACAATTATCTGTAGAAAGAAAAGGTAGCTGGTGAGTGGGTGGTGATGATGATGATCGTGTTTTGATCTGTTTACAGACTTGGAGGCGGACCAGACGATGCCAAAGAAGTGATGAGCCACAAGTTCTTCACCTCCATCAACTGGCAGGATGTTCTTGAAAAAAAGGTGAGGGACTGGGAGAAAAAAAACAAATAACCTGACATTTAAAATTAGATGTTCAGGATTTTAAATGACTGATATCTTTCTTCTCCTCAGCTTGTTCCACCCTTCAAGCCCCAGGTAACATCAGAGACGGACACGCGCTACTTTGATGACGAGTTCACAGCACAAACCATAACAATAACTCCCCCTGACAAGTGTAAGTATATTGGTCATTTGTGATTTAATGTTGGATTAACGTCTTTCTACACATTCATGTCTGAAGTGGTGGATACATTTTTTCTCTTTCTTCCTTTGTATATACTCCAGATGACAGTTTAGATGCAGAGGATTCAGATCAACGCACGCACTTCCCTCAGTTCTCCTACTCTGCCAGCATACGGGAATGATCACTCAGACTCTTGAAAAAAGCAGGCAGGCTAACACACGATCACAATCCCACATACACACTTGCACTGCTGGGGAACGACACAAACAAAAACTGGCACAAGACACATTTTCATTCGGTCTTTATCGCACGTACACACACACAGACACGCACACACACATATCCTGGCAAATCAGACAAGACAGGGATCATCGAGTATGAAATGAACACACAGGCCGCGAATGACTGACCTCAGCAGGTTTGTGTGGATAGACTGGCAGCTTTGTCTCTGTGCGTCCTCTCAGGGTCGGCTCTAGGCTTCCCTGCAGGACCTCTGCTGCACTACACTGGGGTACCACATCAAAGCCTTGACACTTTGAAAAACCAGGTTATGCCAGCAAGTACCACCTCTTTACCAGCTGTACCCATGCTACACACACACACATACCAACCCATGCATAGACTGCATATATATACACAAACATACTTGATAGAATTTTAAAAAAGCATAATCAGAATTAGGAAAATGGAAAAGATTTGGGGGAAAAAAAGACAAATTTTTATTTCATCGATTGTTACGGTTTTAACTGTAAAGCCATATTTCTGCATTTTTTGTGATTTTTTTTTTATTATTATTTTTATTTTAACAAGTGCTCTTTCTGGAACTTGCTGTTACAAATCAAGTGTGGGACTGTTCCTACAGTAGGGGGAAATGGGGAAGAGGGGGAGGGGAAGGAGGGTTGCCATTTCTGTGTTTGCACTGCACGTGTGTAGAAGTGAATGGATGAGTGGATGCGTGAATGCGTGCGCACATGAGTGCAGGAGGATGTATGAACAACCATTTTTATTCTCAACCATCCATTTGTGTCTGTTTTCATGCATGTTTTTTTAAAACTGAACTATTGCTGGAATATCAACAAGAGAGGACACTACACGACACACTCAATGGCCTTTTTTTTTTTTTCTTTTTTTTTTTTAAAAGGGAACAAGCACGTAATTTATGATTGCTGTGACTAGCTTGGCGCTAAGTTGACTCAGTCAGGAATAGAAACTGGGATCTCTTGCATGGCTAACCTTTGCTTGAAAAGCTGCATTAATTCACTCAAAGTGATGCAGCAGTCAGGCTTTTAGGGTTCTTGTGGCTGTATCCAGACTGACTTACCGACCATCTAGTTGCTGCTTGGAGGTGTAAGCGTTTTCATTAAGGCCAGTTGCACTGTGTGAGTAAGAATAGAGGGAAAGAGGAGTATAGACTAGACGTTTGACCACAGTTGTTCCCCAACCTGTATAGAGAGACCAATGTAGATGCACACAGCCATTCGCTGTCCTCGATCCAGTAATTCTCACTCCCTAGCTGAAGAGTTAGGCACCAATCTTTTGTCCATTTTCTGTCTTTCAATATCAGTATGTTTTAAATATATTTTTCAAATGTTCCCATATTTAAAGAAATGAGAGTTCAATCATTGTTAAGTCTTTATCATGAGGCCAAAAACTGACTGACTTGGTGGACGTTTAACACTTCAAATGATTCCACATTTGATGTTTAGTACCTTTTGTTTGTGTTTTCTTTAATGCTGTGTTGAGGCACTTAAATCTGCATAGTTGTATGTCTGGAGCAACAGTCTGCAGGTTTACAGTCCAACGAAACGCTGCATGAGCTGGTCGACCAAACTTCAACCTGCAGACAGGGAGAACTAATCAAATCAGCTGATGCACTGTGAAGTTGAAATGAAAATTTGCATACTTTGAGTCATGACGGCACATGATAACACACACACACACACACACACACACACACACACACACACACACGTGCTCATACTGACACACGCATTTTATATTCCATACTGCTGGAAGAGATGTTGGTTGCTCTTTGAGCTTCACTAAAGGAACATCAAGTTCTTTTGTGTTTGTCATTGTTTTGTTTTTGTTTGTTGATTTTTCTCCTTTTATTTGTCCATCTATTTCTCAAATTTTGGAAGACACATTGTCTTGTTTAAGTATACATTATATAAAAATTATATATTAAAAGTTTTTAAACTGCTTTCTTTTTGATTACGTTCTTCATTTCAAGGGGGTTTCCATCAGAGGAATGCTTATTTAGATGGTGACTGTCAGTAATTTTATTTCAAAATGACCTCATTTTTGGTTTGTATTATTACGTCCCCTAGGCTGAACTGAGTACATTGTTCATAATTTGCATAATTGAGCATATATAAGAAGTTTCAGTTTGAATTTTCTTTTTGAAACTAGAGAGAAATTTTAAAGTTGTACTTCTTAAAAAAAATCTATTTTCCAGACTATGCTTGAACAAAGTAGATAAGACCCATCCTTTGATTTATACTGCATAGTCAAGAATAATGAAATTGGTAGTTCAATACTTTTGTCTCCCATTCTCAGCAGAACACTTATCCTACAGTGATGTTTGAAGGTTTTGCAAAAACCTCTATCAGCATTCTCTGGGATGCCCCTCATGTCACATATTAATTTGTTTTTATTAAGTTTGTGTGAGTGACAGCACGACAAGAGCGTGACAGTGAGATGTGTTGAGTGAAAGTGGTGATGAGGACACAGAAAAGCAGCAGGTGTTTTGACTCTCATCGTCAGACAGCAGGTGGCCCCAGTTCCTGCAGATGAAAATGTGATCAGATGGCTTTGATTTACAGTTCACAACTCCAGCACCTCTTCTCACTGGCTCAGGCTCAGCCATCATACTCTAGCCTAGTGTCCTGCTTTGGAAACAGCAGGATCGGATATCAGAACCACTGCACTGATGGACTCCACTGTGGATTTGCCTTCATTGCTATCATGGCCATAAGGGGGTGCTGCTGAACTTTTTTAATATTGGTTGTGAAGCCATACTCTGAACCTCGCTGCTGGCCACGCTTTAAGCAATGCTTCACAGCTGAACATGCAAGTTAATACCCCTGACCTCTCCTGTAGGCATACACAGGCACAACAAGTGCCTCCTCACTATTGTGTAAATACCAAAAAAAAAGCTTGATGGTGAATGCAGCATTCGTAGAGGGGGAGGCCTGCAGCTTTGTAGTATTTGATTTGCAGCTTTACTATGGTTACCTTGCTTCTCTGTGTATTTGAATGTGATCAACAGTCACGAATGTCACACCTGATGCTGGTGTAACAAGTTTTCCTTTCTTTGCTTGTTGCTGTTAGTTGAGGCTCAGAGGGCAATGAAAAAAAGCAATCTTTAAGGGGAGGACATTGTCCTGGTAGACAGTTTCAGCCCCCCTTTGCAAGACTTTACAATGTAACGGGTGATACCTGCTACAGTATGGTAGCTTATAACATTTGCAACTATAATGTGCCAGTAAACATTTTTACTGAATGAAGCTGTGTGTGTCTTTCTTGCTATTCTCCACAGTCTTACACAATCCACTCTGCAACAGCACTGCGGTCTTTAAGCTTACATTAGCCTGTGTATAGCACTGTTCAATGTATCATAACCAGGGTTGTGGCTACTGCTGATTACAGAGGTCATCGCCCAGTAGTTGTGTCAGGAAATTAGAGGGTTTTAATGTTGTGACAGACATGAGATAAGATGAGATAAGCCTTCATCCATCCCACAGCGGGAAGTTTGCAACATTACAGCAGCAAAGGGGTTGTGCAAACATCAGTAGGAAAAAAAAATAAAATACAGAGCAATATATATATACATATACAGTTAAATGAAACTATTTACATGAAAAGTACTTAATATAATATTAAATTAAGAACACTTTAAGAGAAAAAGCAATGGTGAGCTGGAGTTGATCCTAGTGCAGCGCCATCTTGAACATGATGAGCCTTTTTAAAGCCTGGTACTGATCATTTTTGCAGAGTTAAAATCAGTTTTTAGGCCAGAAAGACAAGATTCTGTATTTCTCCACCAGAATTAATGTTGTGCATTGAGGGACAGGCTTTGAAACTGAACTTTAAAAATGATTTAGAGGTGTTTTTTTTAAGTTTTCAATAGCTAAATGTAATAAATATGTATATTTAATAAAATAATATAGAAATTGTGTGGAGGTAGGAGGAGTAAGTATTGTTTAATTCGCTTGCATAGTATAGAAAAAGCATTTACATCATCCAGTCTCCTTCAAATATGTAAAGGAAGGTGAACAACACAATCTGGCACCCCAAAAACTGTTTGTATATGTAGCATTAAACCGCACTACACAAGTTTCCAGTAATGTCATAGAACTGTGTCTTGTACTGTTCTGTTTTGGGACCCACTCAAATACCAGATGATGCATATGTGCACTGTCAGGAATTTAAAGTTGCAATGCAATCCTAATAAACTAAACTGATCTCAAGGGGTTTATCCTCATATCATAAATTTGTATAATTGCAAACAACTTGCACCACTTTGCAAAACACTACACAATACTGCTGTATTATGGAGCATTAGTGAGGTCACACTAACTCATAGTCTACAACAATACGCCTGAACTTTTGGTCACTTAAACGTCAAATATTTTAACACGTTTCTTTCTGGGTCGTGGACCGGAAGTCGGGATGCCAACCCGTCTCCCTTGACACCTGTGTCCCCACCCCAATCAGTGAGGCCCACCTGTATTTATTAGCGGCTGCCCAGGCAACACGGTCGCTGTCTCTGCTCCAAGCCTCCGCCGACACCTGTGGATAAGTAGCTGCAGCGGCCCATCACGGGAACTCTGTCTCCGGCTGTGAAACATGGCCAGGACTGGTTTCTGCGAATCCAAGCCCCTGCTGGACTTACACAAGAGGGTGAGCACCAGTCTGCACAGTGGGATCAACAGACCCAGTCTTTATCATGGAAATAAAAACATTAGATATGAAGTGCTGTGCCAGTTTTCAGGCGCTTGTGTAGTCCTGTGCAACTGGTTATTCATTTCCCTTAATGACACTGTTGATTTAGACTGTTTTCTAAATAATCAGTGGCTGATAGTAACATTTTTTGAGCAATTGATTTGGGGAAGTTTACCCTGATCTCATATTTACACCTGCCTGAAGGTAACTTGCACTTTTTTTTTTTTTGCAATTTAAGCTGTGTAAATAATCATACTTTTTTTTTTAGAAGTGTTTCTCTATGGTCATACTCTAAATAGGCTTTACAGGCCTGCTCCATGTTTGTGCTGTCAGGAGACTAATTGCATCCACCTGCCATGATCCCAGGTGTTGATTAGATGGGTGGAGTAAGACCTCAGTAGCTGATGACCTGAAATAAACCACTGTTTTAGCACATATTTGAATACATTACTGTCCTCTGATAGTAACTGATGTCTATACAAAGATTAAACCTGAGTCACTTTCAAAGATATTAGATATTTTTGCTTCAGCTTTGGAAAAATAAATGTATAAATAAATGGGTAGGCCAGAGTCACATTAGTACCCATGCAATGACTTTCTGTTGTTCCTGCAGGCGGATGAGAGGCGAGCCCCGTTAAGAACTTGGTCTAATGCCTGTGGGCCCATCGATCGCTGGCAGCCTGTAGAAGTAGACGAGTCCAGGATGGCTCCTGTCAAAATGGAGCCAGAGCGCAGATGGGTACGCCTTCCTTCCTGCTTGTCGTCTTCACACAACATACTACAGTGTCTCTCATCATTGCAGTTGTCATAACTTATCAGTTTATGAGTCCTCCATGATGACTGTGTGTCTAGAGGAAGGTCAGGATTTAAGCTATTTGTAGTCTTGCTGATCTATGAACATGAGCTGTTTCATTCTCTATGAACTGATTTGGTTTAGAGCCTCAGCTTGGAATATTTAGTCTTTTTTTCTGTCATAATCATAACAATGCCACATCCAAGTGAATGTGTGTAAGGAGATGTCTGTTTGCAGGAAAGGAGGTTATCGACGCAAACAAGTGAAGGCATCATCATGGGGTTCCATGAAGACACATGCTCAGCTGGTAAAGTGAAAAATACCAAAGGATTTAAAATTTCCTCTCACACAAGAGTCTCAAATAAACACCCTTAATATGAGGATAGCAGCACTTCCTATATTTGGATGACAGTCGCTGTGAAATGAAAAATCAAAATCAGCTTTATTAGGTTTATATTTGATAGATATATGCATGTTATATTAACTGTTCATCAGAGTGATGGCCTGTACAAGCAGTCCTCTTTCTGGATAAAATTTGGGATTCAGTGCTCAGATGGCAGCAGATGGTTATTTTATCATGTTGTAAAAGACGAGTGAAACATAATTTGCATGTTGTGTTATTCCTCCTTGTCCTCCTTTCCATCCCGTGTAGCAGATGGGTGTGTGGAGGAGCCTGTGCTTCTTTACCCTCCTGGGCTGCAGGGTCTTCACAGCCTACAGGCACTGGTGCCCAGCTTGCTGCGCCATGAAGTGGAGACGGCACTGGAGAAACTGGGCCTCATATGGGACCGGACGTACGCCTGGGACATGTTCTTGGATATGATGGTAAGACATCATGAACAGAAGTCACTCAAGGGTTGGTACTTCCTAAGGAAGGAACATAATCCCTTAAATATGCTATATACACACCATGCCACTAATTGTATGCAAGAGGGACAACCTAGATTGGCACAAACACTTGTCGCACTGTATCTCTTTAAATATTTTAGTGTGTGCCTCCTGTTCATCTGTTTTCACCCTGCAGAGAACTCAAACGCGACACTCCTTTCCAAACACTGACCTGCCCCGGCATTTCACTTCTGCCACTCAATCTGTCCTGGTCGACTGGCTTATTCAAGTACATGTGAGTCTCACACAACAAAGCTGTAGTAAAAGTGTGGCTGTATTTGTTCTGAGTGTCAAAGTAAAAAAGAAAATCATATAAACTTGAGTGAGGCTACATTAAAGGAGCAGGTTGATGTTTTTAGGAAATGCGCTTTTCCACTTTCTTGCAGAGAGTATGACAATATGAAATCACTCAGGTCTGTACAATGAATATTAAGATACAGCCAGCAGCTGGTTAGCTTAGCTAAGCATAAAGATTGGAAACGGTGTAAACTGCTAGCCTGGTATTGTCCAAAGGTAAAAAAACAGCACCTATAAATCTCAATAATTAATCAGTGCAAAAACCAACGTTTAAAAATGTAGTTTTACGGGGGGGTGTACCATATTTTTTTTTCGGCCAGGCACAGTGACTTCCTAACACCCCCCCACCCCACCCCTCTTTTTTTTTAAATTTCATTTTGTTTGCTATGGTTTTCAATCTTGTGTGCCTGGTTTATTTCCCACTAGGAAATTATGCATTTTCAGGAAGAGACCCTTTATCTCGCCGTACACCTCCTCAACCGCTCCCTGCGTCAGATCAAGGTGACCACCATCAACCTGCAGCTCCTCGGCATGGTTTGCCTCTTCCTCGCTGCAAAGAAGGAAGAGTGTCTCCTCCCTGAGGTAAGATGACTCAGCCCTCCCAGACAATAAAGCTACAGTATGTTAAAACTGATTGACTGCAAATGGTGTCTGTCTGCTGCTTAATATATCTAAATAATCCATGATTGGTTTGTTTCTGGCTGAGTAGAGAAAGTATTTCTTTAGATTTCATTTATACCTAGACTTAAATTAGTGTAGTAATGAGTAACAATGAAAATTCTCTGTTCTAAGAAAACACATATTTCCTTTGTGCTCTGTCCTCCAGGTGTCTGCACTCTGCTACATGATGGACCACGCCTATACAAAGCATCAGCTGCTGCGAATGGAGCGCAAAGTCCTCCTAGGGCTGAAGTTTGATTTGTCCTACTGTCCCCCTCTGCATTTCCTCCTCCTCCTTGCCTCCATTGCTCGCTGCAGCGCTAAGGTAGATCTGCATTGTGTGTTCTTTGTCCTGTGTGAGGGGTCGAGGTTGTTTTCCAGTATGACTAGATCTTATGTGTCATCCTTGCCACAAGGCGGTGTGGATGGCTCGTTATCTGCTGGAGCTGTCTCTCCTGGAGGGCCAGTGTGTGGTGTTCCTGCCTATGCAGCTGGCAGGAGCAGCTCTGTGCATGTCCCGCCAAGTTCTGCAGGAGCCCCCAACGGCAGAAGGGGAGGCTGCCTGGTGTCTGGCCTCCAGCATCCATGTTGGCAGGTTTGTTTATTGACTCATAAACTGCACTCCCCTCATGCCCTTTTAAAAGCCTGTACCTCTGGCATCATCAGCAGTGTAGTTACTGAGCTCTGGCTTCTCTGTGGAACATCACAGATACACTTTACCTTCTAGGGTTTGTTTGGTTTTTTTTGTAGTATATTACTCAGCATCCATCCCACCTGTCAATTTTTAATTAGTATGCTTTGGTTTTTCAGTGAGCCTGCCCTGCTGAGGATCATGCAGATTCTGGCCAGTGCAGCAGCGAAGGCCCACACCCAAGAGACCTGCGCTACTTTTATTAAATTCTCCTCCCCAGAGACCATGCAAGTCAGCAGACACCCAGGTCTAAAGAACGCCGCTGGTCTGCTGGGTGTATGCACTTGACATTCCTGACCGCCAGAAACTTGGTTATATACTGAAGCTTCAAGGTAGAGAAGCTAGACCAGTATCGCTTGAGGACTTGACTCCTGTGTGGTCCAAGCCTCTGACCAAGGCTATATGTTCTTTGCTGTGGATCCCGAAGAGTTGTCATGTGAATGGGTGAGGAAAAAGTGTGAAAGACTTGATGACATGCATTGTTTGAAGAAGGACTGCATGCTCTTTGCATGTATGTGATTTAGCCAACTTAGTGGCACGCCTGTTTTATGATCTTATCTTGCAGCCAGCTTAGAAAATGTTTGAATTGTATTAATGTGTCCTTGTCTTGTCATTTTGTGAAGAGGATTTGGGCTGTTTATGAAGTAATTTTGAACGTTTTAATGTTAAAAATAAAGTGTCTGCTGCAAAGTTTGGAGTTTCAGCTGTTTATTTGCACAAAATTGTGTAATTTCTGCATGATAACAGAGCCCCCCTTCTGACTGCAGGGCTGCGTTGTTGGCCAGTCTGCTCACATGTGCAATCCTCCAAGCATGCAGACAGATGACTGGCTCAAAGGAGTCACTGTAGAGAATGTTGGACAGCTGGTACGGCTTTTATTAAGAGTGTTTCTTTTTAATAACTGTAAAGAAACAAATGCACATTTTGTACAAGCTACGTATTGTAAAATTGATTATTCTGTACTGAATCAGCTCGTCCTACACCTATAAGATGAGCCCACTGCTGATGCAGGATACATGTGTGCAAGTCTGTGGTCACTGGTCAGCTGCTGTTTGGAATAAAACCCAGCAACATGACTCCAGACTGCATTCAAGTTACTGAATGCAGCTGAAACCATCTTTCTTATCACATTAATTTTATCTTGATCCTAAGTGACCACATTACTCCAGTTCTAAAATCCTTACACTGGATAGGCTACCTGTCACTCAGAGAGCTGATTTCAAAATCTTGCCGCTTCTGTATAAATTGCTCTGTGGCTCAGCACCCAAAGATATCTCTGACATGCTTGTGATATATGAGCCATCCAGGACCCTGAGGACATCTGGGGCTGGCCTACCGACCGTCCCATGAGTTGGAGCAAAACAAGGTGAAGCAGTGTTTTGTAATCACACAGTAAAAACCTGAAATAACCTCCCAGATGATGTCAGACAAGCCCCAACTGACCTTTTGAAGCTAAAACACATTGCTTTTATTACACTGCCTACTCCACCCTATAATTACTGCTGACTACTTGTTATCTTTGCACCTTTTGTCTGCCATTTTTCTATTTGATTTTTTTTTTAAATATTAAATCATTTAGTCATTAATTTAACCTTTTAGATCTTGTTTCTCTTTACTTTATTATTGTAAATCTGTATCCTTTCTGCTTTATATTTTATTGCTCTGTAAAGCTGCTTTGCCTTACCTAAGTGTGAGCTTTTAAAGTAAGAAGTCTTCTAGTGAGCCTCTTTGTTTACTGCACACTTGCACCATGTCTCCTTCATCTGAGTCGCTGCTGCATGTGTACTACTTCCTGATTGGCTGTCGCAGTTGTCTCATGGACCAATGGGTGTTAAGCTCGCGGAGAGATCGCTGTTTCTGGTAGGCAGTCTAACAGGCCTCTGAGTTCAATTGAGGTAACGTCAACGGGACAATAGCTTTCACCTCCATTTTTAATTGTGTCTTCGGTGGGACACCGGTTGTGTGTCTTCTATCTGCATACAGGATTGAATGACACGATATTTTGATATTTATTATGTTTTTGACCCCCTTTTTGTAACATGTCGTGGTTATGTCAAATGGCGTCGTCAAGCTAACCGACATTAGCCACCGGGATTTCAAAACAAAAGCAGGGGAAGTTACGACTTCGGTTAAACGCGCAGGTACGTACTGACTGATGGTTTTAAAACAAACTGATTCTGAATTAAACTGAATATTATCAGACTAGGTGGTATCATTCGCAAAATCGCCCTATTTTTGTATGTGTGCGTTTTATTTTGAAACCAACCGGATATGACAATTTTAATCTTGTCTAACCTGAGCTGAATCTGACGGACGTTGCCGAACAGCAACCCCATTTCCATGTAGTCTTATCACAGAGACAGGAAAATGATTAATGAATTAATATAAATCTAACAAAAATGATTTAAAGATGACGCTCCATGTCAACGTTGTCATTTTCCGGCGCTTTAAAAGTGAGCTTAAGAGGGGAAAACACCGTTACTGGAAATAATTGGCAGTTTTACATTTCAAGGTAAGTTTTCCACCACAGACAGGAGAGCGTGTAAATGTGCGCTTTAAAAAAGATACGATATTAATAACTTTTTCATCTTTTACACATATGTTGGCAGGTTAGCAACGCATAATGTGGTTTTAATTTCGACCAACCACTTTGATTATTATGTGATTTTTGTTGCACGTTCGTGTCCAGTGTGAGAGGAAGTGTATTAAACAGAGGACCGGACTTGAAGTTGAGTGTTACATAACAGTTGGAGGGGGAGGGGGTGCTGCTGGTTCATCTGAGGGCGAGAAGTGCTGCCTTCACGGAACCACTGCTGGAAATATCAGAAGCACGGGTTGATCGTACGCAAATGACCAAAACTAAATTTCCCAGGATAGTGAAAAATGTCTATGTTAAGGTAGACGTGGTGATTATCAAAGGAGAAAGAGCAGTGAAGTTGTACTGCTGATCATAAAACTCAAATGCACTTTTCTTCCACTGTAGAGCTTCCTAAAATGTGATTATCAAATAAACTCGTCAACCCAGTACAATGGAGAGTATGGGGCAGTATTTTATATCACTCAGGGCCAACTATGGTAAGCGGTCTGTCTGATAATATCCCCAGCAGATTCAGCCACCCATGTACTAACTGTTCTTCTGCATTTAGATTTGTACTTTGGCCATTGGATACAGGTCAGCCAACCCCTTGTGGAGGCAGAGCAACACAGACAAAAAGTATTTATGAATTGAGGTGTGGACATTTATGTCAGTTCCCAGGCATTTCTCAGAGGCCATTAGCAGAAAAAATATGAGGACACATGTGGAGTGTCATTTTAGTTTCTACGCCTTTCAAGATTGATGGTTTTCATGCAGTTAGTTGTGTGTGAGAGAAGGAATAGGAATTAATAAATGCAATGAGTTGCAGACATCTTGTTGAAATATGAATTCTCTCTGTGCTTACTGTTGATTACAGTTTGATTTACAGCACTTTCTTTGGGTAAATGTTATAATAGGGTCTTTATTTCTATGGACTCAAAACAACACATATCCCCCACATTCCTCTGGCTCCATGTAAACACACAGTGGGCGTGTACAAGTGCACACAAGCACATAAACAGAGTGAAGGGTTTTTATCTAATGGGCTTAGTTGTTTTTTTTTCCCTTCTGACTTCTCATGAGCGTTAGCAAAATATATGTTTACACACAGAGTTTTTGCACTGTGACTTTTCAAAAGTTTTTGCTCTGACTACATTGTGCAGTGCTGTACACTGCAATACAATATCTGCAGGAGCATCAAAGACAGACTATATGCTCAAATTTAGACTTTGATAATTGACATGATGTGAAACTGAATGTTGTGCAGAAATCATCTGCGAGGTATTATTAGTGGGCATGCACACAATGTCATGGTGCATTGGTTGCATCAGTTACACCTCCCAAAGGCAAATTTACAACTGTCAGCATGTTCCATTGTGGATTCACGTGGAAAAAAACGATTGGAAACACTATTAAAGTGGTGTAAAGTGGTTGTGCAATCGACCACACAAACAGATTGAGAAAGAACTCAGGAAAGTGTTTTTTACACACCGCTGCCCAGTATGAAAGGGAAGAGGAGGAACATGATGTGTCTTTAAAAAGCTAGTACGTAGCATTAACACACAGGGGGTTTTTTTGGGAGGGGTGAAACTGTGCTGCTGATGAAGTGATATAACTACGCACCATTGGTTTAAATCTGTGGTTATTATTGTCATCAAAGGGATTTCAATGATCATCAAGCCATTCACAGAATAGGGGCCCACACATTCAAAACAGTTTATTTGATGGCATATTTTTTTTGTGATAAAGAATTAACAAAAAGAGCATTTTCTATACACAAGTTTATTATAAGTTGGATCGTATTGTAGCATGCAATGGGTGATATGCAGGGTACAATCTGAGCTCGTCACCGGTCCAGCACAGTGCTAAAAGCTCTCATTGTTTTGTTTTTATGCTGTTAATTTTTGGCATTTAGAGACAGACTAAATATGATGTATTCTCTTGTTAGGGTCCAGTATGCCTAAAGAACAGCGCAGCTTGAATGAGCACAGTCCCTGTGCTACATCCAGCAAGAACGCTAAAAATAAGAACAACAGTACGACACTGTTGGCAATGCGTGATGCGAAAGACGCAGATGACTCCAGTGGAAGGGGCTCCCGCTGCAGCTCAGAAAAAGATTCTGGCTACTCTGGTGAGTAATTGTGAAAAAAAAAACAAGAACAAATCGGTTTGCCAAGTTTTATTCTCTACGGCTATTTCCCATCCACTCCCATTTATCTTTACAAGTCAGATCAGGTAGTGATAATTATTTAAGCTGAATGGAACAAACAGTGCAGTACATGATGGGCAGGACAGTTTTTTGGAAGTGAAATGAAATCACGAGGAGGTTGTTATGCTGACATATTTACATCCACATCAGATGACGTGTAGGAACTGAAGCAATTTATATTCTTAGTTTCTTAATTTTAAGGGACTTAATCAAATTACAACTTCTCTGCAGATGGCTCGGACTGGCAGCAGACAGATGTGGAGGACCAGCACAGCCAAAAAAGTCAGTCCAGAGGCAGTGAGGGTGCAGAAACTTCACAGCCTGCTCAAAACAAAGACCTTAGGCAAGGGAATCCTGGGAATCCTAACTTGATGTTAGCAGGCCATGAGCTCCAACCCATCTACATCATCAATAACATGGTGCTTAAGCAGGTAAGACAGGTGAAGGTGCAGCCAGTGAGGTTAGGACTAATGATTGTCTTAAACTCTAAGTGGAAATGGAAGAAGTGAGGGAGCATACCCCAGAGAATGTCCTTAACAGAAGCATAGATGAGGAACTGAGGCAAGTAGAGAGTTGCAGGATGAAATGGGTGCATAAAGAAACAATGTTATAAATGTAGTTGCGAAGTGAGGCTTCAAAATGTCAGGGATAGGTCAGGGATAGGTCAGGATGACTGACTATTACCGTAGGAATAACATGTACTTAAATACTCTCACTTCTTTCTATGGGAGCGTTGGCAGTTTTTTGTATTTTTCATGCTGAGTGATTTTGTTCTGAATTTCTGATGGGACAGGTAAAGAGTTTTCATTGTTTGCCTGCCAAAAACAGAGACGAACAAGAGTACATTTAATGTCTAACCAATCTCGCAATATGATTCCCTTAAAACAAACTAAATTTACGTCAATCTTCTTCCCTGTCCCATCAGCCGGACACGATCAAGAAAAGAGGTCAGCTGCCCCCGAGAAATGGAAGCGGGGAAACTGGCAGTACTGGTCCTACTCATATGATCCTTTTCCAGCAGCCTAGCTTGTCGCCGGCCACCGTCCAGCTTCACAAACCTTCATCGCGTAAGCCCAACAGCACAGGGAAGAAAGCGAATAGCACATACCTGCCCATTCTCAACTCCTACCCCCGTATTGCACCACACCCCAGCAAGAAGCCGCCTGATAAAGCTTTATCAAACGATGAATCACAGAATCTGAGCAAAAGGGTGTGCGTTGAACACAGGAACACTGACACACCTGTGACCAGCAGTCTACCCAAGCAGCACGTTTATAAGCAACCCACATCATCAGTGGTAACCTCTGGGTTGCCATGTTCCTCTTCAACCAAAGATGCTCAATCCGCTTCCAGTCCCATTACTGTCTCCTCGAGCCAGGACTCCCCATCTGAGTCCAGTCTGCACAGCACCTCCTCCATCCTCACAACCAGAGGACTTCACAGAAACAGCACCACCAGTACTCGCCATCGCCGTTTCCTCAACACAGTAGAAATCCTCAGACAGTCAGGCCTGTTGGACATAACGCTGCGCACGAAGGAGCTGCTGCGTCAGAGCAACGCCACTGAACGGGACATTGCCCAGCTTCGCCAGCACACAGAGCTGCTGTGCCAGGCTGCCACCAACCCCACCTGCAGTCTTAGTGGTATCACAGCCTGGGAGCAGGTACACCAAGCAATGGCTGAGTCTGGCAGGTACCCCAATCTTAAAATCCTACAACATTTTCAAATCTCATGTCATTCAGATATTTCCACAGGTGACGTCAGTGGGCCACTAGCTGTTGAGAGCTCAGAGGTGCCAGTATCTCGCCTTCTCACTACTATATCACACCCAAACTCAGAACAAGGCAGGGAGCCTGAGGTCAGAGATAAAGTCTCAGAGAAAGTCACCTTTATGTCTCCTGACAGTTCCACCGATTAACACAATCTGCAGTGCCTTTAAAGGGAAAGAGATTACTCAGGACAATGCTGGGATATTATGTGTGGTTTTAATGGTTTATCCCTGGTTATTTAAACCTAGTTTTATAAAGATTGTGATGAAATACCTCTGCAGGTCAGCTGAAATCAAACAATGACTTGAGGTTAGTACTTTTTGTGAATGTTGCAGTTTTGTTTTCAGTTGCCCTCCTTTACCAGAATTAAGTGTTTGACATCTGAAAGCTGATCAATTATGAATTTACAAAAGTGCAATTAAGTCCCAAGGCACCATCTTCTACCACTACAGATTTTATAGAACCACACAGATGAGTTGAGGGTCTCTGCCTGTGAGCCACTTAAAGGATTATGTGAAAATTAAATGTGTGTTCCTGGGAGGCAGATGAAACTGTCTCACACACAGGTGGCACTACAGTGTTTAATTCAGGGGAAAAAAATATTTAAATCCATCTCCTGGGAGATGAATGTTGAGAAAATGGTTTCTTGCAACCTGCTGTACCAGAGAGTGAGCCAGCAGTCCAAACATGGTAAGAAACAAAACTGGTGCCTTCAAAGCGACATAAAGTCAAAGGCTACCAGAAAAATGGTCCATAAAGGAAACACGCAGGATTCGAGGCACAACTAGGCACTGAGTGCTGCGGAGAAAATCTCTCTGTGACATCACAAACTGCACTACCCTAGACTGCTGCAAGGACATCTATCCAAATGCTCCCCAACAAAGCCTTAAAAACTTTTTTTTTTTTTTTGCATTATCAGAGCAAGGTTATCATATTGTGGTCATTACCAATATTACCAGTACAGCACTCATAATAACGGAAGCAATTCAACCACAGACTATGAATTCAGCACAGCATCTGCAGGGGAGTAATTAATACTGTTTCCTCTCATGGAGCAGCTTTGTTTTCCATCTTCACTTTGACAATACTCCTTTTTGTTGTTGTTGTTTTGTGGTCATTTGTTTTAATCAGAAATGGACAACTGTTTGTATTTGAGTTTAAGAGAGTCTGACAATCTTAAAGTATAAATGTATGTTGCGTGGTTAAATGCATGTGGTATGATTTTTCATTTATTTCTTTGTGCTTGTGCATATGACAGACATCACAGCCAGCAGTGCACACATTCTCAAATTTAAAGTGGTTTATACAACGAATCTTCATCATTTTAAGGTTTTTAAATAAAACAACATATGAAGAAGAGACATTTTCAGTGTATAATCCGTTCAGATTGATAATGGTAATGCGTTTCTGCGATGGCCTCACATGTCCCTGAAATAATCCAGCTGCTACCATGGAAACTGAGTCACCAAGGTCGTGATGCACATGTGTGAAGTACATGCATGTGATTGACTATTTCCTGAAAGCCACCAAAACAGTTTCCTTCCCAGTGCATCCATTGAGCTTCATGATGACAGAGAAAATTCTCTGCATTCGGTGTGCTTGGAAATTAATGAGTGACTTTGTCAGGGCAAGAAAATTATAGTAAGTGCACTGTTGTCACAAAGACTGTGGGAGAAATCGGTGTTATTGCTCTTGTTTTAATTATATATTTCTCTTCAGATGCATTTCCAAAATACATTTCTGGAATCTCTTAAAATTTCAACAGCATTTTGCACAGATAACTAACTAATTTGAATCAGCGTGCTTAAACTGCTCATTATTTTTAATCAAAAAAGAAATCTAATGGTGATTATGATGTGACTTAAAAGATTACAATTTATTTCTGAAAAAAAAAAAAATCACATTGAAAATGTGTATGTCAAAATACTTTGTTGTTTTACTCAGTGTGGGACATTTACATTTGGTTAATACTTCCACGACACTTGCAGTGATATCACATAAGTATCCATGATCATCTTAAACTAGCTAAGATAAATAAGACTGGTCTTGTTTGTCTTTGACCTTTGGACTATAGACTGCAGAGAAGCAAAGTGACGTCATAATTGGTAACCAGCGCTCTCAGTGCCAGATCGTAGTTGTCGGACACATGAATACAGTTGAAAAAGTTCAGGATCAGGTTAAGTTTCATATCAACTGGTATTGAACAGTTACACATCGTCCTTTATGATGTGCTTCAACTCAGTTTCTGTCTTCTCTGTCAGTGAGTAGTCAGGGTCAGGTCGGCACAGATGATGGAAACGCTGGAAATAGAGAGAAATATTTAACAAAACTTAACACTGTCCAGTTGAATTATTGCATAATTATTAATGTTAAAATGGCCAAATGGGATGATGTAAAATTTGATTAAAAGGCCTATATTACACCATGCCATTTTTAAATTAAATATCACAGTCAGTTACACAGTTGTCCCACCTGACTGAGGTTCCCAGTCCCAGTTCCCAGTTTATACAGCGCACATCCCGGCACAAGCAGGATGGAGGAGAGGGCCAGTACCCAGCCCAACGCGTATGCCCAGGTTGGGTACACGTACCAGCGATTAAAGGTCAGAGGCTGGTACTCAACTAAAGAACATATAAAAGAGCCCTAAGAGAAACAAAACAGATTCAGAAGTTGTTTTTAAAGTATAGAAATGTATTCTAGCATAAAAATCCATGGGGTTAAAATAAATAGCAAAGACATACTCAGGTGTAGAGGAACAAGGACCATGGCTGTGGGGTTATTTGTCATGAAGATATGTAACATTGAAAGCCAACTCACCAGTGAGACCAGCGGTGTGAGGTAAAGCCAGCAGATTTTAAAGAATGGGTTGGCATGCACACCTGTCATGTCCTCAATGATGCCATACAGCCGCTCCGCCCCTTCATAGGAGATGAGGTTGGAAGATCAGTTGGAGTGTTAACATAGTTAACTTGCTGTTCACACACAGTAGAAACAACAATGATGCTACACACTCTACTGTCAGTAGTAATGTAGTTTTTATATAGTAGGGAAGGGGTTATATTAAGGATGGCTCCAGTGCATTGTCAAGCAGACTTTTAGGCACACCCAAAAAATCCAGGACACAGACATGGCGGTCTAACTTCACAATTAAATATGACAGAGTTTACAGTCTTTTAATGTTTTCAACAAGTATTTTCGACATGTATTCTGTGTTAAGGAAGATGTCACTGATTTTGCTTTAGCTAGACTTCAATGCATCCATTTCAGCAAGACTGTTCTTCTTGCTGAAGCCCAAATGATGATAGTTTTCTCACATTTGAAATGACACTACTGCATCATATTGAACCGAACAGTGAAATTTGTGAACTGTTACACCCCTGATGATCAGTACAATGACCAGATCCAAGTAGATGCTTTTGAATGATTTAATATACTCACTTTTATACATGTAGGTTAGTTTGCTAGTTGTTGAGAATACCACCCAGCTAGTGAAAACATTTCAGTATCCTCAGTTGTGATTCATTTTTTTAAACATTTAACTTAGTGAATTCCCTAAATTCATGGAGTTTCACTATGAATTTGTGGCTGGAGTGCCCCTTTAATAACAGCATACCTACCAAATATCCATCCCACTGCCAGGGTTTCAAACAAACAGGGAAAGAGGACGCAGGCTCCGTTGCAAGCGTAGTACTCAAACAGCTGAAACAAGTACATCCCTCCCTGAAGAAAACAGCAAAGGCATCTATTAGACATGTGCTTATTTAAAGTCATAAGCTGAAAGCATCTTGTTAAAATGATAAGACAAAGTCATGACACATAGATTGTTATATTTTGGAGCCAATACACCGCCATAATGGATTAATGAATAATAAATGTACATATAACACAACATACTGACCTCAGTGATCATCACAAGCTGAGAGAAGAAGCACATGAGGCAGAAGAGGACGAGGAAACGTTCCCGTCGGCCTGCCCTGCGCATCACTGTGGGAAACATATCTATGATGGATGTCATCACAACCTCCATGCCAACAAACTGCACAGAGGAAGGACAAGACACAATATGTACATTTCCAAAAGTGAACATGTTCTTCCACAAAGAGTTCTTCCAGAGTGCATCTTACTTGTGTGTCCAGACCCAGGAGAATGATCATGACAAAGAAACAGATGGACCACAGCTGGGGAAGGGGCATCATGGCTACAGCCTGAGGGTATGCAATGAACGCCAAGCCTGGACCTGGAACACAACAATGCTAGATTCATCACTGTCTACCAACTGCCTTTGTTGTTTAATCTATTTAGCATCTATGACTTTGTAAAGTAACAGTAACATGCATCCACATGGTGATGCAATTGGAAATATCATCAATCAAGTAACATAAACAACAACCTCCTCAGTCTGTCAAGATCGAGGGGACTTGTGAAGTTACTGGAAATCACAAATGGGTTTAAAATACCACAGGAGGATGAGGCATTTAAAATCTCCTTGCATGCATCTCTTCAGAAAATTACATTTGCAGAAAACTACATGTACACTATGGAATTTAGAAGTATGAATCTGAGCACTGAATGACTAAGAAACAGACTGAGTCAGAGTCAGATGATGATTGAGGGACTCTAGCTTGTACTGATGTGAAATAAATATTTGGGTAGGAAAGAAAAGACATGAAGAGAGTGAAGCAACAAGGGAGGTACCATGAGGACATGAGTGAAAGTGAATGTGTGCATGACGTTTATCTACTGTGTGAGTCCATGCACACACTGCAGTGGGGGCTGAGTAACTATGAATGCTCTCTAGTTGTCTAGTTGTCCTCAAGATGGCAGCAAAGCTTTTTAACTCCTGTCTGGTTAGACAACTGGCTGCGTCTTGAACGGCATTGTTCACATACTTGCCTGTGTACTATGCATGTTGCAAGAAGAAGCTGAAATAACTCAGATCATACAGCACTTTGTGATTTGCATGAAGTAAACAACAAACAGTGGCGACACTCAAACAGGAGGTTAGTATATTGTTAGGTCTGAGATCACCACAGATCAAAGCAACATTGTTCATAGTGTGTATCAAGCAGGCTGTGACAATGAGGAGTTTATTTCTCCTGTTCTGCCAACACTGCCCCTACCATTCATGTGCGTATTCCATCTTGCGGACACACCATGTTATTTTCTGAGAATGTGCAAAACCAATGCTCCAAGGCAGCCATGCACATAAATGTATAGTTAAATCCAAACAGTCAGACTTGCTCCACACAGCTACATATTCCATGAGTACGGGGACTGACCTACTGGGACAGTTGACGTGGATATCTCTTTAAGACACATCACTATGTGGACCATGCACAGGCTTAAAAGTCCCAGGTGTGCGTGATTACACTGATGAACACTGATTGGAATTGTTCTCCAAGCCTTGCTCTGGAGATTGTCTCTTCACTCAGAGAGACGGGGTTACAGCCTAACATTCTCTATCATATTGAGACAATCTTTCTACACAGAGACATATTCCATATTTATGGGGACTCCATTGCAGGGAGACCAAGGAGACTGAGCAGATGCAGCGCCTCAAATGAGACATTCCCACCACAAGAGTGCCCTAAACATTGCAGGTCTAAACAACCCCCCCCCCCCTACCTCTGGCTAGGCCAACTGAAAAAGACACCTTCCTGTTCTGGGTAAGATGGGCCCACCAGCGCAGGGGCACAGTGATTATGTTGTCTATTGCATAGTGGTGTCCAGCACCTGTTCCCCAACACCACATTCAAGTGTTAAAACCTGGCAAAAGTACATGGACATGAACATGTAGCAGATGCACAAAGCTTCGAGTGCCCAGTCCCCCACCACAGGAAGCTGCTATGCCCCGGGTGGATTGCCGGAGGGTGGAGCTGCATGTGCAAAAGGGCAAATGGCACCACTTGTACTGATTGAAAATGAGAGAGGCTGACTTAGAGGGATTCTTGCCTCTCTGTGCAAATGTTACCAACCCAGCCCTGGCATCCCTAGTATTTGGGTAGGCACATCCTGATTTTCCAGCTGCGTTTATACAAATCTCAGTGGGCAAATGTGTGCTTGTGACTGAAAGAGCATTACCCATAGAGTCCAGTAGAGGGAGGAGCCTATGTGAGCTTGAACATCATTTATGCTGAAGGCTGGGGTAGGCATCATGGGGCAAACATCCCATGATGAACTTTCAGCATATTGTAATTCAAATGGTCTGAGAGGAATGTAAACGTTTGCGCCTCCTTTTGACTGGTGTTCCAAGCTTTAGAATATCTAACCAGTGCAGAACTCTTTGGCCAGTCAAAGGTCATTTCATAGAGAGGGTCTTCATTGGCTGGTCTACAGATGCAAATGTGCCTGCATGTCCATTCTGTGAAACTTTCTACAGTGAAATAAATCATTTTATGGGAAACACTGGGTTACTGTATGGAGAGTGTGCATATATCTGTAGTTGTCAGGTGGGAGGGGCTTAGGACAGAGAGAGAAGAGAGGAGGGCTGCAGAAGGAGGGTGTATTTTTAAAGCAGATTTATGCCATCCTTAGCTTTAAGGGATCATTGCTGAAATGATAGTTAAAAAACAACTCTTGGGCAGTAACAAGGTGCCAGAATGGTTTTACTATTTCTGAGTATCTCTGGTGATTTCGTTACCTGACTCGGCCACGTCTGCAATGGGAACACCCTGCTGGCGAGCCATGAATCCCAGCACAGAGAAGACCGCAAACCCAGCTACCACGCTGGTACCACTGTTCAGTAAACACAGCCATAGACAGTCTCTGCAAAACACAAAAACAGCACACTCAATCATGCGTTTGGTCATGTGTGTGCAAACATGAGTGAGTATGTGTGAGTGTTTGTATCTGTCTGCAGCTAATCTCACAAACCACTGAATTAATTACCCTAATATTTGTTCACACAACTGTTCACAACTCTACTGAGTGCACTTTTCTAGTTTACTATGTTACTGAGTAGCTCTTGTTCACCTCTCAGAAACGTTCATGCGAGAGCATCAAGCTCAGCTGCACATTGATAAATACTTACTTATAGCAGTTGTTGTTGTAGGTGTTGTAGCTGCCCAGCACAACTAAGGTGCCCACACCTAAACTGTATGAGAAGAAGACCTGAGAACCAGCCTCCATCCAAACCTGTTCCAACACAGCAACAGTGAGTAAGTTTGTCATCCTGAACATTAAACTGTTGTAGTATATGAAAAAGTTCCAACCTGAGGGTCTGCGAGTCGTGAGGGTTCAGGCAGAAGATAAAACACTACTCCTTGTAGAGCTCCAGGAAGAGTGAGGCCACGAATCAAAAGAACTACCAACATCACATAGGGAAAGGTAGCAGTGAAATACACCACCTGGGAAAGAGGAGAACAGTTTAATACATTTAGAAATATACAGTATACACTTTTACTACAATATGAGGACTTATATAAATACCTTTCCTGTAGACCGGACCCCTTTCCAGATACAAAAGTAGCAGACGATCCACATTGCGATTAGGCACAACAGCACCTCCCACCTGATGCTGCCTATCTCCTCAATCCCCCCTGAGATAGCCAGCACTCGTCGTCTAGGAGGTAAAAAGATGGACAAAGAAATGTGTTATTGAGACTTGTAAGGGATCATTTTGGGGCATTTTAAAGAACCCAGAGGTTCAAATTGTTAATCTGCGTGAACATACTCCCAGAACTCTGTGGCAGCAGAGGTGGTGTTTGTCTGGTTGGTCCATACAGAGGTGTTATTTTGTGCTGAAAAGTCTATGCAGTCATCTGAAAGGACAGTGAGAAAAAAAATTCCAACAATAATCACGAAACAGATGTATTATGACTTTTGTGGCTCAAGGGGAGGTTTAAGACAAGAGGTTTAAGGCTTAAGACTTTTTAACAAACAGCCTGAATTACAATCTACTGGTGTGGAGTTTAAAAGATGCGGGCAGACAATTATAATATGGAGAAAGTTAGGATCCAGTGTTTCTGAAACTTGAACCATGTTACGGGGTTTAAGTCTCGTCCTTTGTAGCTTTCATTTTGACCAGTAATTTTTTTTTTATCTCTTACAAGTACCCCGACTTTATTAAAGAACAAAATTAAATCACTTCATGTAACACAGATGTCACTTGATTAAGTGCTAATATCTCCTATTTTAGCATTTGTATATTATGCAAATGCCAGAAATTTACATGCATTAATCACCTTGTATTGCCAACTTGAAAACAGTTTTACCATAACGTAAAGAAAGAGTTCTTCTACAGCTTTCTCGGTTTCCTATAACAGCCTTGTGACTAAGCTCTTTGTAAAGGACGGAACGGTTTTGCCTGGAAAACCCAAAGGATGTGACATTTGTGCATATTCCCGAGTGCCTTGTCTGCTCCCCTATAGTGTGCAACAGTAGCTAACGTTAACTCAGCAATTGAGTCCACCAATGTCAGCAATCAGCTAGCCCCCACCACAACAGAGTCCAGTATAAATATTAGCACTGAAAAAACGATTTATTTAGGGAAACCTGCCTGGCCAAATGGGAATGTGACTGACCTTGGAGAAAAACTAGGGTCAGCAGCGGAATGGGATTTGGGGATTCATTAAAGGACCTTCGTTTGGTTTTAAGGATCAAAACAGACTCCCAGCTGGCTTTCTTTCTTACCTCATCTATGCTAGCTTGTGCCTACAGAGTATGAGTGCGAGCAACAGGATGCTGATTTTAGATCATTTAAGAGCCACCAGTGTCACTAATAACAAGGAGTTTCTAAAAAAAATCCACATAGTACCTTTAATGCATGAGACAGTATGTATTTTACCTGTGTTCCAGTAGTTGTTGCAGCTGGCCCAGGGCAGCTCTGAGCTGAAGGAGAACACCAGGTAGAGCAAAGCCCAGGACAGAATGATGATGTAGGTCATACAGCTGTAGAGGATGATCAGCAGCCCACTATAGCCAATACCTGCAGAGCCACATTTGGTGCATTCTGTTATAGACAATCATTATGAAAACCTGACCTCCTCCATTTATTCATTACCCAAACTGCTTAACAGTTATGGTCATGGTAACCTGAGTTGCTGAATGTTTATTTGAAAGGGAAACCAGATCGATTTTAAAGTATGTTAACAGGTCTTGAGGAGGACTTCTGCATATGTGAAAAAAAGTATGCACAGAGAGCAAAATCTTAGGGATTGGCTCAGGTGATGTCACTTGAGTCAGCGTGTGTTGGGGCTGAACTGAAGACTGCAAGTTTGAGAATGAAAAAACAAAAATCTGAGGGTGTGGAGGTAGAATGAAGTGATCTCTGCAGCCAGCTCATAATCTCAGTTTGAGGCTACGTCAGCCACGACTAGCATTACATATATATCTATTTACAAATGATGAACAGCCTCAGATGTCCAAAGAAATCTAAATGCAATTTTAAGAACTCACTGTAATTATAAATGTATTTTAGCTATATTTCTACCCCTGTGTAGAAATGCAAGCATCAACACGCCCAACCAAAGTGGTGTATTTTGCACAATATTTAATGTCTTTAAATATGACCACAATAAGCCTTCACATGTGCATCAATATTAGGTGTGCACAGTCATCCAGAGGGCCATATGTTTGACACCCCTAATTTAGAGTGTTTTCGGTGAATCTTCAATCTCAAAAAAGTTCTGAACAGCATACCTTCTGCCAGTGGGCATAGCTTCCTCCAGCAGGTGACGCCACCCTCCTGGGTGTACTGGCCTATAGTGGTCTCCAGCAGGAACAGTGGTACACCACAGGTCACCACAAATACCAGATATGGCACCAGGAATGCGCCTGAATTTTCAAAGTATACAACAATGCATGCATCTACCACAGATTAAGGACAACAAGTAGAGAGCATCATATTTGCTTACCCCCTCCATTTTTGTAACAGAGGTAAGGAAACCTCCACACGTTGCCCAGTCCGACAACATTTCCCGCCACAGCCAGGAGAAACTCCACCTTACTGGCCCAATGTCCTCTCTCCTCCACCTTCGCTTGCTTGTGTTTTGTTGCACATTTTTTATATGACATTCCCAAAAGCTCAGTCTGATTGCAATGGTCCTCTTAACCAACATGCTCTGTGTCCAAGTCTTCTCTGTCTTTATATTTACTACTAATGTGTCATGTAATCAGCAACTGCCTAACAGTTAATCAGTTCTTAGGTCTTTGTAGGAACACACACCTAGGTATACGAAGATAGGTTCATTAAGTCTGTTTAAACATTAATACACTACAAGCAGCTACCATCAGACACTGAAACACCTGGTTAAGACTGCTGAAAATGTCTATTCAAGGTCATTGGAGGGGTTGATATGGCAAAGAATAGGGGTGACTCATAAAGTCAAATTATTAGACATGTTTTGTCTGCCACAAAGATGTACTTTTTTAATCTGTGTAGCTCAAACATATCTGTAGGGTTTCAGTGATATTTACGTCCACTGCTATTTTCACTGTGGTGTTAAATGATGTGATATGAAACACTGTGATGTTTTTGCTTTTTGTTAATGTTTTCATCTCCCAGGATGTGTCTGATAATTAATTTAAACAAAATGACATGCAGTTTGGGGCTGCAGTGCGTAAAGAGCGCAGAGGAGGAATGCGGAGCTTTATGTGTCTATTGTTTGGGATTCTTTAAAAATATTTCAAGCCTATTTAGAAGATAATTATATAGTTTAGAGCATGACTATTAAAAAAGAGAGGAGAATAGGGAGAGGAAGAGACTCTAACATACAGGAAGGGTTCTCCTTTTATGTATTTTCAAATTTGATATCTAGAATCTCCTGGAACTTTTACCACATTTTGCACAGATAACAGTGATTCATTTTAGGGGCGCCCCAGTAGCTCACCCAGTAGCTGAGTCCATACTGCATCAGCCCGCATTCAAGTCCATCTCAGGGCCCTGTGCTGCATGTCCTTCCCTTTCCTCCCCCCTTCATATCTCTCTCACTATCGATAACACATGAAAAATGCCAAAAAATCTCTTAAAAAACTATTTATTTTAGACATTACTTGAATTATACAAGTTTTTAGTGCACATTAACCACACACCATGTTGGATCAAAATAGAAATCTGATGGTGATCACAGTGTAACTATAAAGACTGTCCATTTTCTCTGCAAAAATATTAGTTTGAAAATGTGTTTTTTATGTGTTAAAATAGTTTGTCGTTTCACTCAGAGTGGGACACTAACAGAAGAAAACCGTGTCACCTTGCAGTGATATCACACGAGTAAAGTATCCATGATCAGCATGACGTAGACAAATAAATGAGACTGGTCTTGTTTGTCTTTGACCTTTGGATAGTAGACGGCAGAGAGGCAGAGGGAGTGACATCACAAACAGTAATCAGCTCAATCAGCGCCAGATCTTGTTGTACGGAAGTCAGGATCAAGTAACGTTTCATATCAGCTTAGTGGACAGTTACAGGTCTTCCTCTTTGATGTGCTGCAACTCAGCTTCTCTCTTTTCTGTCAGTGAGGAGTCAGGGTCGGGTTGGCACAGATGATGGAAACGCTGAAAATGGAGAGAAATATTAATCAAAACTGTTACAAAACTTAACACGGACCTGAGGAAAATATCAAAATCCCATGTATCAGTTAATGTTTTGCACATTTGTACTTTGTCAGAAAAAGAATCATGAGGCAAGATCTGTGATCTCTATTTTGTAAGGTCTTAAACAGCATCTGATTTTTGGATGCTGTCCACAGCCACTTGAAGTATTGCACAATTGTTAATGTGTAAGTGGCCCAATAGGACCCTGTACATTTGATTAAAATTTCTAAAAAAAAAAAAAAAAAGCCTTTCTATTATATTACACCATGCCATTTCTTGAATTGATTATAACAGTCAGTTACACAGTTGTCCCACCTGACTGAGGTTCCCAGTCCCAGTTCCCAGTTTATACAGCGCACATCCCGGCACAAGCAGGATGGAGGAGAGGGACAGTACCCAGCCCAACACGTATGCCCAGGTTGGGTACACGTACCAGCGATTAAAGGTCAGAGGCTGGTACTCAATTAAAGAGCATATAAAAGAGCCCTGAGAGAACAACAGAAATAGATTAATAAATTGTTTGTTTTTTTCAGTATAGAAATGTAATGATCATAAAAATCCATGGGGTTGAAATAAAGTGCAAAGACATATTCAGGTGTAGAGGAACAAGGCTATGGTAAGGATCAGAAACATGAAAACTCACCAGTGAGACCAGCGGTGTGAGGTAAAGCCAGCAGATTTTAAAGAATGGGTTGGTGTGTTCACCTGTCATGTCCTTAATGATGCCATACAGCCGTTCTGCTCCTTTATAAGAGATAACTCAGCATGATCAGTACATAATGAACAGATCAGACTAGATGTTTGCGAATGGTTTGAGGTACCCACATTTCTATACATAAAGATCAGTTTACTCTTTTTTTTTTAATCTTTGTGAGTTCCCTGAATTTATGGAGTTTGACTATAATATTGTTGAAGTGCCCCTTCAAAAACAGCACACCTACCAAATATCCATCCCAGTGCAAGGGTTTCAAACACACAGAGAAAGAGGATGCAGGCTCCGTTACAAGCGTAGTACTCAAACAGCTGGAACACATACATCCCTCCCTGAAGACAACAGCAAAGGCATCTATTTGACATGGGTTTATTTATTTTACTTAATATGTCAACCTCAGATGTATAGAAGCCCACATTATCAAAATATATTTACTTACATTTTGTAATAATTAAAATGTCATTAGCTGAAACTATCTGACCTCGGTGATCATCACAAGCTGAGAGAAGAAGCACGTGAGGCAGAAGAGGATGAGAAAACGTTCACGTCTGCCTGCCCTGCGCATTACTGTGGGAAAGATATCCATGATGGACGTTGTCACCACCTCCATGATAACAAACTGCAAAGAGAAAGGATGAGTCAGAATAAGTACCTTTCCAAATGTGAACATGTTCTTCCACAAAGAAATCATCAGAGTGCATCTTACATGTGTGTCCAGACCCAGGAGAATGATCATGACAAAGAAACAGATGGACCAAAGCTGGGGAAGGGGCATCATGGCTACAGCCTGAGGGTATGCAATGAACGCCAAGCCTGGACCTGGAACGCAACAATGCAAGACTCATCACTGTCTACCAACTGCCTTTGTTTTCTAATTTATTTAGCATTTGCATCTGAGGTGGAGCAAGTTTTAACTTCTTTATATACAGTTAGCTGGCTTAGTTTAGTTTCCCAACCGAGAGAGAGGTCCCTCCCTAGCATATTTGACTGAGAAGGTGGATCTGACTCATAGACTGTTGTGACCCCTTGCTGACAATCTGTTGCTTGAAAAGGCCATACCCTGAATTCTGCATAACTTTAAGCTGTAATAAAATGTGAAAACATGAGTTTTTACATGTGTCATGACGGGGGAAATAAGCTATAGAGACCAAATGGTCCTGTTGTACCAGGCTGGAAACATTTTAAAATGGGTGTCTGTAGGGATTGACTCCTGTCTGCAACCGGCCTCAAATGGCCATTCAAACAACTGCAGTTTTTGGCACTTCTGCGTTGGCTTCATTTTTCAGGTTGCTGCTAGGGCTAACTACAACAAACCACACAGAGGATTGGACTACAACACTCACAGAGATAGCATAACTTCACAGGTTAGACTCAGTGCTGCTGCTGCTTGCCACCAGCTGGCTGTGACATTACCTGACTCGGCTACATCTGCAATGGGAACACCCTGCTGGTGAGCCATGAATCCCAGCACAGAGAAGACTGCAAATCCAGCTACCACACTGGTAGCACTGTTCAGTAAACACAGCCACAGACAGTCTCTGCAAAACACAAAAACATGAACGTACTCAGTGAATTTATAGCATATAGTTGATCATTTTTCAATATGTCACTATGTAGCTCTTGTCCCCTGGTGCATCTGTCAGAAAAGTTATTGTCACACAATGATAAATACTTACTTATAGCAGTTGTTGTTGTAGGTGTTGTAGCTGCCCAGCACAGCTAAGGTTCCCACACCCACACTGTATGAGAAGAAGATCTGAGCACCAGCCTCCATCCAAACCTGTTCCAACACAGCAACAGTGAGTAAGTTTGTCATCCTGAACATTAAACTGTTGTAGTATATCATGAAGCTCCAACCTGAGGGTCTGCGAGTCGTGAGGGTTCAGGCAGAAGATAAAACACTACTCCTTGTAGAGCTCCAGGAAGAGTGAGACCACGAATCAAAAGAACTACCAACATCACATAGGGAAAGGTAGCAGTGAAATACACCACCTAGGGGGAAAAGACAACAGTGTAAGACATTAAGAAATACACTGTATATACTTTTACTACAGTATGAGGGCTAATATAAATACCTTTCCTGTAGACCGGACCCCTTTCCAGATACAAAAGTAGCAGACGATCCACATTGCGATTAGGCACAACAGCACCTCCCACCTGATGCTGCCTATCTCCTCAATCCCCCCTGAGATAGCCAGCACTCGTCGTCTAGGAGGTAAAAAGATGGACAAAGAAATGTGTTATTGAGACTTTTAAGGAACTTTTTAATTTGTTCATCTACGTGGACATACTCCCAGAACTCTGTGGCAGCAGAGGTGGTGTTTGTCTGGTTGGTCCATTCAGAGGTTTTATTTTGTGTTGAAAAGTCCATGCAGTCATCTGAAAGGACAGTGAGATAAAGATATAACAATAACCACAAAACAGGATAATGTATAATGTATTATGTGTCTCTGGGGGCTTCACAGAGACCTCACATTATACCAAACCACCTGCAACATTGGGGAGAACTTAAAAGATGTGGGCATTGACCAGGCAGAAAAGATCTAATGAAAGACATTGTCCAGTTGCATCATCAGGAATGTAAGATCAGTGTTTCTGAATCTTGACCCAGCCTCAGCCTCAGCTGTTTTCACTTTGACTAGTTCTTATAAAAATCAGTCTGAAATCCCCCAACTTTGAGGAAGAGCAAAACTAAATCTCTTTTCATTGGAACAAACGTGACTGAAGTGTTGATATCTGCCATCATAACATCAGCATATCATGCAAATGTTTATACTCTGTTTAACAAGTCAACCTTTAATGCATGAGACAGTATGTATTTTACCTGTGTTCCAGTAGTTGTTGCAGCTGGCCCAGGGCAGCTGTGAGCTGAAGGAGAACACCAGGTAGAGCAAAGCCCAGGACAGAATGATGATGTAGGTCATACAGCTGTAGAGGAGGATCAGCTGTCCACCATAGCCAATACCTGCAGAGCCACATTTGGCACATTCTGTTATAGACAGTCATTATGAAAACCTGACCTCCCCCAAGGGCGGCATGGTGGAGTAGTGGTTAGCACTGTCGCCTAACAGCAAGAGGGTTCCTGGTTCCAACCCGTGCTGGAGCCCTTCTGTGCGGAGTTTGCATGTTCATTGTGGGTTCTCTCTGGGTACTGCGCCTTCCTCCCACAGTCCAAAGACATGCAGGTTAATTGGTGACTTTACTGCTTATAGGTGTGAATGTGAGTGTGAATGGTTGAAAAAGTTGAAAAAAGAAACACTTTATTTTCTCTACTGTCTCTTCTTCAATAATACTAATGCTAGGAGTGTAGCCTCAGGCAGAGATGATCAGCAGGCTGCAGAGGTCTGGTAAGCTCATTTCTGACTCCACACCATCAAATTTTTTTAAAACTGGTAGTCTGCAGGCCAAACCCAGGCTGATTCAAGTGAGATCAGCTGAGGTGATTCCTAAGGTTTTGCATAACTCACTTTGGAGCAACAAAACGCTTTACACAACTTTTTTCACATATGGAGAAGTGCTGCCCAAGACCTGTTGACAGACTTCTTTGTGTGGAATCAATGGAGTTTTCCTTTAACATTAACATTCAGCAACATAGCTAAAAAAAATTCCCCCACCCCTTTTTAAATATTAATTATCTTCTTTTAAATCTTGTAAGGGTCACAGCAGCCTGTCACAACAGAACCAGTCTCCTCTCTGTCTAGTGTCACTGAATCCTCAATCTATAATAAAATCCTGAACAGCATACCTTCTGCTAGTGGGCATAGCTTCCTCCAGCAGGTGACGCCACCCTCCTGGGTGTACTGGCCTACAGTGGTCTCCAGCAGGAACAGTGGTATGCCACAGGTCACCACAAATACCAGATATGGCACCAGGAATGCTCCTGAATTTACAAAGTATACAACAATACATACCTTTATGTACAGGAATTAACAAGTAGAGAGCATCATATTTGCTTACCCCCTCCATTTTTGTAACAGAGGTAAGGAAACCTCCACACGTTGCCCAGTCCGACAATATTTCCCGCCACAGCCAGGAGAAACTCCACCTTACTGGCCCAATGTCCTCTCTCCTCCACCTTCGCTTGCTTGTGTTTTGTTGCACATTTTTTATACGACATTCCCAAAAGCTCTGTCTGAATGCAATGGTCCTCTTAACCAACATGCTCTGTGTCCAAGTCTTCTCTGTCTTTATATTTACTACTAATGTGTCATGTAATCAGCAACTGCCTAACAGTTAATCAGTTCTTAGGTCTTTGTAGGAACACACACCTAGGTATACGAAGATAGGTTCATTAAGTCTGTTTAAACATTAATACACTACAAGCAGCTACCATCAGACACTGAAACACCTGGTTAAGACTGCTGAAAATGTCTATTCAAGGTCATTGGAGGGGTTGATATGGCAAAGAATAGGGGTGACTCATAAAGTCAAATTATTAGACATGTTTTGTCTGCCACAAAGATGTACTTTTTTAATCTGTGTAGCTCAAACATATCTGTAGGGTTTCAGTGATATTTATGTCCACTGCTATTTTCACTGTGATGTTAAATGATGTGATATGAAACACTGTGATGTTTTTGCTTTTTGTTAATGTTTTCATCTCCCAGGATGTGTCTGATAATTAATTTAAACAAAATGACATGCAGTTTGGGGCTGCAGTGCATAAAGAGCGCAGAGGAGGAATGCGGAGCTTTATGTGTCTATTGTTTGGGATTCTTTAAGAATATTTCAAGCCTATTTAGAAGATAATTATATAGTTTAGAGCATGACTATTAAAAAAGAGAGGAGAATGGGGAGAGGAAGAGACTCTAACAAACAGGAAGGGTTCTCCTTTTATGTATTTTCAAATTTGATATCTAGAATCTCCTGGAACTTTTACCGCATTTTGCACAGATAACAGTGATTCATTTTAGGGGCGCCCCAGTAGCTCACCCAGTAGCTGAGTCCATACTGCATCAGCCCGCATTCAAGTCCATCTCAGGGCCCTGTGCTGCATGTCCTTCCCTTTCCTCCCCCCTTCATATCTCTCTCACTATCGATAACACATGAAAAATGCCAAAAAATCTCTTAAAAAACTATTTATTTTAGACATTACTTGAATTATACACGTTTTTAGTGCACATTAACCACACACCATTTTGGATCAAAATAGAAATCTGATGGTGATCACAGTGTAACTATAAAGACTGTCCATTTTCTCTGCAAAAAGCCAGCAAGTGATGCCACCCTCCTGGGTGTACTGGCCTATAGTCGTCTCCAGCAGGAACAGTGGTATGCCACAGGTCACCACAAATACCAGATATGGCACCAGGAATGCTCCTGAATTTTCAAAGTATACAACAATGCATGCATCTACCACAGATTAAGGACAACAAGTAGAGAGCATCATATTTGCTTACCCCCTCCATTTTTGTAACAGAGGTAAGGAAACCTCCACACGTTGCCCAGTCCGACAACATTTCCCGCCACAGCCAGGAGAAACTCCACCTTACTGGCCCAATGTCCTCTCTCCTCCACCTTTGCGTGCTTGTGCCTTGTTGCACATTTTTTATTCAACATACTCAAAAGCTCAGTCTGAACCTGATCATCCTCTTAACCTACTTTGTGTCCAGGTCTTCTCTGTCTTTATATTCACTACATATTGTGGAAAGTAATAAGCAACTGCTTGATAGTCAATGAGTTCTCAGAGACAATTAATTATCTCCAGGATGAGCAAGAAAAGCAGTCTCTAAACAAACATTAGAAAACATCGCTCACATTCAAGTCCAGCCCAGGGCCCTGTGCTGCATGTCCTCCCCTCCCTTTCTCCTTTCACATCTCTCTCTCATTATCAATAAAGTATGAAAAATGCTTTTACTTTTAAAAAAGTAATTTATTTTAGACATTATACAAGTTTTTAATGCACATTTTTCATTGCATTTAACTACTCACTATTTTGGATCAAAACAGAAATGTTATGGTGATGATGATGTGACAGGAAAAAAAAATCCTGAAAAATACCAGTTTGAAACTGTCTGTTTTGTGTGTTAAAATGGTTTGTTGTTTCATTCAGTGTGGGACATTGACAGGAGAAATCTTGCGGTGATATCACACAAGTAAAGTATCCAAGATCAGCATGATGTAGCTAAAATAAATAAAACTGGTCTTGTTTGTCTTTGACCTTTGGATTGCAGACTGTAGAGAAGCAGAGGAATTGATATCACAATCAGTAACCAGCCTACTCAGTGCCAGATCTTACATGTTAAACACATTATTGCAGGTGACAGAGTTCAGGAACAAGTAACGTTTCATATCAAATGGGAGTGAACAGTTCCATCTTACACATGCTCCGCCCTCTACTGGACTCTTTGGGTAATACTCCTGTAATCACCAACATGCATTCGCACGCTGAGATTTTCATAAATGTAACCAGTCAATCAGGACATGCCTACCCAAATACATGAGAATCCCACAATGTACAAGGAGGTAGAGTCTCACTGTCAGACTGAGCAGCCTCCTCCAAGCCTTTCCCAGCTGACCCAGAGCCGGTCGCGGCGGACCATCAAGGCAGAAATACGCCTGCCGGGAGCCGTTCAGCACCGCAGACCGTCGGACTAATGGGATGTCGGACCAATGGGCTGTCGGACCAATGACATGGACCCCAGACAATGACCTCATTTGTAGATGATGACATCCCATCAGTGTCCTGTATATCAGTGTCCCACGGGAGTCCACCGACAACATCTCTCCACTGAGACCTCCTGCTGGTGATAACTGTCTGCCCGTGTCAGGTAGAACAAAGGTTACTATATTGTAACCCTTGTTCCATTAGCACAGACGGAGCCCTCCACTGAGGGGCCCTGTCACACCTCTCACTGAAGAGAGTTTAGGATGCTAGACAGCCTTCAGCTATACTTTGGGGTCCACATGTATTTGGGTAGGCACGTCCTTATTGACCGGCCATGTTTCTCCAAATCTCAGTGGGCAAATGCATGCTCAGTATTGGAGGAGTATTACCCAAAGAGTCCAGTAGAGGGCTCTGCCTGTGCTAAGAGAACTAGGGTTACAATATCGTAACCTCAGCTACAGATCTTCCTCTTTGATTTGCTGCAACTCAGTTTCACTCTTTTCTGTCAGTGAGTAGTCAGGGTCAGGTCGGCACAGATGATGGAAACGCTGAAAATAGAGAGAAATATTTACTAAAGATTTACAGCAAAAATGTGACAAAACTTGAAACTTGACTCATTTTGATGGGATTCTCAAAGAGTTTAAAAGTATATGGATATGATGATAAAATCAGTTGAATTGAAGACATGCATTGCTCCTTTGCTTTTTATACTCAAATCCCTTGTATCAGTTAATGTTTTTCTTAAGGATTTAAGAGAAAAAGAATAATGAAGCACAACTTTATTTTCCATTTCATAAGGTGTTAAATAGCATCTGATTTAAGGATGCTATTCGCAGCAAGTTGGATTACTGCATGATTGTTTGATAATGTCGAAACAGCCCAACAGAACTGTAAAATTAATTAAAATAAGAGAATGAATTCCTATTCATTATATTTCACCATGTAATTTCTTGTATTGATTATAACAGTCAGTTACACAGTTGTCCCACCTGACTGAGGTTCCCAGTCCCAGTTCCCAGTTTATACAGCGCCCATCCTGGCACAAGCAGGATGGAGGAGAGGGCCAGTACCCAGCCCAACACGTATGCCCAGGTTGGGTACACGTACCAGCGATTAAAGGTCAGAGGCCGGTACTCAACCAAAGAACATATAAAAGAGCCCTAAGAGAACAATAGAGAAGAAAGATTAAGAAGTTGTATTTTCAGTGTAGAAATGTAATCTATCATAAAAAAACAAGGATTCAAATAAAGTGCAAAGACATATTCAGGAGTATATGATAAGGACCAAGGTTGTGGGTTTATTCAAAGTGCACATTGAAAGCCAACTCACCAGTGAGACCAGCGGTGTGAGGTAAAGCCAGCAGATTTTAAAGAATGGGTTGGCATGTTCACCTGTCATGTCCTTAATGATGCCATACAGCCGCTCCGCCCCTTTATAAGAGATGACTCAGAATGATCAGTACATAATGGACAGATCGGACCAGATGTTTGCAAATGATTTGAGGTACTCACATTTCTAAACATAAATATCAGTTTACTCATTGCTGAAAATACTAATCATCTGGTGAAAACATGTGTATACCTTCAGTTCAGATTTTTTTTTTTTAATCTTTGTGAGTCCTCTGAATTTATGGAGTTTCACCATAATAATGCTGGAGTGCCCCTTAAAAAAAACAGCACACCTACCAAATATCCATCCCAGTGCCAGAGTTTCAAACACGCAGGGAAAGAGGATGCAGAATCCATTACAAGCGTAGTAGTCTAACAGCTGGAACACATACATCCCTCCCTGGAGACAGCACAGACATTCATTTGATGAGGGTTTGTTTATTTTGCAGAATATGTCAATGTCAGATTTATGGTAGCCTTTTCCTAACACCCTATTTTCATACTGCTTACAACATATCAAGTTACATGTTGCAATTAAGGAAGCTCTGGTGAAAGTTCTGACAGGGAGAAAACACTTTTCATGCTCTGGTAGTGAGTTTCTTTCTCACCCTGCCATTCACTCCTTGCACGCATGCTCACTCACTTTCTCCAGATGTCATTGTCATCAGCTGATTCACAATCAACCAACAGCACAGCGACACGCAGTCTTTGTCAGCCTATCGTCTTACTGCTCCACATTTTGAATATGAGTCTTTCTTGCTGTAGTCATGTTCGCCCTCTACCTCCCCATCACCACCTAGTCTTTACGGATTCATCAGCCTCATATGCCTCAGCAGTCAGCAGCTTCGTAGTCACCAGCCACCTTCACCACCAGTGTCTGGACTCCATGGGGGGATTTATCCTGCTGCCACTCAGATGTCCCTTGATCACAAATTATCTCCTTCTGGTGTCCAAGTGCCAAAGACTTCTGTTAAATCTTAATCAGCACAAATCATCTGTTAATCTGTACACTCATATTATGTATTAAATATTATCTTTACTTCATTCTTCAAGATTCAAGATTCAAGATTTAAGATAGCCTTTATTGTCATTGTACAGACACCTATACAACAAAATTGGAAGTGCCACAACCGAAGGTGCATTAGGAGTAAATATAAGAGCAAAAATAAAACAAGTGGAGACAACCCAAGACAAACAAGACTAACGAGACAAGAGCATACAGGTCATGTCATAATAAAAACAATAAGTAAAAAAATTGTATTGCACTTAATAAAAGAAGGTATTGCACTTAAGTCTGTAAGAGTCTGTAAAAGGAGGCATTAGTGACTCATGTGAGCATTGAGTGTCCTGACAGCCCACGGAAAGAAGCTGTTTTTCAGTCTGTTTGTTCTGCTCTTTATGCTCCTGTACCTCTTTCCAGAGGGCAGCAAGCTGAGCAGGTGGTGTCCTGGATGGAGGTGGTCGCGAATGATCTTCCTTGTTCACATGAGGCATCGGGAGCTAGCGATGTCATCCAGGGAGGGCAAGGGACAGCCATTTGTCTTTTCAGCTGACCTTATCACCCTCTGCAGCCTTTTCCTGTCAGCTGCTGTGCAGCCAGCATACCACACAGTGATGGAGAATGCCAGCACGCTTTCAATGGTGGAGCAGTAGAAAGTCACCAGCAGCCTCTGGTCCAGTCTGTTTCTCCTGAGGACTCTCAGGAAGTGGAGTCGCTGCTGGGCCTTCCTCACCACCGCTGTTGTGTTTGCTGACCAGGAGAGCTCCTCAGAGATGTGAGTCCCCAGGAATTTAAAGATGGGGACCCTCTCCACACAGTCTCCGTTAATGTATAGGGGAGTGGGGTCAGCTTTGTGCCTCCTGAAGTCCATGACCACCTCCTTTGTTTTTTTGGTGTTGAGAGCCAGGTTGTTTTTGGCACACCACTCTGCCAGCTGCAGCACCTCGTCCCTGTAGGCCGACTCATCCCCTCCAGTTATGAGTCCCACCAAGGTGGTGTCATCTGCAAATTTAATTATTGCGTTGGTGGGGTGGGTGGGAGTGCAGTCATGGGTGTAGATGGCATACAGGAGAGGGCTCAGCACACAGCCCTGTGGAGAGCCGGTGCTGAGCATGAGGGTGGGGGAGCTGTGGGTGCCGATCTTGACAGTCTGTGGGTGGTTGGTCAGAAAGTCTTCAATCCAGGCACATGTGGCAGGGGGGAAGTCCAGGGCAGCCAGCTTGCCCACAAGGATGTCGGGGATGATGGTATTGAAAGCCGAACTGTAGTCGACAAATAGCATCCTTACAGTGGTCCCTGGGTGTTCCAGGTAACTCAGAGCAGTGTGGAGAGCTGTGGAGATGGCATCATCAGTGGACCTGTTTGCTTTGTATGCAAATTGATGTGGGTCAAAGGCAGGAGGAAGGCAGTCTTTGATGTGCTGTGACATCAGTCTCTCAAAACATTTTGCAACTACTGGTGTTAGTGCAATGGGTCTGTATGTCTGTCTGTCTCTGCTTATTGAATTGCTGTTATAAAGATCAGGCCTGGAGAAGGAACTGTCTGAGGAGGAGCAGGAAGGAGGTGGAGTCTGGTTTGATGTGAGTGTATGGATTGGGTTCAAGTATGAGTCCATTTCCTACACTACCTGCAGGAGAACCCTGGGCTTCCTAGCAACAATTGTTTGACTGAATAAAAACCAGCAGCACTGACTTGTGCCAGACTTCCTGGTAAATCGTAATTGACATGGATTCTTCATTGTGTTATTGTGTCTGACAGTGCAGCCATAGTGTTCATTCTAACTCCTGGTAACCAGGAAATCCTAACAGCCCCGAGGATATTTTACAAATACAATGCTCAGATCATCTTGTTAAAATGATAAGACAAAGTCATGACATAGAGATTGTCACATTTTGGAGGCAGTCCACCACGATAGATTAATAAATAATAAATATGCATACAACACAACATACTGACCTCAGTGATCATCACAAGCTGAGAGAAGAAGCACACGAGGCAGAAAAGGATGAGGAAACGTTCCCGTCGGCCTGCCCTGCGCATCACTGTGGGAAAGATATCTGCAAAGGATGTCATTACCACCTCCATGGCAACAAACTGCACAGAGAAAGGACAAGACACAATATGTACGTTTCCAAATGTGAACATGTTCTTCCACAAAGAAATCATCCAAGTGTATCTTACTTGTGTGTCCAGACCCAGGAGAATGATCATGACAAAGAAACAGATGGACCACAGCTGGGGAAGGGGCATCATGGCTACAGCCTGAGGGTATGCAATGAATGCCAAACCTGGACCTGGAACACAACAATGCTAGACTCATCACTGTCTACCAACTGCCTTTGTTTTTCAATTTAGCATCAATGATATGCATCCACACGGTGATGCAGTAGAAATTTTATCAATCAAGTAACATATAAACAACAAGAATGGATGGACAGGACGCTGAGACTGGGCTATTCTCTCCAGCCCTGCTGCATTCATCCTCATTCATGGGTACCAAGGAGGTGAATCTATCCTTTCAGAAGGAGGAGACAGATTACCTCTCAGCAGAGATCCAGAACCAGTTACAGAAACAGGCAGTGTCTGTCGTCCCCACTCACGACAGATAAAAAGGGTTTTACATCATGTGCTTCCTGGTTCCTAAGAAGATGGGAGTGTTCAGACCTATTTTGGATCTTCACATCTAGAAGATCCAAGATTCTCCATCCAGAATGAGGTGATGCTCTGTAACATATATGCACAGGAAGAGTAGGTTGCAGCTGTCTGAATATCTCTGGTGATTTCGTTACCTGACTCGGCCACATCTGCAATGGGAACACCCTGCTGGCGAGCCATGAATCCCAGCACAGAGAAGACTGCAAATCCAGCTACCACACTGGTAGCACTGTTCAGTAAACACAGCCACAGACAGTCTCTGCAAAACACACCAAAAAGTGTGTATACCATGATTTCATAGCATATAGTTGATCATTTTTTAATATGTTACTGCGTAGCTCTTGTCCTCTGGTACATCTGTCAGAAAAGTTGATGTCGGAGCATCAAGCTCAGTCACTCACTAATAAATACTTACTTATAGCAGTTGTTGTTGTAGGTGTTGTAGCTGCCCAGCACAGCTAAGGTTCCCACACCCACACTGTATGAGAAGAAAATCTGAGAACCAGCCTCCATCCAAACCTGTTCCACAAAGCAACAGTGAGTAAGTTTGTCATCCTGAACATTAAACTGTTGTAGTATATGAAAAAGCTCCAACCTGAGGGTCTGCGAGTCGTGAGGGTTCAGGCAGAAGATAAAACACTACTCCTTGTAGAGCTCCAGGAAGAGTGAGGCCACGAATCAAAAGAATTACCAACATCACATAGGGAAAGGTAGCAGTGAAATACACCACCTGGGAAAAAGACAACAGTGTAAGACATTAAGAAATATACTGTATACACTTTTACTACAACATGAGGACTTATAGGCTAAATACCTTCCCTGTAGACCGGACCCCTTTCCAGATACAAAAGTAGCACGTGATCCACATTGCGATTAGGCACAACAGCACCTCCCACCTGATGCTGCCTATCTCCTCAATCCCCCCTGAGATAGCCAGCACTCGTTGTCTAGGAGGTAAAATGATGAACAAATGTTTTATTGGTACTTGTAAGCGGTCAGTCTGGGACATTTAAAAGATCCTAGAAGCTTGGTTTGTTCATCTACGTGGACATACTCCCAGAACTCTGTGGCAGCAGAGGTGGTGTTTGTCTGGTTGGTCCATTCAGAGGTTTTATTTTGCGTTGAAAAGTCTATGCAGTCATCTGAAAGGATAGAGAGAAAAATAATAATAATAACGATAACAGGATGATGTATAATGTATTATGTGTCTCCAGGGGCTTCACAGACCTCACATTATACCAAACAACCTGCGACATTGGGGGGAACTTAAAAGATGTGGGCATAAAGAGGTCAAAAGAAAGACACAGGACCTCTGTTGCTTTCATTTTGACCATAAATCAACACAGATACCACTTGATTAAGTGTTGGTATCTCCTATCATAACATCAGTACATCATACCAATGTTCATGCTTTGAGACAGTATGTGTTTTACCTGTGTTCCAGTAGTTGTTGCAGCTGGCCCAGGGCAGCTGTGAGCTGAAGGAGAACACCAGGTAGAGCAAAGCCCAGGACAGAATGATGATGTAGGTCATACAGCTGTAGAAAAGGATCAGCTGTCCACAATAGCCAATACCTGCAGGGCCACATTTGGTGGTTATAGATAATCATTATGAAAACCTGACCTCCTCCATTTATCCATTACCCAAACTGTTTAATGTCGGGACCATGGAAACCTGATCACATGTAACTACTAAAGCTGCTCTGAAAATGACAAAAACAGCCCACTGTACAGACAGTACTTTGACGTGGACTAAGATTTTACCCATGTTTGTAGCTAATATTTTCGTAAGTATCAATCAATCAATATCATTTATTTTTTATAAGTTCAATTTTTAAAAATTATTTTGAAGCATTTGTTTGTTGTAAAGAAACTTTCTTGTCTTTAATTTTTGTAATAAAAGATAAAGTCAGGCACAGTTACAGTTGATTTTTAAGTTTTAGAAGAGCACTCTTAGCATTTTGCTTATATTTGTAAAATCAATCGAGAACAAATTGAATTAATCAACTTGAACAAATATGAAGATCAAAACCTCTGCTTTCTCCTAGATGGAGTTTTCACAACAAAACAAACCTCTTCTTCATCCTCAAAAGAACCCGCTAATGAAACTATCAACTTCTGGAGCTAATCAATCAAATAGTGTTATAGAGTGTCACTGAATCCTCAATCTATAATAAAATCCTGAACAGCATACCTTCTGCCAGTGGGCATAGCTTCCTCCAGAAGGCTATGCTGCCTTGCTGGGTGTACTGGCCTACAGTGGTCTCCAGCAGGAACAGTGGTACACCACAGGTCACCACAAATACCAAATATGGCACCAGGAATGCTCCTGAATTTACAAAGTATACAACAATACATACCTTTATGTACAGGAATTAACAAGTAGAGAGCATCATATTTGCTTACCCCCTCCATTTTTGTAGCAGAGGTAAGGAAACCTCCACACGTTGCCCAGTCCAACAACATTTCCCGCCACAGCCAGGAGAAACTCCACCTTACTGGCCCAATGTCCTCTCTCCTCCACTATTGCTTGCTTGTGCCTTGTTGCACATTTTTTATATGACATTCTCAAAAGCTCAGTCTGAACCCGATCGTCCTCTAAACTTGCATGCTTTGTGTCCAGGTCTTCTCTGTCTTTATATTCACTACGTATTATAGAAAGTAATAAGCAACTGTTTGATAGTCAATGAGTTCTCAGAGAAAATGAATTATCTCCAGGATGAGCAATAAGTACAGTCTCTCAACAAACATTAAGAAAGTCCAACTGATGATAAACACAAGTTAAACAAACACCTAGATGTCCTGTTTTAACCAAAGGGGTCAAATCCATTTCTTAACCTTGTTTAGCTAAAATATTCCCACAGATGCTTCAAAATGTTTCAAGGCCATAACCATTGCCAACACTGGGGGGAACCAAATCTTCTGAGGGGGTCTGGGTATATGAGAACACAAATGTCCTCATCAGTTGGATCACACATTAAATAGACTTCATCCTGCCAGCTTCCTAGTACAGTTTGTGAACTGCGTAAATGAGGCCATGAGTGGAGCAGGTCATGGTCCAGAGATTTCATCATGTGCGAGTGGTCAAATCAATGACGTTTCTATCACGTGCCTTTCATGAAACTGGAAGAAAAAAGTTTTCCCAGTAGGTGAATGCTCCTGACATGGACAATCTCCTGCTGTGTGCTGCATATGTGAAAGGGAATCTCCACACGAGGTCAGGACCTGATTATCCAGACTTTGAGCATACCAGAATGTTCAAAATGTCCTTCAAAACACTTTGAGGCAGGTGAGACAATAATTTCATACCAGGCCTAAAACAATTCTTCACCAAATTTCTCTCAGTCTTTCTCTATGGGGTTCCATTTGTGCCAAAAATATGTCGACACGCGCACTGTCTATGTCTATTAAACGCTGAACTGTCCTTGTGTCATTTGACTTTGTCATTACATCGTGTCGTCATGCTGTGTCATTTGACAAAGTGTTGTTATGATGGGTTGTTTGACAGTGTCATTATGATGTGTTATGTTGTGTTGTCTTGCTGTGTATTATACTAAGTGTTATTTGACAGTGTCTTTACGTCGTTACTACGTGTCGTTACTACGTGTCGTTACTACGTGTCGTCTTGATGCGTCATCTTGATGTGTCGTTTGACAACGTCGTTGCTATGCGTCGTTACTGCGTGTCGTTGCTATGTCGTTACTATGTGTCGTCTTGATGTGTCGTTTGACAACGTCGTTGCTATGCGTCGTTACTATGTGTCGTCTTGATGTGTTGTTTGACAACGACGTTGCTATGCGTCGTTACTATGTGTCGTCTTGACACGGAACCATAAAAATACTTAATTCGATTTAACACTGGTTTTACAAAAATATGAACATACATGGATAATATTACACATAGGTTTTGAGAATGTTCACAAAAATAAAAGATTTAAAATAAAATACATGATAATATGTGTAACACATTGACACAGCTACACAATAAACATTAGTCAGAGTGATCAGAATTTATTTAAATGTTACAATACAGTAATGCAATAAAATAATAATCAAGGGGCATAATTGTTAATCACTGCTTTCACACAAAATTACACTGGAAACACAGGGCCAACAGTCACCAGTGTCCACTCAACTTCAAAGTTTACTGAGCACCTAATGTAGTTGGGTTTAAAGATACCATTTCATTTCAAAAGTAACACAAATAACAAAAATATTGATAGGACTGTATTTCATTCCAAATAAATCTGAACTGTCGTCTTCTTTTGTATAATGTTCTTTGGTATAACAAGAAAGTAAGCAACGATCTCACACGCAGTGAAAAATCTTCTAAAATACTGTATGTTTTTATTTCCACCAAGTCAGATGCACAATTTTTCCATGTCTCTCTTGGGTTTAGGCCTTTATGGAAGAGTGGCAAGAAGAGAGCCATTGTTGAAACAAAGCCATGCAGTTTGCCACAAGCCATGTGGGGGGCACAACAAACATGTGGAGGAAGGTGCTCTGGTCAGATGAGACCAAAATTGAAGTTTTAGGCCTAAATGCAAAACACTATGTGTGGCAGAAAACTAACACTGCACATCACCCTGAACACACCATACCCACTGTGAAACATGGTGGTGGCAGCATCATGCTGTGGGGATGCTTTTCTTCAACAGGGACAGGGAAGCCAGTCCGAGTTGATGGGAAGATGGATGGAGCCTAATACAGGACAATCTTGGAAGAAAACCTGTTAGGAGTCTGCAAAAGACTTGAGACTGGGGCGAAGGAAGAATGGGCAAATATTTCAGTCTCTATATGTGTATCGCTGGTAGAGACTTACCCCGAAAGACTTGCAGCTGTCATTGCAGCAAAAGGTGGTTCTACAAAGTATTGACTCAGGGGGGTGAATACTTTTGCACACCACACTTTTATGTTTTTTATTTGTAGAAAAAAAATTAAAACCATGTATCATTTTCCTTCCACTTCACACTTATGCAACACTTTGTGGTGGTCTGGTCTGTCACATAAAATCCCAATAAAATACATTTACATTTGTGGCTAAAACGTGACAAAATGTGGGAAAGTTCTAGGGGGGTGAATACTTTTGCAAGGCACTGTACATTACCGTGTGCGTTGAACCTCCAGGAGATGCTCTGCCCCTCACAGGTAATATCTATCAGATGTAGCAAGGACATATTCAAAATCTTTATCTCCTACAGCTTTGCTCTCGTGTGGCTCCTCGAGATTTGCTGTAAACAATAATGCACCTTAGAATCACAGATATTTTGCAACCAACACAGATGGAAAAACTGTTAAACTATATTCTTACAGAAACTGACACTTACTCCTGCCAGCACTTGATGCCTCTTGATGAAGACAGTGGGCTCTCTGGTGTCCGCTCTTGCAGTTGGTGATCTTTCTCAATGGCTGGGTCGATGGGCATTCTGTGCAGAGGCAGACAGAGTGATAAACTGACACAAAGACATCTCTGTGTGTAATGACATTATGATAGTATTAGACTCCAACATTGTGACCACAGATACAGCAACGGTTCAGACATTTGGTGCGGGGAAACTGATGTGAGAAAAGTTTAGTGCTACGGATGCTTCCCGTCGCATATCAATGTGATTACAATAGCAAGCACCGGGTATGTCAATGCTGATTGCGGATTCAGGATCATCGATCACCATCGGAGGGAAAACGGTCCTCGTCACGTGAGTACTGCTCATTATTTGATAGGGATACGCAAAGAAACACGCACATCTGTGAAATAAACAGTATCTGCCATGTTACACTTGCGCAATGATGACACTGTCCATGCAGGTGCCAAATGATTTTATGCAAATCGAACAGAAACACAGTCTCCGATGAGTATCAGTTCTCTGTGTCTCTACGTGTCTTATGTTTTAGACATGGCTAACTCGCTGCTACGGCGGGATTACAGCCAACAATAACACAGTAACAAACAACGCAACTACAACTGCCCAGAAACTAAATTAATTATTAATACACAAAATAACATGTAATAAGGCTACTCACTAACAAACGGCTTACTGTATATGACCCACTTACATCACATCAGCCACTGAACACAATACTGTATGTAGGAGACTCAGTCCACAGCTAACGTGCATGACCTGCCCTGATTACCTACCGAAGCTAGCGCTACTTAGCTGTTTCATTTTCTCATGTTTATAACCTTGTTAACGTCAAAGCATGCCACTGACTAATCACCCAGTGCGCTATCTGGTTTCCCCTCGCTCGTTGTAGGGGCTAATGGCCTCAGTGGGGTGATAGCTGAATGTGAGCGCGAACGCTGCTGGAGTCCTGAATAGCGGCGGTAACGTTAGCTTGTTTGTTAGCTTTGCCGAAAACGCACACCACGCTTTGACAATCTGAACGCACTGCATTTCATTTAAAATAGCAATGACTACAATACAGTGTCCTTCGTGTCTTCAATATGACTCTTACCATAGCGCATTTACATCAGTAACGTTCCTGTAAACGGGGTGGAGAGACGGTGAACCGGGGGAAACTGACGACGAATCACTCTCTGTTGTTGTTCTCCCGCCCCCAGCCAATCAGTAACCGAGGAACTTGACGTTGCCTCATGACTGACGAATAAATGGTCGAACACAACAAACAGCAGTGTAGGATGTACAATAAGCAGGCTAGCTGTCAACACACATAGACTGTATAAAATAACAACACACATAAATAGTGGCAGATAAACACTATTTTACACATTATATGACTATACATAGAAAGGGTGAGTGGCTCCAGCAGATTCCAGGTACAACATATGAGGTCTCTGTCCAGAAGAACGCAGTCCCAGGAACAGCTAAGACACTGTGCAGAACTCTCATATATATATATATATATATATATATATATATATATATATATATATATATATATTCTATTTAATTTAAGTCTGTTGTGTAATTATCTTTCTCCTCTTTATATCTCCCATCTTGTTTTATTTAATATTTGGTTTGCAATTCTATTTCAATGCTGCTGTACTTGTACAATGCATGTGACAAATAAATCTTTGAATCTTGAATCTTGATCTTAAAGTCATACTCCCGTAACATTTTTCTTAAAGAATTTTCCACATTATCAACATTGCAGTTTAGTTATATATTTTTTTTAAAACGTTTGCTTGATCAGATCTTTGTTATTATTATAGTCATATAATGTGTAAAATAGTGTTTGTCTGCAACTATTTATGTGTGTTGACAGCTAGCCTGCTTATTGTACATCCTACACTGCTGTTTGTTGTGTTCGACCATTTATTCGTCAGTCATGAGGCAACGTCAAGTTCCTCGGTTACTGATTGGCTGGGGGGCGGGAGAACAACAACAGAGAGTGATTCGTCGTCAGTTTCCCCGGTTCACCGTCTCTCCACCCCGTTTACAGGAACGTTACTGATGTAAATGCGCTATGGTAAGAGTCATATTGAAGACACGAAGGACACTGTATTGTAGTCATTGCTATTTTAAATGAAATGCAGTGCGTTCAGATTGTCAAAGCGTGGTGTGCGTTTTCGGCAAAGCTAACAAACAAGCTAACGTTACCGCCGCTATTCAGGACTCCAGCAGCGTTCGCGCTCACATTCAGCTATCACCCCACTGAAGCCATTAGCCCCTACAACGGGCGAGGGGAAACCAGATAGCGTACTGGGTGATTAGTCAGTGGCATGATTTGATGTTAACAAGGTTATAAACATGAGAAAATGAAACAGCTAAGTAGCGCTAGCTTCGGTAGGTAATCAGGGCAGGTCATGCACGTTAGCTGTGGACTGAGTCTCCTACATACAGTATTGTGTTCAGTGGATGATGTGATGTAAGTGGGTCATATACAGTAAGCCGTTTGTTAGTGAGTAGCCTTATTACATGTTATTTTGTGTATTAATAATTAATTTAGTTTCTGGGCAGTTGTAGTTGCGTTGTTTGTTACTGTGTTATTGTTGGCTGTAATCCCGCCGTAGCAGCGAGTTAGCCATGTCTAAAACATAAGACACGTAGAGACACAGAGAACTGATACTCATCGGAGACTGTGTTTCTGTTCGATTTGCATAAAATCATTTGGCACCTGCATGGACAGTGTCATCATTGCGCAAGTGTAACATGGCAGATACTGTTTATTTCACAGATGTGCGTGTTTCTTTGCGTATCCCTATCAAATAATGAGCAGTACTCACGTGACGAGGACCGTTTTCCCTCCGATGGTGATCGATGATCCTGAATCCGCAATCAGCATTGACATACCCGGTGCTTGCTATTGTAATCACATTGATATGCGACGGGAAGCATCCGTAGCACTAAACTTTTCTCACATCAGTTTCCCCGCACCAAATGTCTGAACCGTTGCTGTATCTGTGGTCACAATGTTGGAGTCTAACACTATCATAATGTCATTACACACAGAGATGTCTTTGTGTCAGTTTATCACTCTGTCTGCCTCTGCACAGAATGCCCATCGACCCAGCCATTGAGAAAGATCACCAACTGCAAGAGCGGACACCAGAGAGCCCACTGTCTTCATCAAGAGACATCAAGTGCTGGCAGGAGTAAGTGTCAGTTTCTGTAAGAATATAGTTTAACAGTTTTTCCATCTGTGTTGGTTGCAAAATATCTGTGATTCTACGGTGCATCATTGTTTACAGCAAATCTCGAGGAGCCACACGAGAGCAAAGCTGTAGGAGATAAAGATTTTGAATATGTCCTTGCTACATCTGATAGATATTACCTGTGAGGGGCAGAGCATCTCCTGGAGGTTCAACGCACACGGTAATGTACAGTGCCTTGCAAAAGTATTCACCCCCCTAGAACTTTCCCACATTTTGTCACGTTTTAGCCACAAATGTAAATGTATTTTATTGGGATTTTATGTGACAGACCAGACCACCACAAAGTGTTGCATAAGTGTGAAGTGGAAGGAAAATGATACATGGTTTTAATTTTTTTTTCTACAAATAAAAAACATAAAAGTGTGGTGTGCAAAAGTATTCACCCCCCTGAGTCAATACTTTGTAGAACCACCTTTTGCTGCAATGACAGCTGCAAGTCTTTCAGGGTAAGTCTCTACCAGCGATACACATATAGAGACTGAAATATTTGTCCATTCTTCCTTCGCCCCAGTCTCAAGTCTTTTGCAGACTCCTAACAGGTTTTCTTCCAAGATTGTCCTGTATTAGGCTCCATCCATCTTCCCATCAACTCGGACTGGCTTCCCTGTCCCTGTTGAAGAAAAGCATCCCCACAGCATGATGCTGCCACCACCATGTTTCACAGTGGGTATGGTGTGTTCAGGGTGATGTGCAGTGTTAGTTTTCTGCCACACATAGTGTTTTGCATTTAGGCCTAAAACTTCAATTTTGGTCTCATCTGACCAGAGCACCTTCCTCCACATGTTTGTTGTGCCCCCCACATGGCTTGTGGCAAACTGCATGGCTTTGTTTCAACAATGGCTCTCTTCTTGCCACTCTTCCATAAAGGCCTGATTTGTGGAGTACATGACTAATAGTTGTCCTGTGGACAGATTCTCCCACCTGAGCTGTGGATCTCTGCAGCTCTTCCAGAGTTACCATGGGCCACTTTGCTGCTTCTCTGATCAGTGCTGTCCTTGCCCTGCCTGTCAGTTTAGGTGGACGGCCATTATCTTGGTAGGTTTGCAGTTGTGCCATACTCTTTTCCATTTTCAGGTGATGGATTGAGCAGTGCTCTGTGAGATTTTCAAAGCTTGGGATATTTTTTCATATCCTAACCATGCACTTCTCCACAACTTTATCCCTGACATGTTTGGTGTGTTCCTTGGGCTTCATGATGCTGTTTGTTCACTAACGTTCTCTAGCAAACCTCTGAGGCCTTCACAGAACAGCTGTAAATTTACACTGAGATTAGATTACACACAGGTGAACTCCATTTACTAATTAGGTGACTTCTGAAGGCAACTGGTTGCACTGGATTTTATTTAAGGGTATCAGAGTAAAGGGGGGTGAATACTTTTGCACACCACACTTTTCTGTTTTTTATTTAGAGAAAAAAAAAAAATTAAAACCATGTATCATTTTCCTTCCACTTCATAATTATGCACCACTTTGTGTTGGTCTATCACATAAAATCCCAATAAAATACATATAGATTTGTGCTTAAAACATGACAAAATGTGGAAAAGTTCAAGGGGGATGAATACTTTTGCAAGGCACTGTATATAATACCATACCACCACGCCTAAATTGCCAGCCACAGGGTAATGCCCTGTACTTCATATTTGTGTCATTATTTTTCAGCGGTAATTGTGTCACTCACTCTGTCGCTAATACTTGTTGCATGTGCATTGAATGCTGAAATGTGTTCATCTAACAACTATAGGCTTTTACTTTGAAAGTGGAATTGTCAAATCCAGCCTGTTACACTACACTGGTTGCACATGTACGTATGGTACATGTGTTTTGGAGACTGATTTTGCTATATAGTTTTTTTTCCCTCTACAGGTTTTGCCGTGGAGTGTCTGTTCAGGGCCAAGTTGAGTGTGACCACAAGACTGATGGGTCCTGTGATGTGTGCTACCTTTGTTTCTATGTCCTTTCCTGTCTTTTGATACAGATTGTGTCAATTGATCATGAAACTCCATTTGGAAATGTGTAATTTGTCTTAAACACTGCTGTTAACGGTTTGTTTGTTCACCACAGGGTGGCTGTGGGTAACTGTGACGTCACCACTTTGGTGTGAGCACCATCCTTGGGCCACGCTAGTTCAGTTCATCCTTCAGTCCGTGAGGAGGAGCCCAAGAGAGACATGGAAAAATTGTGCATCTGACTTGGTGGAAATAAAAACATACAGTATTTTAGAAGATTTTTCACTGCGTGTGAGATCGTTGCTTACTTTCTTGTTATACCAAAGAACATTATACAAAAGAAGACGACAGTTCAGACTTATTTGGAATGAAATACAGTCTAATCAATATTTTTGTTATTTGTGTTACTTTTGAAATGAAATGGTATCTTTAAATCCAACTACATTAGGTGCTCAGTAAACTTTGAAGTTGAGTGGACACTGGTGACTGTTGGCCCTGTGTTTCCAGTGTAATTTTGTGTGAAAGCAGTGATTAACAATTATGCCCCTTGATTATTATTTTATTGCATTACTGTATTGTAACATTTAAATAAATTCTGATCACTCTGACTAATGTTTATTGTGTAGTTGTGTCAATGTGTTACACATATTATCATGTATTTTATTTTAAATCTTTTATTTTTGTGAACATTCTCAAAACCTATGTGTAATATTATCCATGTATGTTCATATTTTTGTAAAACCAGTGTTAAATCGAATTAAGTATTTTTATGGTTCCGTGTCACCTGTTGCAGCGGGGGGACTTTAATTAATGGTACACAACAATGTAATAGTGACGTAGCTCTACCTGCCCGGCAAAAAGTTGGGATGCTTTTGCGCTGGAGACAGAGAGCGCCTGGCAGCCTGTGTGTGTGTCTGTACTGACTGTGTCCCTCGCCACTGCTATAGGTGAAGTTAATGTGCAGATCCTGATTGCTCCGCCGACCGCAAAGGGTAAGCCGGGAAAGGGGCGCCCGGTGCCACCGCGGTAGCCAGGCATAAGGACGTTGTCAAACGACACATCAAGACGACACATAGTAACGATGCATAGCAACGACATTGTCAAACGACACATAGTAACGACGCATAGCAACGACACATAGTAACGACGCATAGCAACGACGTTGTCAAACGACACGCAGTAACGACGCATCAAGACGACACATAGTAACGACGCATAGCAACGACGTTGTCAAACAACACATCAAGACGACACATAGTAACGACGCATAGCAACGACGTTGTCAAACGACACATCAAGACGATACATAGTAATGACATAGCAACGACGTTGTCAAACGACACATCAAGTCGACACATAGTAACGACGCATAGCAACGACACGCAGTAACGATGCATAGCAACGACGTTGTCAAACGACACATCAAGACAACGCATAGCAACGACGTCAAACGACACATCAAGACGACACGTAGTAACGACACGTAGTAACGACGTAAAGACACTGTCAAACAACACTTAGTATAATACACAGCAAGACAACACAACATAACACATCATAATGACACTGTCAAACAACCCATCATAACAACACTTTGTCAAATGACACAGCATGACGACATGATGTAATGACAAAGTCAAATGACACAAGGACAGTTCAGCGTTTAATAGACATAGACAGTGCGCGTGTCGACATATTTTTGGCACAAATGGAACCCCATATTTCTCTCCGTCCGTAGCCAAGTTGTAAAAGACAAATGGGTTAATGACAAGACAGTTAAATCCTGCATTTGAGGTGAAGTGCAGCTGGTTGGTTTCTCAGTAAGTTCTTCTATTGTGTCTGTATGATGTGTCTGTCACAGCCTGCATCCTGCTCCCCTTTTCTCCCTCATGGGCCTCATGTACAAAGACTTGTGGACTTCCTACTGAAACATGGCGTACGCTTAAATCCAGGAAACGTCATATGCACAAAAACATCCAGATGTATGAATCTGTGCGTATGCATGAATCCAAGCACATTTCCTTTGTACATCCCAGTCAACGTGGAATTGAGTGCACATGTTGGAGTACCTGACAGCTCCCTGTCCATGCCCAAATCATATTTAAATGGGCCCTGCACCTGAGATTCCCCTCTGTGCACGATCAGAAAACTAAAACAAAATAATGAGCAAGACGGGAAAACAAAAAAACAGAATCGCTACTCACTGAAGTGGAGGCGCGCAAAAATATCGTTTACTTTTTGGCACGCTGTCCTCCGGCATCAATACTAAACACGAGGAGTGAGTGGGAGAGTGTGTGTGAGGCTGTCAATGCTGTGGGGTCAGAAGTGAGAAGTGGTTTGACATTAAGGTGGTCGTGAAGTGGAGGACGGCTGCCCACCGCTAAAGTGTGGCCAAAACAGGCGAGGGAACAGGAGAGGAGGAGCTCACCCCGTTTGAACAGAGAGTCGCCGCAATTGTGGGTGACACTGCTCTCTAAGGGGTGGTGGGAGCACAGGTGGATGACTCGCATTACCCCCAAGGTAAATACCTATACATTTGTGTAACTTACAACAAATGTGTTTATACGGGTCATACAACAGCCTGCTCACAGCCCTATAAGATATATATAAGAGGTTCATGTGTAAATGTTCATGCGTAAATGTTGTATGGTATTATTTGGTTTAAAATAAATCTCTTGAATTTAAATTTAAACATGCCAGTATATCAAAGGTGTGTTAATTGTTCATCAGTGTTAATTGTTCATGTGTCTCTGATGTGCACATCACTCTGAGGACTAATTGTTTTCACATTTATTTATTGTAACAGTTTCCCAGCATCACCTAAGTGTCGCCAAAGGATCAACAGCTGTAGAAATGTGCTACGCGAGCCATGAAGTTGGCGTGAGGCACCTCACATTTCCAAGGCCATTTCAATTGATACATCTGAACTTTGCCGTGGAAAAGAACGTACGCTACGTTTTGTAGGTGGTTTGTACATGAGGCCCCTGCTCCTGGTAAATTTCCATTCACCACGCCCCCCTCATCAAGACAACTCCACTCACCTGCGCACACAGCTGCTTCTCATCAGCTCATCAGCACTCCCTGCATAAGCAGCTGCTGCCTTTCCCTCAGTGCCAGATTGTTCTTCAACCTCATGCAAGACTTTCTAGCACTTCTTACCTGCCAGCCTCTGACCTGTCTACGTCGTCAGTTTCCCAGTAAACTCACCAGCCTTCTGTCCCCGACCACGAGTTCTGCCTCGGCGTCTCTGGTTTCCGTCTGCCTGTGGCTGTGTGGTGTTTTCCTGCCACGACGTTTCAGCGTGAGCGTTCCCACCTGCTTGTCAATTGCCTGCTACAGCTCAGAGACATCACACACTGCTTTGTGTGTGTGTGTGTCCACCTTTCACCTACCTGTCTGCCCCTGAACCTAGATACTGTGTGTGGGCTCTGAGCCCGAAGAATGAATTATTGATTGAATATCTTCGTCAGCTGAAGTTTCTGTTTATTCTGTGCATAAATAAAGGTCATTACCATCTGTTACTGAGTGCTGCGTTTGGGTTCATTCATATCTGTTACAGTGTCAATTACTCTGACGTACTGTGCTTAATCCCTCCTATGATGGTCGCTTCCTTCCAACAGCATTTTGCACATGTAACAGTGATGTATTTTCAGGATGCCCCAATAGCTCATACAGCAGAGCGTATAGCTGAGAACTTACTGCATCAGATCGCATTCAAGTCCATCTCAGGTCCCTGTGCTGCATGTCCTCCCCTCTCATATCTCTTTCATTATCAGTAAAGTGTAAAACAAATTCCTAATATGTCTTAAAAACAAATTCATTTTAGACTTGAATTAAGTTTTGAATGTGCATTTTACATTGTGTTTAACTACTCACTACTTTGGATCAAAACAGAAATCTGATGATGTGACTACAAAGACTTTTTTTCTGCAAAAATGTCAGTTTGAAAATGTATGTTGAAATATTTTGTTTTTTATTCAGTGTGGGACATTGACAGGAGAAATCTGTGTTGATTAACATTTCCACAACACTTGCAGTGATATCACACAAGTAAAGTATCCATGATCAGCATGACGTAGCTAAAGTAAGACAGACTGTAGAGAAGCAGAGGAAGTCATATCACAAACAGTAACCAGCTCAATCAGTGCCAGATCTTTGATGTTAGACATGTTTTTACAGTTGACAGAGTTCAGGAACAAGTAACTTTTCACATCAGCTGGTAGAAAACAGTTGTATCTCACACATGAGTCCACATGTATTTGGGTAAGTTCATCCTGATTGGTGTTTTATACAAATCTCAGTGGGCAAATGTGTGCTCAGGACTGGAGGAGTATTACCCAAAGAGTCCAGTAGAGGGCTCTGCCTGTGCTAAGAGAACTAGGGTTACAATATCATACCCTTAGTTACAGATCTCCCTCTTTGATGTGCTGCAACTCAGTTTCTCTCTTTTCTGTCAGTGAGTAGGCAGGGTCAGGTCGGCACAGATGATGGAAACGCTGAAAATGGAGAGAAATATTTAACAAAACTTTACAGTGACCTGAAAAACATTTATAAAACAAGACCTGTGCAAAACACATGGTTTTGAGGTGGTTGCATATGTGTTAACTGCATTGTTGCAGAGGCGAATCAGCAGTAATCAATATCAGCAACACTGCTTGTTGGCTGTTGGCAGTTGCATCCCTCATAAAGGGTCAAACTAAGGAGAATGTAGTTTGTACTCTCGAAATCACCATATTTTGATAATAAATCTAAACATTTCACACTTTTAAACACCCTTTTCATTTTGTAAGGTCTGGATTACTGCATGATTTTAGATAATGTCAAAATTGCCCTATAGGACCCTGTAAAATCAGTTTAAATTAGAAACTTAATTCTTTTTCATGATATTTCACCATGTCATTTCTTCAACAGTCAGTTACACAGTTGTCCCACCTGACTGAGGCTACAAGTCCCAGTTCCCAGTTTATACAGCGCCCATCCCGGCACAAGCAGGATGGAGGAGAGGGCCAGTACCCAGCCCAACACGTATGCCCAGGTTGGGTACACGTACCAGCGATTAAAGGTCAGAGGCTGGTACTCAACCAAAGAACATATAAAAGAGCCCTGAAAGAAACAATACAAAGAGATTAAGAAATTTTCTTTTCAGTGTAGAAATGTAACTTAGCATAAAAACCAATGAAAAGACCAAGGAAGTTGGGTGATTCATTATGCTTAAGCAACAATGAAAGCCAACTCACCAGTGAGACCAGGGGTGTGAGGTAAAGCCAGCAGATTTTAAAGAATGGGTTGGCGTGTTCACCTGTCATGTCCTTAACGATGCCATAAAGCCGCTCTGCCCCTTTATAAGAGATGACTTAGGATGATCAGTACATAATGGACAGATCGGACCAGATGTTTGCAAATGATTCACATTTCTGAACATAAAGATCAGTTTACTCATTGCTGAAAATACTAATCAACTGGTGAAAACGTGTATACCTTCAGTTTAGAACTTTCTTTTTTAATCTTTGTGAGTTTCATTATAATATTGCTGGATTGTCCCTTTAAAAACAACACACATACCAAATATCCATCCTAGTGCCAGTTTCAAACACACAGAGAAAGAGGATGCAGGTTTCGTTACAAGCGTAGTGGTCCCATAACTGAAACACATACATCCCTCCCTGGAGACAGCATAGACATTTGTTTGATGAGGGTTTATTTATTTTACGTAATATGTCAACCTCAGATATATGGAAGCCCATTCCTGACACCCTATTTTCATATATATATATATATACATATATATATACAGTACAGGCCAAAAGTTTGGACACACCTTCTCATTCAATGCGTTTTCTTTATTTTCATGACTATTTACATTGTAGATTCTCACTGAAGGCATCAAAACTATGAATGAACACATGTGGAGTTATGTACTTAACAAAAAAAGGTGAAATAACTGAAAACATGTTTTATATTCTAGTTTCTTCAAAATAGCCACCCTTTGCTCTGATTACTGCTTTGCACACTCTTGGCATTCTCTCCATGAGCTTCAAGAGGTAGTCACCTGAAATGGTTTTCCAACAGTCTTGAAGGAGTTCCCAGAGGTGTTTAGCACTTGTTGGCCCCTTTGCCTTCACTCTGCGGTCCAGCTCACCCCAAACCATCTGGATTGGGTTCAGGTCCGGTGACTGTGGAGGCCAGGTCATCTGCCGCAGCACTCCATCACTCTCCTTCTTGGTCAAATAGCCCTTACACAGCCTGGAGGTGTGTTTGGGGTCATTGTCCTGTTGAAAAATAAATGATCGTCCAACTAAACGCAAACCGGATGGGATGGCATGTCGCTGCAGGATGCTGTGGTAGCCATGCTGGTTCAGTGTGCCTTCAATTTTGAATAAATCCCCAACAGTGTCACCAGCAAAACACCCCCACACCATCACACCTCCTCCTCCATGCTTCACAGTGGGAACCAGGCATGTGGAATCCATCCGTTCACCTTTTCTGCGTCTCACAAAGACACGGCGGTTGGAACCAAAGATCTCAAATTTGGACTCATCAGACCAAAGCACAGATTTCCACTGGTCTAATGTCCATTCCTTGTGTTTCTTGGCCCAAACAAATCTCTTCTGCTTGTTGCCTCTCCTTAGCAGTGGTTTCCTAGCAGCTATTTGACCATGAAGGCCTGATTCGCGCAGTCTCCTCTTAACAGTTGTTCTAGAGATGGGTCTGCTGCTAGAACTCTGTGTGGCATTCATCTGGTCTCTGATCTGAGCTGCTGTTAACTTGCGATTTCTGAGGCCGGTGACTCGGATGAACTTATCCTCAGAAGCAGAGGTGACTCTTGGTCTTCCTTTCCTGGGTCGGTCCTCATGTGTGCCAGTTTTGTTGTAGCGCTTGATGGTTTTTGCGACTCCACTTGGGGACACGTTTAAAGTTTTTGCAATTTTCCGGACTGACTGACCTTCATTTCTTAAAGTAATGATGGCCACTCGTTTTTCTTTGGTTAGCTGATTGGTTCTTGCCATAATATGAATTTTAACAGTTGTCCAATAGGGCTGTCGGCTGTGTATTAACCTGACTTCTGCACAACACAACTGATGGTCCCAACCCCATTGATAAAGCAAGAAATTCCACTAATTAACCCTGATAAGGCACACCTGTGAAGTGGAAACCATTTCAGGTGACTACCTCTTGAAGCTCATGGAGAGAATGCCAAGAGTGTGCAAAGCAGTAATCAGAGCAAAGGGTGGCTATTTTGAAGAAACTAGAATATAAAACATGTTTTCAGTTATTTCACCTTTTTTTGTTAAGTACATAACTCCACATGTGTTCATTCATAGTTTTGATGCCTTCAGTGAGAATCTACAATGTAAATAGTCATGAAAATAAAGAAAACGCATTGAATGAGAAGGTGTGTCCAAACTTTTGGCCTGTACTGTATATATATATATATACTAGTCCGTCCATACCCATTGGTAGCTTTGTCACCTTCTAGTGTTGGAGCTTTGAGTGTTTAAAAGCCAACAGTATATGAGTGTGATCAGTATAGGATAACGTGACCAGGTTAAAAGGAGGATAGCTAGATGCAATATGTCGTGTCTGTATGAAGCATAAAGTAACGTCAGCTCTGCAGTGTCCACCATTAACTTCACCCCATTTGTCTCACTACAAAGACACCACAACAATAAAACTCAGAGGACAGCCAAATCATTAAACCAAACCAAATCAATACATGTACACTGAAAAAGTTAAACAGTCTGCTAAGTTTTATACATTTCTGCTAACATTATCTAGGCCCAGTTGTTATGTTACAAGTCCATGAATGGAGGGGAAAAAAGACGCTGTGGTGTGCTACTTTGTTGGCCAGAAGTCGTATGTGATGGATGAGCCGGGCTTTGAAGAGATGGTTCAGGTGAGGTCTATGCAGTGCTGTGTTTGTGCTGTGTGTTGTCATGGACTAGGTAGGCTTCTTGGGAGTGAGGGAGGTGTGCATCTCATACTACTGTATAATGAGGTTTTGTAGGAGTGGAGCCAAATGTTGGCTCAGCCCAAACCTAGAAGGGTCCCGGGGCGTGCGCCCCCAGGGAAATTTTTCCCATTCACTGCAGCAATAGGCAGTATTTTTCAAGGCTTAGATAAGAGAATGCCTGGAAATCTGTACATCATTTGGGAAAAACATGGTAGTTGCCAAATTGCCGAATTGTCTTCATTATTCTGTAACACAACCAGAGTTGGGTATGCAAATGCTGAGGATGAGTAATATCACTTCTGCCATCTAAAAAAAAGGAAAGCTGTCTGATGTTTCAATTTTTGAGTGACATAGGTAGGGTAGGAATTTGCCTTAAACAGTTTTACTAACCTTAAAACCTGTTTTTATTGTGCTATGCTGGAACAGAGTTCTCAAACTGAAAGTTTAGCTGACAACCCTGTAGCATTTGACTCACTGCCACAATAGTCTGGGCTTCTTTAACTGCATATCAAGGATCCCAAACCTGCCATGTAAATGTGGTCTTCAATGTTCTGCATTAGATATGAGATACATATAAAAAACATATACTCAGTTATATCAGATTTCTTTAGCGAATAGTGTAGATCCTGGGTTTCATGAGAAAACATTTAGGGCTGGAGCCTCTCCTCCTTCCCCCCCTCCACCCCTGAGGTCATGTGGTTACAAAATGTCAAATAGCATCATTTGAGCTTAAGGGCTCATTATTGAAATTAAGTAACAAGATGTCAGAATGAGGTGATACTCTGTAACATACAGTACAGGCCAAAAGTTTGGACACACCTTCTCATTCAATGCGTTTTCTTTATTTTCATGACTATTTACATTGTAGATTCTCACTGAAGGCATCAAAACTATGAATGAACACATGTGGAGTTATGTACTTAACAAAAAAAGGTGAAATAACTGAAAACATGCTTTATATTCTAGTTTCTTCAAAATAGCCACCCTTTGCTCTGATTACTGCTTTGCACACTCTTGGCATTCTCTCGATGAGTTTCAAGAGGTAGTCACCTGAAATGGTTTTCCAACAGTCTTGAAGGAGTTCCCAGAGGTGTTTAGCACTTGTTGGCCCCTTTGCCTTCACTCTGCGGTCCAGCTCACCCCAAACCATCTGGATTGGGTTCAGGTCCGGTGACTGTGGAGGCCAGGTCATCTGCCGCAGCACTCCATAACTCCCCTTCGTGGTCAAATAGCAATGGCACAACAGCACCTCCCACCTGAAGCTGCCTATCTCCTCAATCCCCCCTGAGATAGCCAGCACTCGTCGTCTAGGAGGTAAAAAGATGGACAAAGAAATGTGTTATTGAGACTTGTAAGGGCTCATTTTGGACATCTAGAGGATCCTAGAGGCTTGGTTTGTTCATCTACGTGGACATACTCCCAGAACTCTGTGGCAGCAGAGGTGGTGTTTGTCTGGTTGGTCCATTCAGAGGTTTTATTTTGTGCTGAAAAGTCTATGCAGTCATCTGAAAGGACAGTGAGATAAAAATATATAACAATTACCACAAAACAGGATGATGTATAATCACTGTTGGGTAGGGGTTACTTTAAAAGTAATCAAAGTACGTTACTGCGTTACTTTTTAAAAAAAAAAAAGTAACCAGTGACTTTACTGCGTTACTCCCTGAGAAAAGTAACTCAAGCACTTTTAAAGTACTTTTGAGTATTCTACATTTTCTATTGGGCAATGGACCACAGGGCACTAAGCCTACATTTTTTTGTCTCCAAAATTAAAGGTATGGACCACTTGCCCTTCACTGAGATCCAATTCTCCCATCACAGCCGTCACTTTGACCAGTAGAAACACAGAATGATCTGCTGCCGTAGACAACTGTATGACAACAAGACCCCAGCGTTTTTTCCTCTAGGGATGTTACCACACAGAGTAAAAGGGGGAAATGATGGTGTGAAACAGCAGAGGCACTTTGTCAGCCCACTGAGTTAACGTTACTGTCATTAGCATCAAGCTAGCAAACAATGGTACATCCTCACGGTCGGACATAAAGTAATAACATTAACATAGCGGCGGGGCTTTTACTCACCACAACTGCAGAGGCTCCCAGCTTCATTTGAAACAAACTACATTATTTATTAATCCCTCTGTGTGTTTATATATTTACTTTTTATCCGCTCCGTTGTCTTTGTAAAGTTAACATATCGCACCGTAATTTCAAACTCAACACTTGTTTCACATTAAAAGCCCCTTATAACCTCGGCTAGAGAATCCCTCCATTTTCTAAATAGGCTTTTATTCTGAAACATTTGTCACAACTTCCTGTGGAAGATACAGTAACTTGACAGTTTACTTATGGCGCTTCAAATGTAGCTCCTGCCATCTGCTGACGCTTTTAGGTGACTACAACAACATGTTGGCTGGCACATATTTTTATACAGTCTATGGAACAGACACAGTTCTGGCAGTGACTCAAATGATAGTGAAAGTAGTAAAATAGGACAAGAATAACCCAATGACATCACACACGCCATGAAAGATGACCGGGGATAACTGGTGAGTACCAGCGTGTAGCGTGTATCAGGCATAATGCAAGTCCTGAGTCTGAAATATGTCTGTCAGCGAGTCCTACTCCACCTATTTAGACTCTAAATAGCATTTCTCCGACCACGTAGCGAGTCACAAGCGCCCTGGCTTCTTTCAGACTGATAGGTTTAACGTTATCTCCGTTATTAGAACCAAACGACAGCCGTTGCTGTTTCGGAGCTGAAGGACCAGCGTTCTAAAAGTAACAGAAGTAACTGATGTCTTGTTTGAAAATGTACTTAAGTATTTGATTACTCAAACAGCAAACTAACGCGTTAGGTTTCTCGTTACTGCAAAAAGTAATCAAAGTGCTCTAACGCATAACGTGTTACAAAGTAACCCAAAGTAACCCAACTCTGTGTATAATGTATTATGTGTCTCCAGGGGCTTCACAGAGACCTCACATTATACCAAACAACCTGCAACATTGGGGGGGAACTTAAAGGGCCAGTGTGTAAAATGGGTTGAAAACAGTGACATCAATGGCCAAATTCTAGATTGCAGGGCTCACTCGCTCACCCCTCCCGTCGGGTAAATGATGGCGGGCTCGTAGGGACAAAACGCTTTGCGCACGACTTTTTCAGGAGTAGGTCTATCTAGTGACGAGGTGAATGTTTATTTAGAAATCTAAGCCATGTTACGATATTGTAATGAATCCCTCATGAGCAGGAGACCAGAGGAGCGTTCGGGAAAAAGGCCTGTTTATTTGAGCACTCCAGAAACTCCGGTAACGCTCCACTCCGTCCCAAACTCTGACTCTTCTAGCGTAACACTTCATAACTTTACACACATACTCGTTTACCATGCTGAGTGGGGACCCCCCTCCCCTCTCTGCTCAATCTCCAGCCCGCACACTAACTGACAGCGTAGCCGGTAAACAGAGCTCAGCTGTTTATTTAGCCTAGCAATATCTCCGGACTATAGTAGCTGCAATGGATGACTTTGAACGCGATTTTGAAGAGTTTCTTGTAGCGGACACAGACCCAGAGCCATACCTGTTTGAGCCGGAGCATACAGATGAGGAACTCCATGTGTTTGATGCTGAGCGGGCGAGAAGAGAGGCTGAATGCACAGAATGGGATTTGGTGCTACTGCTACCATTGTTGGGGAGATATATGACCAGGAGGAAAAGCACCGCAGAGAGTGCATCACAAGGAGTGAAGCTGCGTCTTCTTTTCCTCGCAGATGACGGTTCGGGTTCATTCTCTCCTGTTGCGTGGTAAGTGTGGTCCATTCGCAAACTTTATAACTAAAAAAACTTTTCACTACTCTCTATCGACGAACTACTAACACTCTCTGCTGTTTCCTCCTCCTTCTTCCTTCCTTCCGCTGTCTTCGTTGGTTTATTTATACACGCGAAACGCATTCTCTGGCTGGCTGGATTGTCCGCTCGGGCTGCCGTACATACATGGTGGCGCAAGATGGCGACCTCTCTAAAGCAAGGCCCTTGAGATATATATATATATATATATATATATAAAAAAAAGCATAATTATAAGGCTACGAAAACCAAACGAATTTTATTTTATAGCGATTATTCACTTGTATAAACATATTATTGGGTAGAAGATTCAGATTCAGATTCAGATTGACAATAAACCATGCCAAATATTACACACTGGCCCTTTAAAAGATGTGGGCATTGACCAGGCAAAAGAGGTCAAAAGAAAGACACAGGACCTCTGTTGCTTTCATTTTGACCATACTTTAACACAGATGCCACTTGATTAAGTGTTGGTATCTCCTATCATAACATCAGTACATCATACCAATGTTCATGCTTTGAGACAGTATGTGTTTTACCTGTGCTCCAGTAGTTGTTGCAGCTGGCCCAGGGCAGCTGTGAGCTGAAGGAGAACACCAGGTAGAGCAAAGCCCAGGACAGAATGATGATGTAGGTCATACAGCTGTAGAAAAGGATCAGCTGTATGACCTACATCATCATTCTGTCCTACCAGGACAGAATGATGATGTTGGTCATACAGCTGTAGAAAAGGATCAGCTGTCCACAATAGCCAATACCTGCAGGGCCACATTTGGTGGTTATAGACAATCATTATGAAAACCTGACCTTCTCTATTTATCCATTACCCAAACTGCTTCACAGTCAGGGCCATGGAAACCTGACTGACCAAAAGTTGCCACTAAGAGCTCATTTATGCTCTCTGTTAGATACGGAGATGGACAGTGCCTTGTGTTGTACTCTGCAATCATTTTGTCCATATTTGTGCACATTTTCTGAAAGCTTACAGAGATTGTGGGGGCAGTTTAGTGTAGCTCAAGAGAGATTTGACCACAGGAGATGGCAGACATTTAAATAATGGCAGAATGAAATAAATTGGTAATATATAGTCTTATTTAATAATATATCATGAAAATAGTGAGAGGAATTCTCCATCCCCATGTTGGGATGTATATAATGGCCATCTAAATGTACAATATTAAACTGAGGCACTCTCTAGGATTTTGCACAACTCGCTTTGGAGCAACAAAACACTTAATACAACTTTTTTCACATATCCAGAAGTCTTCCTCATGTGTGCCATACCAGTGGAGTTTCCCTTTAAAATAAACATTTAGCAGCACAACACAACTTAAGACCCCCCGCTCTTGTTTAAATATTAATTAAAAAAAAAATTGGTATTAGGCCCACAGAGGCCATGCAGTTGTTAGCTTGTTAATGTTTGCCCTGTACAGACATCCATGACGAAGCTCTGATATGAGGGGTTTTCAGAGATATTTTTTAGTATACTCTTTCTCTGTGAAATAAAAGGGTTTCACTCTGCTGTCCTTGTGTGTGAGTCCTTTTGCTCCCCTTGTCATTTGTCAGTTTGTCGTCACTCCCTGTGCCAAAAAGTCTGCCTGTTTTCAGGGTCTGTTTCCCAGTGTTTCAGTGTTTCTACATCTGGATTGATTGGTCTTTGATGTATGTCTGTTTTTCTGGACTGCTTGCTGTAAGTTTTTGTTTTTTTTAAAATAAATCAGCCAAATCATCCTGCTGCCTTAATCTATTAATTCTGCATTTAAGTACAAACATGCTACTCTCAAATTGTGACACAAGGTTCTCTCCTCAGTGGCGTTGTCACAACAGTACCAACCCCTCTCAGTCCACAAAAGAAGCCAATAATATAACTACCAGCTACGTCTGGAGCTAATAAATCACTGAGAGTGTTTTCAGCATACCTTCTGCCAGTGGGCATAGCTTCCTCCAGATGGTGATGGCGCCCTGCTGGGTGTACTGGCCTATAGTCGTCTCCAGCAGGAACAGTGGTACGCCACAGGTCACCACAAATACCAGATATGGCACCAGGAATGCTCCTGAATTTACAAAGTATACAACAATGTATACATCTATCACAGATTAAGAATAACAGGGAGTTAGCATCATATTTGCTTACCCCCTCCATTTTTGTAGCAGAGGTAAGGAAACCTCCACACATTGCCCAGTCCGACAATATTTCCCGCCACAGCCAGGAGAAACTCCACCTTACTGGCCCAATGTCCTCTCTCCTCCACCTTCGCTTGCTTGTGTTTTCTTGCACATTTTTTATTCATCATGCCCAAAAGCTCAGTCTGAACCTGATCGTCCTCTTCATTTACATGCTTTGTGTCCAGGACCTTCTATGCTTTTATATTCACTACTTACTGTGTTGTGTAATAAGCAACTGCCTGACAGTTAATGAGTTCTCAGTTGAAATGAATAATCTCCAGGATGAGCATGAATTGCAATCTCTGAACAAACAACTGATTAGAAAAGTCCACGTTTCAATGTCTTTTTTGATCAATATGCTGGGTGGACATTTTGAGCATATCTGAATATTTGGAGGGATGTGTTCCCACAATATGTGCTATAAGTATTGCCTTGAAATGATTTAAAGGATGGTGAAATAAATATTTTGTAGCAGGCCTACATCAATCTTAACTGAATACATAGCCAAATTGTAAGAGAGATGACAAGACTGTTAAGCATCTGTTTTGGAGTGGAAAACCTGCAACTGAAGAGAAGTACAACCAGTTGTTTATCTACATAACATGGGTGTTTTTGTTAGGGAGCCATAGCTGTGTTTCCAGCCAAGACTGTGCCACTAAAAGCAGGTATTTTAAGCCAAAACGTGATCTGTTCCTAACCATAATCAAGTGGCTTTTGTGCCTAAACCTAACCACACAAGTTTCAACATATCCACAACATAATGACGTACAAATGTAAGCTATCCATGGTTAGCTTACATTTGTACGTCATTATGTTGTGGATATGACGTACAAATGACGTACAAATGACGTACGTCATATCCACAACATAATGACGTACAAATGTAAGCTATCCGTGGTTTGCGGAAACATACAATGCTAACATTTATTCTGGTGATTGGGTTGTATTTGTTGAATTCATATTTTTTGTGCTGTGTCTATTTTTACTTGCTGCTCCATTTTCTGAACCGCGGAGGTGAGAGCTCATAACCCTGATGCAGGTGTGTTAGAGCAGTGGTTCCAAACTGATGGGCCGCGGGTCCATTCTGAAAGGACATGCAAACATGTCAAGTTTGTAAGAAACACAATTTATTCTTAAGCACAGCGGATTTCAGGCACAGAGTTTTTATTGTGAAGTGCTGTGTCCTACTGTGGACTCAGTGAATAATGGACGGCTACTTAACAGAAATAGCAAACTAGCTTGGCGACATGGTCAAACCCAAGTATGACACTGAATATATTAAACTGTGTGGACCTTGAACTAATGACTAAGGAGAAATCTGGACCCCGTGGCTGGACCAGTTGGGAACCACTGTGTTAGAGTACTTTATTACTTTGATTCACTCATGCATTAAAAGGCTCCCATCGATAAAATCATTTATGTTCTGATTATGGGCTTCTGTTTATCGCTGTTGCAAATAGTTAGGCCTTTATGTCCTGTAAACTGTGCCGTAAAAAAATAAACTTATACATTTTTTTCCATGTGGTCCACCTGAATTGTATCATTACCTGGCTGAAAAAGTGCTGTCCAAAATTCTTCACACCATGGCTGCAATATATTCTGTGTGATATTATATGTGCGGAAATCTCAGTTGCAAATAATTTATTGACAGTATTAGTAAAATGATTCAATCTTTATTTAGTGCACCTTGATTAGAAATTACAGTAGTAAGCACATACTCCACAATTAAGAACACATTGCTTTGCATTAAGTGCACTCACTGCAAACTACTTCTCTACTATATACTTTTTTTCAGTTTTATCTGTTTATGCCCTCCAAAAAAGAACATTTTACATCTTTTTTTAAACCTAAAATCCAGTGATCAACACGTAGATTTGTTTGACCTGCAAAACATTTGTAACCACATCGGTCTAAAGCAGAGAAAACCAGAGCAGACCCAGCAACAAGTAAAAGACGTCTGTGAGTGTAATCCGTCCAGCTCCACTGGTCTCTGTGCTCCTGTCTCTTAGCTGCCTCTGCTGGCCGGATGTTAGATGGCAGCGCTTCATGTTTCCTGCTGTGTCCCACACCAGCAGCTCAGCCTGAGCAGAGCAGCAGCTGGACGTGTACCTCACCCACAGTGGCTGAGATGAGCCCGAAACCCATTCAGATACATTCAGAGGAGGGTCTCCTTTCTCTAATCTGGCGTTGTGTTGGTGATGATGGTGGTGATGGCCTCCACTGGTTGTCTTGTCCCTGTGGGCCTCTCCCAGGCTGTCCTCTGTGGGCATGGGGCTGTGGAATAAAGTCATAATGCCCTCACCCTTCTGCAGCTGGAGGGCAGCGAGGCCAGAGCCCCTGTCTGACACGACCAGAGATACACTCCAGGTAGATTTATTGCAAATGGGAGGACAGGTAGACTGTACTCGTGCAGCGGAGCAGGATGGTGGGGACGTGTCTGGATCCTACAAGAGAAAGAGGAAGTGATGCCAGTTGTACACAGAAAATTCAATAAACAAAGTGTCCAGTAAGATGAATTATTGGGACTAGTTCTCAGTGAATGCTCACCGGAGGGACCACAGTCAAGTAGGCCACTGCATAATTTGAGTCTGGAGAGTCAAGAGCGCACACAGTGAGCGTGAGGGTGACAGTAGTTCCTGCCTGAGCTGTGGCTGGAGTGTAGAGGTCCACCTGACCACGGAAAGACCCTTGTTCTGCAACATGGAACCTGAGGAACAGAAAATGAATCTTAAATAACAAAAAATATTCCCATAGTTAAAATTCTATGCTTCATTATAACACTTCTCAAAAGATAAGAAATATTCTTTTCAAATATAACATTCATATGAAACACAAGTCTTTCTGTTCACCTAGAGGCTGAGCAAGATTTTCTTTTGTGCAATACCTGTGAGGTCCTCTCTTATGAAGATATCCACAATCGTCATCAGCAGTCAGACTGAAGAGTCGGGCCGGGCCATGGTTCAGGATGTCAAAGTCTACCATTGTACTGTGACCAGGTACCAGGCGGGGAACAGACAACAGCTGAAGAGACCGAGAGATGCAAACTATTTGAGATTATCACAACAAAAGCAAGAGAATTTGAGGTACATCAATGTGAAATTGTATGAATTTTCCATTGTTACTGATGAAGCAGCAGCAGTAATTGATTATTTTGTCCACGTGGGGGCAGCAGAACAAGCTGTAAACACAAACTGACACAGGGTTACGGTACAGGAAGTGCATTTATTAGTCTCCACTCTCTCCTGAGGGAAAATGTGACTCTTTAGCTGTTAAATGCTCCACTAACTGTTAGTCGATTAGGATTCATCACAGCTATGGTGTCTGTTACATCTACTGAACCAAATCAGTAAAGTTGTAGGTCATAAAATAAAAGCAATGACCTAAAAGGTGCAGCCTGAGTCTTGTTTAGCATTACCTGTATCTGAACGTGAGTGGGCTGAACCATCTCTGTAGAGACCCTCTCCAGCTTGTTCCCTCTGCTGTCTCGGCCTGTTAGTCGAACACAAAAGGGGACTCTGGGAATAGAGTCCACCCGTCCCACAAGCTCCTCTACAGAATAGGATGATGAAGACGTGGAAGAGGAGTTCAGCTTCACCTGCTGGAGGCTTTCCCCGTCAGCTCCCAGCAGCGTCACGTGACTGAAAGATGCCTCCTCATCTGGAGCCAGGCCTGTCACAGCCAGCACCAGAAAGGCAGGAACACCTGGGAAATTAAATAAGAAACAAAGTTTGCTAAATGACAGGCACATTCCTGGTTGGAAGACTTACTGTACGTTGTCACTGTACAACACAAATCATATTCGAAAATCTTTTACCTGCTATTGGACTACCCTCCACTCTAGCCAGACCTGGGTGTGTCTCATTCGTTAAGATTGCAAAGTAATACAGGAAATCTACACTGCTGTCACCTGTGGGTGCAGAACAACAGACAAACATTTGCCTCGTTTCTCAATCCAAGTGCGGTCATGTAATTATCTGTCAGTGGATTGGCTCTATGTCAAACATGTTTTCACTTGTTTTACCTATCACATTGAATGTGAGGTGTCCGTCACTCTTGGCTTGGAGTTTCCACTGGCCTGGCTGTAAAGGAGGAAGCAGGCTGATGCGGTACAGACCCTGAAAGTGCTCCAACTCTGCCAGAGGGCCCTCCTCGCTCAGCAGAGACTGGCTTTGGTCTAACAAGCAGAGGAAGATGAACACCTGGGCTTAATTATTTATTCAAATGCAAAGATGGGTAGTTGTATTGAAAGGCTGCACAAGGAAGTACAAACTGCAGTTCACATACTGTAAATCCCAAAATAAAAAATGACTGCCTGGACACAAGATAAGATAAACCTTTATTGATCCCCAGAGGGGAAATTCAGCTGCCGTTAACGGTTTATAAACGTATAACTGACAGTTACCTGATGGGCTGGTGAGGATACACTCTGTCAGGATGCCAGTGACATGCAGTGTGACATTTTTTACTGAGCTGTCAACTCTGAAGGAATGGGAGGACATCAACTCTTTGTCACTTTCTACGTGGAGGAGGGTCACCTGAGGAGTAAAAAGGAGAAATGTGCTGGTTATCTGGAGAATAAATCACGTTTCCACTTCACAGAAATGTTAAGCGTCTACAATCCATATTTCTATAATAAATATGGATCACAAAATGCAACTTGTGAATAATTATTGCCAAGTACTTCAGCTTCCCTCAGCTTCACAGAACATTTTAGCATGTTTCAGTTCATTGTGTACAGCCTGCAACTGCTTTGCTTCTCTCAACCTCATTTTCAGCCACAACAGGAAGCTGTTATGGTAGTTGTATGAGCTCCTAGACGAATATATATTCATATAAATATTTTGGCAGTACAAAAAGAGCCGACACTGTAGTCCAAAAGCCAGGCCCTTAACATGCCCCCAGTGCCCTCCCCTCTTGTTTAAATCTATTCTAAATGGAACAATTGATAGTGGACTATGGGGCCCGCCCATCCCAATAATGATGTGGCTCAGTTGCTGGGACTCCCACTGTGGGTTCCAAGATGAATCTGAAGGGTTGCGGATAAGTAGGGAAAGAAAAAACCTCTTAACGTCACAAGCCAGCAACATCTAGAACCAGTGAAGCCGCCTTTGCTTTAGGAACTTATTTGTTTTGGTTCAACTGCGTAGAAAATGATGATGATGTACCTTGTCAGCAGCTGTATTATCCTCCACTATGGTAGAGACCCTGTGGATGTCAGAGTTGGTAGTGAATATTGTCAGTCCCCCTGACAGGGAGGACAAGGATGAGTAGAGAGCGAAACGGTCAGGGGACAAAGGTTCCCTACTTATGCTCCTCCTTCTCCTCCTCCTTCCTCGGCTCTCTGATGTGTAGTTGGGGTCCTCAGTGAGGAGAAATGTCACCTGTTGGAGAAACATCTCAAAACATGACCAGTGGCTTGTGCTAAAACATGACTTGTTTGACTGCAGTCCCCCTAAGACAGTATGTAAGACACAAGATGGGTGCCATACTGAGATGCAAGTTACATGCTACTCCACTTCCTAATCACTATCTGCAAACATAGATAACTTCTTCCTAATTTGTAAATTAGCTGCACTGTAATGATGTGTTTGAATTGTGAATGTCATCATGTGAAGCTTGTTTTTTTGTTAATCGGAGTTGTTACATTCAAATGTGTTTTATTTAGATGAAGAGAATCAGAAAATGTCCCCACAGATCACAACCCCATGTGTGCAACACTGAAGATAATGTAGCTTTGATTAGAGAGGGATTCTCATTATCATTAAAACCTACCTTGCTTTGTTTCTCAAGTGCGAGGGCCTTGACCGCATCAAACAAGTGGGCATCTTTCGGAGAGGCGTCAGTGAATACGAAGATCTCTGACAATGGTGGACTGTGAGTGAGCGCCAGCTGAAAACACACAGCAAGATGGTTAATTAGCTGCCACGTGTCAGAGTGCATATGTGCTCACATGCTCACACACACAACTAATCACTTAAATATAAAAAAACAAAACAGCATCTTAATTTACCTGAATGGCAGAGAGACACATCTCTGGTTCGTCTCCTCCTCCCAGCGCCATGAGGTTCTCCATGTACTGCATAAACTGGTTTGGGTCATCGCTCTCATACACTGGTCCGAACTCTGCAGGGTATAGGAGATGGAGATGTTAGATTTTTCATTTGTGCAGTAGTACTCCATAGTGTAGGCCTACTGACTTAACCATAAGAAGGAGAGGGTGGACCGACGCCAATCAACCTGTCAATCATTCACAATATTGTCAAGTGCATCTTGGTTGCTGTCAGGTGGATTTTAAAGGCACCCAAACTCTTTGAATTTCCTCTTTTAACAAGGTCTTAATATCACAGGAGCTCTTGAATTGTAATTGTAACTACCCTAAACTCAAGCTGATTGTTACACACTCACTTGGGTCATGGAAGGGCACAAGCAGAAAGGTGCCAGGCTGCCCAGGGCTGCGGGCTCGACTCTGGATGATAGAGTGGGCCCGGAGACGAGCAGCAGTGATCTCCTCAAACATGCTGCCTGTGGTGTCAATGACAAACACCAGTGCAGGGACCTGCTTCACACTGAAGAGCCTGTCGAAGGAAGTTCAGAGGGAAATGAAGACATACTTTGTACACTCAACAGCTTGAAATCATTAAATAATATGTTGTTAAACTGAACAAAAACCTAACCAACATTTGTCACAAGCTACCTGAGGAAGGTTTTATGGCCCACAGTGTCTCTGAGGTCTCTCAGTACACTCAGGGTGGCCTCAGTAGCCAACCTGGCAGCCTCCAGGTGGAGATAATGGTGAGGGGAGAAGATAGGTGAGGTGCTGTCCTTGTTGATACCCCCTTTGGCCCCTACGTGGCGGCTACTGTCCAGAATACCTCCATGACTACATTTGCCTGAAGAAGAAATAATCAGTAGTGTATTGAATGTTTTGCAGTGTGATTTTCAAAAGTAAAAGCCATTTCAGTATTGCTTTTTCGTAAGAGTATATTAATTATTCCAATGCTTTTTTTAGCAGGTCTGCAGCTGTTGGAGGCTGAGGTTTCACAGGCGTACCGTGAGGTTTTGGAGGGAAAGTGCTGAAGTAGCCAGTGGTGAGCAGCTGGGTGTCTTGCTGTGTGTTTTTCAATCTTGGCAGGAGGTTGCCGCGACAGGTGGCACTGAAGCACTCCATACAGGTGGGAGTTTCTTCTGTGGACACAAAGGAAGAGGAGTTAGTCTGTTGTTGTTGGTGAGGCCCAGTAGAGCTCCAGAGCATAGATAGATAGACAGACAGACAGATAGATACATAGACAGACAGACAGATAGATGTTTGGGGTGAACTGATTATTTTGCTGGCCTGATAAGTTGTGTGGGAGAGTTTTATTTTGTGTTTTGTGTTTAGTGTTTAGTGACTTGTACCAGGATGAAATATTGAGGGTGAGAATGGAATCAATGAGTGAGATGTAAACCCATGTCCTTGCTGACATGAACAGTCCTGAGTCTCCTCAGCAGGTGGAGGCACTGCTGTACTTCTTTGTGTACAGAGTCAGTGTGCTGTGGAGAGGACAGACAGGTGTCTATCTCTGTTCCGAGGTATTTAAAAGACATTGAGAATAGTGATGAATCCCACGCAGGACACTAAAATAACATGAATCTAAGGCTACAAGTTTGAACTTTTCAGACCCTGTCATGCTCCACTTGTTGCTTTCAGCGCTCTCCTCCCTCCTTAAGCTACATGCCTGCAGTATCAACAAGGTCTTCTCCAGACCTGTTTCACAATGGTCATTACCATGAACAGCAGTCATAGTTTCTGCTGTTAAATGGCCAGCACATCTGTGTTGCCAGGTGTGGTTGCAGAACCAGTCAGATTGCTGCCTGTTTTAACTGCCTTTCCACCGACAAACCGCTGACCTTTGATATAGTCATCTTAGCTTTGAGTCAACCTGCCTTGCCTTTGTGTGTGCATTTGGGTCCACATAATCCTCCACCAGAAAATGAATGACAAATGCATTACTCTAACAATCATCAAGAAAAATAAAACACTGCTGCTGTCAAGGCCATCATTATGGGGTGCCGTTTATAAAGTGGCTCACGCTGAAAATAACATCAACATTTTGCCACATTTAGCTTCAAACAATGTTTAAAAAAGTTTTGTGAATTTATTAACGTCACCTTTTACCACATTTACAGCAATATTTGTTAACTTAGAAATATATTAAATAGTTAAATCTAAATATTAAATGTGGCACCTAAATGTTAAATCTAAATATTAAATCTAAATCTAAATCTAAATATTAAATCTAAATCTAAATGCTAAATGCTAAATTTAAATCTAAATCTAAATGTTAAATCTAAATCTAAATGTTAAATGTTAAATCTAAATGTTCTGGGTGTAAATATATATTTAGCTAATATGCAAATTCACACTGCCTGTCACCGGAAGTACCAAAATAAAAGCTTGAGATGGTATAAATAATGATTGAAAACCAACTTATCGGGGGAAATGGACACTTGAACATAAATTAGCGTGATAATAACTACATAAAATAACAAGAAACATGTTTGGAGAAATTTTAGTGTCCCTTCGGAGGGAATCACCTTGTTGTTCACGTCACTATATCACCATTTAGACTAATCTGCTGTTTGTAAAGTCTATAAACACAATGATTGAACAAATATTACTATCACGTTCTGATAATAATAACATGGTTATCGTAGATTAGCGGGGCTAACCGTTAGCTGTTAGCCCCGTTAGCGGTGTCTGTAATGACTCATTAACTCTAAACAGTCCGTGAAACAAATATTTTTTTCCAGCGGATGTCTTAGTTACAACATGATTGAGCTAACTGGAGTAGTTTCATGTCGTATCCGACAATGGGAGGCTTTTAACAGATGACGTCCAGATGTTAGCTTTGCTGCTGCTGCTGCTGCTGCAGCCACTGATGCTTTCTAGACATCGTGATTTCCCAAAACTGAATAAATACCACACATCGCAACACAAAACTGCTTTGCTAGCTCAATCATGTTGTAACTAAGACATCTGCTGGAAAAAAATATTTTTTTCACGGACCGTTTAAGAGTTAATGAGTCATTACAGACACTGCTAACGGGGCTAACGGGACTAACAGCCAACGGTTGTTAGCTTAGCTTAGGTTGTTAGTCCCTCCGAAGGGACACTAACAACTCAAAGTACACGTCAAATAAAATTTCTCCAAACATGTTTCTTGTTATTTTAGGTAGTTATTATCACGCTAATGTATGTTCAAGTGTTCATTTCCCCTGATAAGTTGGTTTTAATTCGTTATTTGATTCTATAAACACAGTCTGACCGTCTCAAGCTTTTATTTTGGTACTTCCGGTGACCGGCAGTGTGAATTTGCATATTAGCTAAATATTTAGTTTCACGCAGAACATTTAGATTTAACAATTAACATTTAGATTTTGATTTAGCATTTAGCATTTATATTTAGATTTAGATTTTATATTTAGCATTTAGATTTATATTTGTATTTAGCATTTAGATGTAACATTTAGATTTAGATTTAATATTTAGATTTAACATTTAGATTTAGATTTAATATTTAGATTTAGATTTAGATTTAGCATTTAGATTTAACATTTAGATTTAGATTTAGAATTAATATTTAGATTTAACATTTAACATTTAGGTGCCACATTTAATATTTAGATTTAACTATTTAATATATTTCTAAGTTAACAAATATTGCTGTAAATGTGGTAAAAGGTGACGTTAATAAATTCACAACACTTTTTTAAACATTGTTTGAAGCTAAATGTGGCAAAATGTTATTTTCAGTGTGAGACACTTTACAAATGGCACCCCATACATCATCTATGTTGACTTTGATAATCATGACATACTGCAGTAGATAGAGATCCCTGGATTATACCACAGAGAAAAGAACATGTCAAGATGCTGAGAATAAAAACAATACTGTATACATACAGTATGACTCACACTGTGTTAATGTACAGCAATACAAGTTGGCATATCATGAACATATGTACAGCAACTTTTAAGAGACTCCCCAAATACTAGCTGCTAATCACATTTTTGTTTTTGTGCAGCCATATCCGCTCTTATAGTTTGACCATTATCACAATATATACCACGATACACAAATTATCATATCAAACATATATCACTTAAGCTAATGTTCAAAGCAGTGAACACACATCTTTCACTGTTATGAGGTATAAGCTGTTTTCCACATCTGGAATACCACATCTGGGCTCCTGGGCTGCATTACATAAAACCAAACTCTTCACGAACATAAAACTGAACGCTAAGTGACTAATGTTGTTAAGACATCCTATATATTATACTGTATTTATTTAATTATTTATTCAAACCATTTTTACGAGAGACCAGTTCACAAAGTTTCAACCCTTTTCTGTGCACTAGGCATAGACAAACAAAACTAAGTCTTAAGATCTCAGACTGTAACTACAGTCAGATCTCTGTTCAATCAAAGTATAAATGTACGAAGGGAGTTTACGCAGTATGGCTTTATAAATGAACAAATACCAGTGACTGAGCCTGCAAAAGGTCAAAGACGACAAACCAGCCCTGGATTAAAGCGCACAGTGATGAGTCAGGGCTTTATGATTTGTAACAAATCACAGTGCACTATAATATGCAGTATCTGACATGTGCAAACAATGTGCAGGTGCATTCACGTTCAACAGATCACCATAATCCAGAACCAGTAAAAACGTAGTTCTGGCAGGACTTATTTCTGAAATAAAACCCTAACTTCAGCCTCAGCCTTTTAAGAGAATTATCAATCCACATGCCTGTAACAAGCAACAATCTCTGACTTCTTTCCCTGAGCAGTAATAACATCAAGAGCATTCACAGGAGTCTTCCTAGCATTTGAGAAATGCATGTATAATCATGATCTAATTCTGCTGAAATTTGATCATCATCTCTCAGCCCTATGATCACTTTTTAATGTAATGAAACGGGTGCTAGTGTAATTACAGATGTTAAAAAAATCACCATTAGCCACAGGGATGGCAGGCTCCTCCGGCTGCAGCAGGTGGAGGTAAATGACTTGCTGGCCCATCTCAACCCAGTTACTGTGGCTGTAGAAGTCCTGGCATAACAGAAGTTTGAAAGACAAAGCATTACTTGTTTTTTTACCAGCACATTAATTTAATTGCCATACCAACATTTGAGCCATTTCAACATACAGATTGATAGTCATGCAAGTGTAGCAGAACGTAAATGGAGACAAGAGTTGATTTATAATGCTGATTATGATCTAATAACAGGATAACAAGAAAGAAACAATAACATATTTGTTTGTACTTACTTTTTTTGTAATGTAAGGCACCTGCACTGGTAATCTGGTCACTTTACAAGGTACTGTGTTTTTTATATTGTATTTTGTACTGTGCAGTGTGTACATACTGCTTCTGTTATTTACTGTAGTCTGTATTGCACCTTGAATTTTATTTTTATCTTATCTACTTGTTATGTGTAGGATGACAGACGGAAATTATTATTACCTGCAGGGAGTGAAATAGCTGGCCCAAGCTGTGACGAGCACTCTGGTACTCTTTGGCTTGTACTGAGAGCAGCGTCTGAGCCCAGAACTGCCGTAACATCCTCATGGCACTTTCCACACGCTCTGAATCAAAGTGGTACACCGGGTCAGACCTGGTGGAGCTCAGGAAGTCCATGGCTGCATTGGACTTCACCACCTCTCCAACAGCTCTCCAGAAACCACGGCCCAATCTGGTCTGGGAGGGACAGAGGTGGATGGTTATCATTAGAATGATGTAGTTCAGTGCGCAAATATCACAATGTAATTTAAACACAGAAAACAGCTCATTTTTTAAGCTCTCATTAACCCATCTGTGCAATTGTAGAAATCCTTTATATCTGAATGTACAGTTAATATCTTGACATCAGCTCACCCGCTCCTCTGCATGGTTTGCTTGGTGTTTTTTGGTGGCCCTCAGAGTCTCCATGGTGACATTTAGAATAGCTTGCTCTGTGATGTACTGGTGTGTGTGTGAGTCCCAGGACAGCGTTAACACTCGAGACCAAAAGTTTGGGAGGAAGCCCGTGCATGGTATAGCCAGGAGGAGAAGGTAAGCGAGGATAAGCCAGTGGCTCTGCTTTCCACTCCCTTCCCAGATTCTTCCTCTGCCCTGTGACATCATGTCCCGGAGATGAGCTGAGCAGGTCACATCATACCTGCATGTGAAAACGAGTGTTGCCATCAGTTGCAATACAAAATACACTGTATAAGGTACAGTTCAAGTGAGAGGTGATCCAGTCACTTCCTTCATTTTTCCGCATTCCCCTTTTACCTCCTTGTAAAGTTGCTATGTTGACAAACAACTCACACATTGAGCAGACATGGACATGGACACCGATGAATGGAAGTCCAATGTTAAATGTCCTTTAAGTGTGCACTCAGTTAATCCCAGTCTTATTTGCTGAAAACAGCTGCCTGCTGCTGCTGAGCGGTAAAAGTGAACAGAAACAGTTAAGTTGTGAACCTGAAACCAAAACAATGAGCTAAAAATGCTTAAATGCTCCACAGAGCTGAGGGTCGTCACAGCTCAAGTTTCTTAGGTTATGTTTTTTATTTCATTTATTCATTCATGTTGTTTCCTGTTTTACTTTGAAACTCATATCTCCTCTGGTTTCAGATCACTTCACTTCCTTCCTCTGTGTGTTTTCCCTCCCTTTTGATGACTTCACCTGTGTGTGATTGTCTGTCCCACCCTGATTAGCCTCACCTGTGTCTTGTTATCCTTCCCCTCACCAGAGTATTTAATGTGTGTCTTGTTTTTTCTCAGTGCCAGTTTGTCTTTGTGTGTCTAGTGGTCCAGCATTTTGTTTCTCTGTGTCCTTCTCTTGTTTTTTTTGGATTTAGCCTGTTGATTGACTCTGCCTCATCCCTGCTGGATTTGTTTGCCTCCACTGTTAGTCCATCTGTGTACTGAACCTAGCTTTTGACCAGTAAAGACGGTGTTATTTTACCTGAACTGTCTCCACCAGTGTCTTGCATTTGAGTCCACTCTCAACTGGTTCACCAGTTGTTAGATAAGTAACAAAAGAGTCAGGTGATGATAATCTGTGGGTTCATCATCATAAACAGAACTTGTCCCATTACCCCATAATTATTTGTGCATATTGAAAAGTGCTGACAAGAGAAACGTTAATCTAATTTCACCTTAAAGGGACAGTTTAAGCTTTTCTGGACTGACACTTTAGAGGCCCTTCAGCTTACAGACCTTAATGAGGATTTTGATACAACTGTTATGCTGTAATCCAAGATGTTTCTCAATATTCTTTTTCTTTTTAACAAATTTGGGATCTATGATTTATGATGGTTCTCACCTGATACCCTTTCATAACCTAATGTTCTATTTGTGTTTCAAGATCAGTTTACTATGTGATGTAATTTGATATTATGTTTTAAGGTGCTCTGTGATTGTAAATGTTTTTCTGTTTTCACTGTGTTCCATCCTTGTTTTATTTTGTGGTACTGTATGACAAGACATATATGGCTTCCATTTCTATGCCTTTCAGTTATGGATTTAGAGAGAGCGATTTTATTTTGCTATTGAAAATTGTAGAGGCAGATAATGTATCATTTTATACTAAAGGTGAAAAATAAGGTCAGGTACACAAGGTTTAGGAAGCAGGTAGTCAAATATCAGATTTGGCAGCAAAAAGGATCCATAAGAGGTGTTTTGATCATTTAAGTAGTTTGTGCGTAAGTCAAGCCTTGGGAGGTTAAATGAGGGAGAACGTTCTGGGTTAGGGTGACCTGACCGTTTGGACGGATGTGCCAAGTTTCGTAATAGAAGCGGTTGTTTTTGCTAGAGAGACAAAGAAGATAGAAAATATTGACACACGAAATCCAGCTCTAGGAATAAGTAGGAAACCAGGAGAACTTTGGATACCCAGAAAATACGACCCAAGTGTGTTCACACACATACACACACACACGTACTTCATACAACCCCACTTCTAAAAGTCTGAACTATCCCCTCAAGTTGTTTGTGAATGCTTAATTTAGTTATAAAGCTATAGTTGTTGCCTGTAAGACATGTTGAAAATGTTAATTCAAACATTAAAAGACATTTAGCTGAACTGAACAATCATTACTGAATGAACTCATTAATAAGTCCAGATTTTATATTGTGAAAAGCATTTTCCGCTTCCTAAACGGATGAATATGAAATGGCCTAACCACAGTTCTTGAGTCATGCTTTGTGCAAATTTGATCTGTTTGTGCTAATCATCCGTTTGTCCTTTACTGTCACCGTCCACTCCTCAACCCCCCCGACAAAAAACCCCACCTCTTTTTCAGCCTTGCCTGTACAAAGGCTCCTATTGTTCTTTGTCATCTTTATTCAAATACAATACTTTTTGTTCTCATAGTCTGTGCTTTCACAAGAGGGAGGCCGAAACAAAGCACGGGGCCTATAAACAACTGCTCCCTCTACTCTGCCAGCCTCCTTTGGCTGGCAAATAGGTTTTAACTGATTGGCGTGGTCTCTTAAATTGAGAGCACAAAGACTCCTCCTTTCACTCATCCTGCAGGAGTGATGCAGTATGAAAAACTCATACACTGATCATAACATTTTATTCTTTTTAACATATCTAATTAACATATATAACTTGTGGTTCACTTTAAATAACTTTTCATAATCTTGTGCTTTGTTTGCTTTTAACAAACTAAGGCATGTACAGTATATTGACTAGAACCAAACTTCCTCCCAGCACAGTGCACTAATGTCAACTACTGTGAGAATATGCAAACTATATTTTCACCAAGTGCAAAATAAGTTCATGCTGTATTACCAGACAACTACAAACTTTTGTCTAAAGTTGTACTTTCTGCTCAAATTAAAAAAAAAACATGTACTCACCTCAGTTCATCTCGGTAGACTTGTGTTCACACACCACAGCGTAAAACAGAGACGTTACAGTCCTGTGTGTGTGGATGAGTGACACACATGTATGTTCATATGACAATGTAGACCTTCACCACAACCTGTCAGCAGAGGAAACTGTGCATAGCCTCACAGCATTCCTGTCTGCGCAACACAATTATTGAGTCTTCACATTTGTCTGTCCTTGGGCTCTTGTCTCTGGCCAGCTCCTCAGTAAGAAAAATAACATCCAAGATATGAATGGAACAAGCACTTTGTTTAACTCGGATAAGAGTCTGGTTGGTGCTGAGTGCGTTTCTTAGCGTGGGGGGCACACCATGAGGCAGAAGACATCTCGTCATGGCTCCCCTACAGCCTTGTGCCCCTCCTTACCCTCCATTATTGCACGGTGCATTGATTGACCACAATAGGGCCGCATATATTACCAGCCGGGGTGTTCAGCTTAGGCCTTCCCCAACCCCCCGGCCCTCCACCCATCACTCTCTCTTCTCCTTACAAAACAAAAAAAAAACAAAAAAAAACACTGCTTTTCACAACTGCAAACACTACAACCTTTTCCTCTCTCCTTGGTTACCCACATGTCTAATAGCAATGCTAAGAAGGACATCAGTTACTAGCCAACGCTAGGGACAGTGTTGAACTTCAGTTTGTTGGATTGAATGTTGTAAAAGAAGAAGAGGTGAATGATTGTGGTACTGTTGAACTTTGGTCTTCAGCTGCACAATAACACTTAAAAAACAAACAAAAAGACAAGAAGAAAGTTTGATGCAGCAACTGCTGTTTCATTGTGACACCTTTGCAAACCACAGAAAGTCTGTCAGGTTTTTGTATTCATCGAATGAGTGATTCAGAAAGTGAAAGTAAATCAGTGGGAGGCTTGACCGCGCAGAATCACAGCACCACATAAAGATACATGAAAACAGTTAGACAGGGTGCAATGCATGTAACTCCATGAGTGTGGGTGTAAAAGAAAATCCAGTCCAGGAACTACACTGTTAAACCTCCCAGTTCACTGGAAGCTCGCTGCAGATGAGGTTAGCACATATTTCCTGTTCACCTGTGGTAACCTGTTGGTTTCCGTGTTGACAGTTTCTCAGACTAGTTTTCCTGCAGACAGTAGGTGACCCAGTTTCACCACATCAACCATGTATAAATTATGTACAAGACATATTCTTACTTATTAATCAGATTTGCTTTCATTGTATAATAATAATAATAACAATAATAAGAACTTTATTTTAAGAGCACTTTTCAAGCTGAAAGCACAAACTGCCTTCCAAGAAGAAGAAAATACAAAACAAAAGTGGTACTAATAAAACATAAGCATATACATATGTCCTACGATCAGCCAAAACATTAAAACCACTGACAGGTGAAGTGAATACTTTGATTATTTTGTTCCAATGCTATGCTCTGCTGGGAAAACTTTGGTTCTGGCATTCATGTGGATACCACCTGACATGTTCCACCCACTAAAACACTGTGGTAGACCAAGTACCCCCCCCCTCATGGCAACAGTACTCCCCAATGGCAGTGGCCCCCCCAGCAGAAAAAAAGCAGTGTGCCACTCTACAAAAACTGTTTAGAAATGGCCTGTGGAGCGTGACAAAAAGCTCAAGGTGTCGACCTGGCCTTCAGATTTCCCAGGTCCCAATCTGCTCAAGGATTCTTGTGATGTGCCGGTACCCCAGATGTACCCCTAATCCAATGTGGGGCCTCCTTGGATCAGACTTGGCTCTGACCTGTTGAGGCATGGACACAGGATCTCTGGGAGTGTCCTGCGGTGTCTGGCACCGGGGGGTTGGTGGCAGAACCATTTAGTCCAGTGGGTTGTGAGGTGGGTTAATGGGATGTGCCACAGATGCTCATTCACATTGGGATCTGGGAAATTTGGAGGCCAGGCTGACACTTTGAGGTCTTTGTCACATGCCTTGGGCCATTCCTGAGCCATGTTTGCAGTGTGACATGGTGCATTATCCTGCCAACGGTGTATGAGTGGGTGGAACATGTCAGGTGGTATCCACATGAATGCCAGAACCAAAGGTTTCCCAGCTGGACAATGCACTGGAACAGTCAGTGTCAGTGGTTTTAATGTTTTGGCTGATTGGTGTATACCTGCAAGCATGAATACATATGCTGCATTTTTCCAGTTTTCCAAATATCTTAGTGTTGTGATTATTTTATCTCTGGCATTATAGCATTAGGTAGAGAATGTGTGTGTACCCCTGATGAGATCGACCACAAATATCATCCCTGCACAGTCTAATCTGTGGCATTTCATTCCAGTGTTTGGAGAATATTTCTCTGACCTCTTAGTGTTTCAACCATTTTCTCCTCTGATAAGAAACTCTAAAGCCTCTTTAAAGTCCTCCTCCTTGCTCCTAACAGTTTTTCACCTGAGGAACTCTTTTAAGGTCTAAGATGTTTTGTGAATAACTTTTATCTTTACAAGAACCCGGTCTTTAAGGGTAAATTTATGTTTTGAACATCTTACTAAACATGTCCAATCATGCTTTTATCACCTCAGACACATTTCTAAAATAAGATCTTACTAATTTTAATGACCTTTTATTGTCTTGATTTTAACTTGGCCTTCCTTATTTTATCTTTTACTAGATGATATTTTATGACGTTATTTGTTTTATTCTTGTGTTTTTGAAAGGTGATATAAAAATAAAGTTTATAATTATCATTATAATTCCGAGAAAACAACAAAAACAAAACAAAAATATGAAAAAGATACTATAAAAATGCTTTAATAAATGTGTACAGTGACTCTTGGAGTGAAAGAGCTGAACATTTCTGTGCAGGATCTGCAAAAATACTGATCAAGTGATGGACCAAAGTTCACAGCATTGAGAATATGTGCAGTGCACAGGGATAACAGTCTGATATCAACTTTGCACTTCATTTAAAATATGCTTTATAAACTTTTTTCTTTAAATCTTGCTCACGCGAGGATAGGTGCAGGCTGCAGATGAGACTGCGCATGCGCACAGCGGAGACACTGCCAGTCACTGAGCAACTTTGGTTGCGGTTTCATTTTTGATGGGAGTGGACATTTCAAGACGAAAACAACAAAAGGCGCAGTCATTTTGCTTTTTTAAAGCCTACAAAACCCGAAAAAACGACAAATTGACCCGTTTCTTTGTATTTGTTTCCTCGTTGAATGTGAAAAATCTGATGACGCCATCTACAGCTGTGTGCCTGACTCATGCTGAGCAGCATTCCGTGGTAAGCAGTTAGTGGGTGGGACAGGTGACAGGCAACAGGCCGGGCAAGTGACGGGAAAACCTAACCCGTAACTTGTGGGCGTGGTTTAGGTTTGACTGCGTATCCCCAACCAGAAGCCTTGTGTATTATTCCTCACCAGAGGCTTCCTGCGCAGAGGGCACTTCTTACAGGTAGGCACCTGATATGTTGTTTTCATGACTGTAATATAAGTTGAATATATAAAGTAGACTAGTATAAAGGTCAGAATGTCTGTTACAGTGTAGGCTTATGTTAAACTAAGTGTTAAGTGTGTTACGGAATACACCAGGTGTACAGTGTGCTGATTTTTAAAGACTCTATAGAGTTTCTTTTCTGGCCCTCTTGTCGTCCACCATTCACACCCGCTGTCTTTTAGTTTCATGCAGACTCTCCCCTCACAGCAATTTCTAGCTGGAGTTAAAACAGACACCCCCCCAAGTTAAAAACAATGTAAACAATGCAGATCCTTAGATTAGATTATATTATTATTTATTTCGAACATGTAAACAGAAACGTCATAAGAAAAAAAGCAAACAAAAGATTCTCAAGACAATTTCGCAATTCGGTTTACATTTCCGAAAAGGAGTGGGAAGAAGTACATACTTGTACAGTGCTTTTCCAAACAGTTACAAAGTGTTTAACATGTCAATAATTAAAACAGACAAGACATGAAAACAACAACTTTTTAAAGAACTGATAAATACACTTTACTGTATAAACACTGAGGAAATAAAAGACAGTTTAAACTAACATAAAACTCAAGTAAAATCAGGAAAGGCTCTGCAAGAAAATTATGTGTTAAGAAGGGACTTCTGTCCCCTTTAGATTTCAGCCTAGCCTTTGGAACAGACAAGACCTCTCCCCGAAGACCTCATATGATATGCAAGTTTTCATTTTCATTTTTTTACTCACACCCAGTGAATTCATACAAATGTGCATTGGGCTCTGTCTGTCTGTCTGTCTGAATACTCATATTTATAGCCTTCCTCATCTACTGAGCTCACCCATACCACACTGTGTCACTGCCTGGCTAACTTAGAAAGCATAACTCATATGAGAACAATCATATTAGACTTATTTATATATCATTTATGTAATGCTTATTTGTATAGGGGCAAGTATGTAGCATACATAAATGCCACAGACCGCAGCAGCTAATTTGCAATACCCGTCCCTAGCTGGGCCTTAAGATATAAAAGACTGAGCAACAAGAACACAAGTAACAGTGCAAGGGACAAACAACAATAAAGATATGAACAGAAAAATACAAGACACAAACTGCAATACATAATTAGCACCATAGAATAGGGAGCACCAAATTAGTGATGGCTGCATAACTGATTCCTCTTCAAAATCTGTTTGAGTTTGAGTTTGAAGTGATCAAAATCAGGATCCAGTTTCTGTAGGTAAAGAATTCCACATGTAAATTTCACGGACAGAAAAAGCTGTTTCACCAAATGAGGATTTAGACCTCCCATTGGCTGAGCCAGAAGCTCTAAGTGGAACCACAAGGTCATCGAGCACCTGAGGAGCCTGATTATGTAGGCATTTATGGATGAGTTTGAAATGAGCAAAATGAATGAAATGATCAAACCTTCGCCTCTGAAGAACATGCCAGTGATGTGCTCCTATCAGTTTCCTGTCCAAGGTTTAATTGCTCGATTGTATATCATCATCAGAGGCTTAGTTATTGTAGATGCTGCTTGTGACCAAGAGGTTTCACAGTAACTTAAATGTGAAGAAACATGACATGCATGAAACTGTTTGCAGCATGAAATGGGAGACAGTCTCTGATAAGTCTAAATGTATGTGTAATAAGTACAATGGTTGCTTTGCTGTTCCTTTTTAGAAAGTTTGATTTTACCTTTACCCTCCTTTCTACAGCACCAACTTCCTCAGCAGTGAAACCTGTTGAACAAGCATGATGGTGAACTGCTGTGGTCTGCTCACAGCCAGTAAGGAACCAGGTACAGAGACTTTTCTTTATAACCACAAAATCTCACAGAGGACTGTCCTGCACACTTCTCCTTATATTGACTGTTCAACCACACTGGCTTGTAGTAACTAAAAACAGCTTTGAACAATACTGGAGGAACACTGCTTCTGTATTCTCTTGTGTGTATTTTTACAGTTTCCTTGGCACTTACTGTACATGTGCAAAATATGATTGTGGGTGTGTGCTGATATTTGTCCCTGCAACAGTGTGCGTTTAGGCCTCACAGTGCCAGCAAGGGGCTTTTATACAAATATTTAAAACTGAATATACAGTGGACACATTTATGCTAAAGGGGAAGGATAAAAGCATAAATAAAATGTTTTCATAAAGTCTTTGTTCATTGTGTGTCCTTCTGTTTTTCTGTGTCAGTTCCTCTAAAGAGCATCGAGGTGGAGGTGGAGGTGAGGGACCATGTGGCTACAGTGGTCTCCACTCTGAACTATGAGAACAAGGAGGACAAACCAATAGAGGCAGTTTTTGTCTTCCCTCTGCCTGGAGATGCTGCTGTCTGTCATTTCAGTGCTAAGATTGGACAAAAAGAGATTGTAGCTGAGGTGAAGGAGAAACAGAAGGTGAGCTGGACAGTAGAGACTAAGTCACAATGGAGCTTAAAAACACAGAGAATGTTGCTCACATGTGTTGTCTGTACTCCAGGCTCGAGAGGAGTATGATGATGCACTGAGCTCCGGTCAGCAGGCCTTCCTGTTGGAGGAGAGTGAGCAGAGTCCAGATATATTCTCTCTGAGTGTGGGCAGCCTGCCTCCACGAGAGAGTGCCTCCATCAGGCTGGAGTATGTCACTGAGCTGGCTGTGCAGGCTGATGATGGGCTGAGGTTTTGTCTGCCTGCTGTGCTCAACCCTCGCTACCAACACCTTCATCAGGGGGCACTTAAGCCTCAGCTTAGTGCACACCACACCTGTCCATTTATCCTAACAGTCACACACCTTGTGACTACAGAGCTCTTGCCCTGCAAGAGCTGCTTTTTAAAAAGTCTGTCACACATTTAATGCATTTTTGTTGACTTTGGTAGTTTGAAAGAGGGCTGAGGTAGAAATGATGTGCTCACACTGACTCCTAGTGTTTTTTTAATATACAAATATCCTTTGGCCTTTGTCTGAAGTGGAGATAAGGGTCTGAATATTCATATTTATAGCCTTGCTAGCTGTATGGCTCAAGGAAATAAAATTTCATTCATTCAGTTGGTTTGATGTCGACTGAAATATCTCAGCAGACATTTATGTCCCCCTCAGATGATTCCTTTAGTGGCACTAACAAGTTGGCATTTTTGGCTTTTCGTGAAATGTCTTTAAAACTATTGGATGGATTGCCGTCCACAGATTGGTTCAGATAACCATGTTGCCAACAATATGAAACTGAGCATCTTTGTTGATTCACTGACTTCAAGCGCCACCAGCAGGTCAGATTTTACTGGTTGATGACCAGATACCTGCAAAACCAACGACATCCCATCAGCCTTAGCTGTACTTTATGTAAGTTGCCAATGAGTTAAAGGTGGCATACCAACACACAACTCCAAGATGGTTACAATGGTAAACAGTATACCTGCTAAACACCAGCATGTTAGCATTGTCATTGTGAACTTGCTATCTTTAGCATTTAGCATTTAGCAGCACTGCTGTACCTGGACATGCTGCCTACAGATCAGCTAGCATGGCTGTAGACCCTTAATGTTGTTTTTAGTTTTACTGTTAACTATTATTTAGGTTAGATATGTTCCTTCATGTACCGTCTCACTGATTGTTTCCCAGCGACCTGCAACAAAGACCTCCATCTAGAATCAAATCTTCAACGTTGCAGTTATGTGTCATGAACTTTACCCACTCAGCTACCAAGGCACTCCAGATAACAGCGCTTCTCACTTGTTCACAGGGAGTGAAGGGAGTGAAGTTGCCATTGTCAAGGTGACCTCTGTCCCAGCCTCTCTGGTGCCCTACAGTCTGTCTTTCTCTGCCCGACTGTCCTCTCCTCGTCCAGTCTCTAAAGTAGAGTCCAGCTGTTCCCTGGATCCTCTCCAGTACCTCAACACAGAGCAAACCCAGGCCACGGTAGGTACAGTGCTGATGTGTCTGCTGTGTGTGATTGTTCCTCAGTACTGAGAACAAGATGTATATGACTTTGATTATATTTCTGAGTGTGTTTTGTGAACTGCAGGTCAAGTTGGCTGCAGGACATAAGTTTGACAGAGATGTTGAACTGCTGATTTATTACAAAGATGCCCACCAGCCCACTGCTGTGGTGGAGGCAGGACAGGCGTCTGCCAAGCCCGGTGAGTGCAAATTAGTGAAGTGGTACTTTGCAAATAAACAGTTATTACCTTCAAACTGATGTGATGTGTTAAATATAAGAGGTAATTATTTTTATTTTTATATAGCTGAGTCACATATGTTGTGTTTCAGGCACTCTGATGGGTGATCCAGTAGTGATGCTGAGCCTGTACCCTGAGTTCCCCCAGGCTGTGATGTCTTCAGTCGCCTCATGTGGAGAGTTTGTGCTCTTACTGGATCGATCTGGCAGTATGCAGGGAGAACGTATGAAGAGTGCCAAGGTATTCATCATTTGCTATTTCTATCATTAAATCATCCAATGTCTCTCTCACACAGCAGCCTTTATTATCTTTTCTCTCTTCCCTAAAGGATACTCTGCTGCTCCTGTTGAAGAGCTTACCAATGGGCTGCTATTTCAACATCTACAGTTTCGGGTCCAGCCATGAACACATCTTCCCGTAAGCCTGTCTGTCATGTCACTCAGATCAACGAATTTGTTCCTGCCTTTAGTGTTAATGCTCATACATATATGTGTTTACTGGTGGCAGTAAGAGTGTGGAGTACAGCCAGGAGACCATGGAAGAGGCTCTGAAGAAAGTTGGGGAAATGACGGCTAACCTGGGAGGAACAGAGATCCTGAGGCCCCTCAAAGATATTTACAGCCAGCCCTGCATTCCCAATCAACCTAGACAAGTAATACACACATTCACACACACACACACACACACACACACACACACACATATATATTAAACAGGTGGTACAAATATTTCTTGAGGGTAACAACACCATACCATTCATTCAGAAGTTCCTTGTATTCTATGTTTTGACTTTGCATGCACAATCCTGAACTAGCAGGTGTGTTTGTTTGTTTGAGATTCATTCTTACCACACCTTGTTCTTTACACTTTATCTTTAAAACCACTTGTGTTACTGTAACAACAATCTAACATAGCTTTTAGAGAATGAGTTGGATGACACATGCTTCATGTTTGTGGGTGTGATGTAACTTAGAGTGACGTGTAAACTCTCCTCTGTAGCTATTTGTCTTTACTGACGGAGAGGTGGGGAACACCAAAGAAGTCATCAATCTGGTGAAGAAGAATTCAGGCTCCCACAGGTGAAAATACAAAAACACAAAACCCATCAACCACCCACAAAACTCTGAGTACATGTCCCATGTTATAATGCTCTGTGTACTTAAAGAAAACTCCTGTATTGTAGGTGCTTCTCTTTCGGGATTGGGGAAGGGGCCAGCTCTGCTCTTATCAACGGGTTGGCCAAGGAAGGAGGAGGTCACGCTCAGTTCATCACAGGGAAAGAGAGGATGCAACCTAAAGTAGGAAATCACAGTCATTATGTATTTTTTTAAATAAAAATAAAAAAGAAGTGATTATAAATGTTAGTAAATACATTTTATAAAAACTTTTTTAAACCTGTTTTTACTCATCAGGTGATGCAGTCGCTGCGATTTGCTCTGCAACCAGCTGTGGTAGACGTCTCAGTCAACTGGGATGTGCCAAAGGGAGTCTCTGTCACTGCTCTCTCTCCACCAATCACAGCACTTTTCCAGGGTCAGAGGTCACTGATTTATGCCCAGCTGACTGGACAGGTAAGAGCAGCATCATCTCACAGTGAAATACCTTTTTATGCCACTAAAATAATTTTGAATTGAATTTGATTTTTTAAATTTATTTTTTGTTTTAAATTTATTCATTTAGAATTTATTTATTTATTTATTCCATCGTGTACTGAGTAATAAACATGTTTTCTGATACTGTAATGCTTTCCCAGAGTTCAGAGGCAGCAGAGGGCTGTGTGATGGTGAAGTACAGCCTGGCAGGTCATCCCTCTCAGAACCAGCTCCACTTCAATCTCACACCTGCAGAGGACACTGGGTAAAACAGACTTTTGGTCAGGCAGCACTGTTATGCATTGGGTCCTGACCTTACAAGTGTTAAGTTTAACTTAAAGGGCCAGTGTGTAAAATGGGTTGAAAACAGTGACATATAGCATTTAGATTCTAGATTGCAGCACTCACTCACTCGCCTGTGCTCACCCCTCCTGTCGGCAAAGTTACGGTGGCCTCCGAGGATAACAAAAGTGGAATCACTGCACACAGGGCTGAATTGCTTCTTATTTTATTAAACAGTCTACAAAACAACGTGTTTAGCCCATGGCTTCATCAGGTTTGTTACACAGTCCACAGCACAGGTGATTTGAAATAGGCTGCAGCTGTACTGAATCCAATCAGCAGGGTACACAGGAGTAACATTACTGCTATCCTATGCTATCCCATTACTGTTATGCCTTTGACATAAGACTAAAATTTTTGCAAGTGTTTTACAGTAATTGCTCTACCTGGAGATGATGTAACGTTACGAACTCTTCTCCTCACTCCCTACTTGTCGAGTCCGACACGTAACACTATTATACTATGTGCTGACAAATAGTAGCATTTATTTTAGTAGTTTACCTGTCCAGCAGAAAACATGCCACTTCAGCGTTGGATTGGAGCCCTTTGTCCTTCATGAATCCCGTCCATCGCTGAAAAACATCACCGATGTTTATTCTCTGCCACCGCTTGTCCCGTTTTCTTTGCCCCTCTTTGCGTCTTCTTTTCCTCGCAGATGACGGTTCGGGTTCATTCTCTCCTGTTGCGTGGTAAGTGTGGTCCATTCGCAAACTTTATAACTAAAAAAACTTTTCACTACTCTCTATCGACGTACTACTAACATTCTCTGCTGTTTCCTCCTCCTTCTTCCTTCCTTCCGCTGTCTTCTTTGTTGGTTTATTTATACACACGAAATGTGTTTTCTGGCTGGCTGGATTGTCCGCTCGGGCTGCTGTACATACATGGCGGCACAAGATGGCGACCTCTCTAAAGCAAGGCCCTTGCTATATATATATATATATATAAAAGCATAATTATAAGGCTACGAAAACCAAACGAATTTTATTTTATAGCGATCATACACTTGTATAAACATATTAATGGGTAGAATATTCAGATTCAGATTCAGATTGACAATAAACCATGCCAAGTATTACACACTGGCCCTTTAATTATTAAGATCAAATGAAATAAAACAGTAGAAAAGAATAAGAAACATTAATATTTTAATTAAAGAATATTTTCCTTATGCGTGGCATTAAGTGTTTTCTCAGAGGCTCACACATGTGATGTGGAGAATGGCTTTAAATGTATCGTACTGTCAAAGGACAGACACTACAGGAGAATTGTTGAATTGATCTTGATGGGTTTTCTTCAGTTGATTTAGACTGTTGGTATAGGTGCAATACTTTAAAAGCATCTGAAGACAGTGATGTAACTGGCTGGAAGTGTTTTTTATAATCACCACCTCTGCTGCACATACATGAACCAAAACAGCAGACGCCACTACCACTCTGTGCTTGTAGCTGCGCCTCGTTGATTAAAAAAGGGCCCAAAGGGTGTCCACCACTCACCTGGCTGACAGGCTTTTTGTTTAGCTCAGGCCTTTAGAGTTTCTGTCTGTGAGTTTCCTCTGGGTGCTATTGTTTTCTCTCCCTGCTGATCCTGACCAGAATAAACTTGTATAGACTATGGATGAATGACAAAAATGATAGGGTTATTACAAATCTGTTTGCAGACACGTTGACTCCTCTCTCCTGCCTGCAGATTAACAGTCCACAGGTTGGCTGCTCGGACTCTGATTCGCTCCCTGGAGATGGAGGAGAAAGAGTGCACAGGAGAGCAAGGTGAAGGAGTGAAGAAGAAAGTGGTGGAGGTCAGTGTCCAATCAGGAGTGAGCAGCGTCTTCACTGCCTTCATTGCTGTCAACAAAGGCGATGGCGAGGCGATTCAGGGACCTCTGGTGCGCAGAAATGTTCCAACACCAAGTGAGTGTTTACAAGAAAAATCAAAAATCAAAAGTTACCATTTGACACTATAGCTGACCAGGAATGTAGCAGCATGTAGGAAAGCATGATGGTGAACTGTTTTGACATTAAGATAATCATTGATCATTTATAAATCACTGTATCACTGTTATACTCATGTTTAATTTAGGTTTGAGGGCTAGCATTTTGTCTTTGCTTACAGTATCTGGACACATGTTGACATGTCTATGTGTTTCATCTTTGAGATATTTTGAACTTTTGAAAGATGTGAATATTTGAAATATTATTAACAGCTTGTGACTTATTGTAAAAAGCACAGACACTAGTTTAGCTTGGTTGATATTTTTGCTTACTAATTCTGATGTCTTGACCTCGTGCTCTTTTTTCTTTTGTAACTCAAAGTGATGATGGCCTGTAGTATGCCTATGCCTTCGATGTGGTGTGCTAAAATGTGTAAGTATAAAAGCTAAATGGAGTTTTAACATGTATCTGTATATAGATAAACACTGAGCAAACCACATCTACTATAGTATGTAGCAGTTGTTATGGCAGTCCTGGGCAAAGACAACATAGAAAATTGCCCAGGTCTCTAAACAGAATCCTTGTACTGCTCAGATTTATTGAGAGCTCCCTCAAACAGCAGAGCCTTTTGCATTGCTTTGTGTTCCAGAACTGTCATTATCCCACATTAAAGAGACATACTGCACAGTTTCACTGGGTGGCATCTTGCTTCATAAGGATGACCACAGCCAGTGGATTTATTCTCAAACAACTGCATCTGTATTTTTAATGTCTGGAGAGAAGCTCTATGCAGGGCAGACTGCTGAGAGGAGTGAACTGACATACTTCACCAAAAAGCCGAATGTGGCTTTTGTGTGTGATAAATGTAGAAACCAATAGTTCACTAACATTTTTGTTTAATACGTTTATTGTGTCTTGACCTCATACACTCTTTTTTTTTTTTTTTTTTAATGTCTTTAGCGATGGACTGTGATATGGGACCTACTCCGAGTAAGTAAAATATCTTCCATAGAAAAAAAATGATTCCCTAGTCTGTACACAACCAAAGACTCCAAAATGGGCATAAACAAAAGAGAATATCACAACAACACAACACAGGTCTGTTACAGTGTGCCCAGGGTATTTAAGACAGTCATGGCTGAGGGCACAAAACGCCTCCCAAAGAGAGTTTTTCTGCAGAGTAATTGTCTGTATCTGTGAACAGAGGGAAGGAGGGTGTAGTGTATGGGTTGGATTTTCGAAGATATGTTGGTGACTTTCGGGAGCTTGTTGCTTTTGGTGAGAGTGAGCATGGTGAATTAGCAGGTGGCTCAGCACAGGAGGATGGGTTCAGTAATAATAGGATTCTACCACTGGGGTGGCAGGGGCTGTGTGCTATGGAATGTATTTCTTCAAAATGTGGCTTTTGTGCGTATTTTTATAATCATCATCATCACCATCATCACCATCATCATCATCATCATCATCATCATGTAACTCTCTGCTCTCTTAACAGTGTATAGGAGCGCACGTCAGGGTGGCAGTCGAGCATTTTTCTCTGGTATGAAGAAGCGAGCTGTCATGGTGAAACCACGTAAGACATCTCTGCAGTGTCCAGAGCGACAGCTAAGCGAGATCACACAGTGGCTGTATATGCTAGGGATAGACCGATATGGATTTTTTAGGGCCGATGCCAATACCGATTTTTTTCCATCACCCTTAGCCGATGACCGATTATGGACTGCCGATTTTCTTGAGCCGATATTTGGGGCCGATACTGCTTTTGCTCCCTCAATTTACATCAAAAAAATGACACAATGATAACAAATATGACAGGTCACAGGTTTAAAATAAGAAACATTTATTGAACAGTAAAAAATACTAAAACAAGATGAAAAGTTGAGGTAGAACAGGTAGAATATTATTATTATTATTATTATTGTTATTATTATACATTCAAATAAAAAAAAGTTCAGTGCTCTTAAATCTTCAAGTAATGTCTTTATAAAATAAACAAATATTTAAGCTGAAGCATAAATAAAACAACTACTGTACACAGTAGGATTCAACAGCTTTGTTCAACTTAACCACATACTTTCAAATGAAAAAAAAGTGCCAGGGAAAAATAAATCCGCGAACCCACGCGCGTATCGGCCGATGCCGATACAAGTAAAAAACTCAAATATCGGCCCGATATATCGGCCGGCCGATGTATCGGTCTATCCTTAGTATATGCACAGTCCGACTTTTTAGTTATGGGCTCAATTTGTCTTAAGAATCCTTGAATAGTTTTTCAGTAAGTCTGAAATGCAGCTAGCTTGAGTTATCTGAACTTGAAATATGGGAGGGCTCATTTTGATTATTAGTCCTACTTACAGCCTGATTACCTTCAGAATGGACTGTTGTGGTGTTCAGATATTCATTACTGATAATATTTATTATTCAATGTGTAATTATTATATTTTTGAAGATAGAATTAAATTATTTTTTGAGTTGTACTGTATTTGTATTGAACTCTGGCTCCTGTGTGAAATGAAAGCAAAATCAATAGTTTACTTGATATTTTTTGTTTACTGATTCTCGTGTCTTGACCTCATACTCTTTTCTTTTGTTAAATCTCTTAAGAGATGATCGGCTGTGGTATGCCACAGCAGCTGAGCTATGATATGGAAATGAACGGTAAGTGAAATGGGAGTGTAACACCATCAAAAACTGAGAAACAGGGTAGAAACAAAAAGAATATCACAATGCAACACAAGTCTGTCTCAGTATGCCATGGCTATTTAAGGCTATATTGGCTGAGGCATAGACATATATACATAGACGCCACATTGACTGCCGCTGCCTATCAGAGCCGACGTCCTCGCCGGCCGCCATCTTGGATGGGTCTCGCTTCGCCTCCACAGTGCATTCACTTCTATTGAGGAAGGAGCTGTATGCACAAGTAAAATATCATTGATTGTATATCAATCAATTCAATCAATTTTATTTATAAAGTCCAATATCACAAATCACAATTTGCCTCACAGGGCTTTACAGCATACGACATCCCTCTGTCCTTTGGACCCTCGCAGCGGATAAGGAAAAACTCCCCAAAAAATCCCCTTTAACTGGGAAAAAAAACGGTAGATAAGGTAGGTAACCTCAGGAAGAGCAACTGAGGAGGGATCCCTCTTCCAGGATGGACAGAATAGATGTCGTCCAGAACAGATCAGCATAATAAATTAACAGTAGTCCGTATGACACAATGAGACAGAAAGAAAGACAGAGAGAGAGAGAGAGAGATAGGGAGAGATATGCAGGACAGACGGCAATGACAGTAGCTTACAACAACATTAATTAAAGTAATAATATTATAGTTATAGTTCTGGCTACTGTGGTACAATATGTTGAAAGTAGCCTATATATTAATATCTGGCAGTATACATGTGTGACAATAATCATATGTGTATAATAACAGTAGAAGTAGCCTATGACTAATGACTAATGATGGCAGCAGCAGCAGGAGGCATCTGGTGGGACCACGGCAGCAGCACAGTATATGTGTGTGTATATCTATATCTATCTGTATCTATGTATATATATATATATATATATATATATATATATATATATATCCCACTCTGGGGTTGAGGTGAATAAAAGAACTGTGTTATGACCTAAATAACATGCTGTTGCTATCTGCAGAAAGTAGTAAAGTAAGTAAAGTAAAGCATGAAATCCCATATTTTTAATGTACGAACGCATCCTGTATCATAACTACATGTGTGCCGTTTGTAACAAACCAAACCGCTTGAAAATCAGTTGAAAATTCAGTGAGTTACTCTATTTTACTTGTGCATACAGCTTCTTCCTCAATAGAAGTGAATGCACTGTGGAGGCGAAGCGAGACCCATCCAAGATGGCGGCCGGCGAGGACGCGCTCAGGCAGTCGATGCGGCGTCTATGTATATATGTCTATGGGCTGAGGGCACAAAACTCATCCACAAGCTAGCTTTTCTGCAGAGTAATTGTCTGTATCTGCGAACAGAGGGGAGGAGGGAGTAGTGTGGGTTGAGGGGGCAGCAGGAGTTATGTGCTATGGTCAGGGCTCTGCGAGTGGTGGCATTTTCTGTCAGTCATTCAGGGAGGCTCAAGATAAAACATTTGTAGCTTTGGGGCAGGTCAAAATAAAAAAACAAACAAACAAAAAAACTAAGTCACACCTCAGCCACGCCCTCCTCTGATGAGTAAAGAACAGTCCCTAAATAACACAGACGTTATTGAAGATCATTGCTCATAACTGTTGGGTGGGTTGTCATAAAATTTGGTACACACATTCATGTCTCCCTCACAAAGAATTGTAAAAACTTTGGTCACACATCAGATCAAATTTTTTAATTTGTCCAATACTTTGTGTAATGACAGAATACATGTAAAAGCAACAACATCAGCCTTGGGTTTATGGCTAATTAGCAAAGGTTAGCATACTGAAATGCTACACCGAGATGCTGAAAATACTAAAAATGAAATTTGCTAAACATCAGCATGTTGACATTCTCATTGTATGCATGTTAGCACACAACTTTTCCTCCCATCTGGTTCTTTGATAATTATGAAGATAATTAATTTTGTCTTTTTATTAACACTGTGAACCATACTTATGCTTATACGAGAAAACAGTTTTTCCAGCTTAGCATGACACTTTCTGACTCACATGTTTGAGCGAAGCAATTCACTCAAATATTCTTGACTGCAGTGTTTTTACATATCAGCATCAAAAAGGCAAAGATGTAAACAAATGCTCAAAATGTCACCAGTGCAACTGTCCAACAAGAATATGTTATCTTTGCAGAAGGGTGCTCAGTCAAAATTTCACCCAAGCAGCCACCCAGAGACCCTTTGCTGCAGTTGATCTCCCTCCAGAAGGCGTCTGGCAGCTGGGAGCTGGATTCAGCTCTGGCTGCTGCACTGGGAAAAACCAGCAAGGAGGTGGAAAAGCCAAAGCCTGCATCGGTGAGTTATTGTCACAATAATCATAAGGGGAATTATTTTAAAACAGATTTCATGACATGCTTTGTAACCAGACAGAGGAGGGAGATTAAAGCTTTGACCATATCTGTGATCATGTTGAAGTACGCATCTGTTTCTCTTTGATTTGGTGAATTAGGTGAACCAGGAAGTGTGGGCCACCATTCTGGCTCTGATCTGGCTTCATGGCTCCAAGATGGATGCTAAGGATGAGTGGGAGCTTCTGGCCATGAAGGCTGTGTCATGGCTCCGTGCTCAGAATGGTAATAACCAGAATAATCGTTGTTTTTAACAGTGTGTGCTGGTTAAAATCAGCTGTTTGCTCACATTCACTCTGCTGTTAACTTGTTTTGTGTGTTTGTTTTTCCAGCACCAAGTGTGACAGAGTGTTTGGAAGCTGGAAATACTCTGTTGGGTTTCACGGTGAAGAAAGACGCCCTGGGACTCTGAAGTTTCATTGAAGGAGTTTCTCTTTAGGATTGGTACCCTGAAGCAGATTCACTTCATCAACACTGCACCATACCATCTGCCTAGTAACAATTAAATCCCATTCTTTTCTGTTTTCATTTGGCGTTTCTCCTTGTTGATATGTTTATTGGTTTTTTTAATTAGAACAAATTTGGTTTATCATTGTAAAAGTAAATAAAGTAAATTTAAACTTGAATGTAAATTTGTGTCTGAAACAACTGAAAATTAAAATTGGAGCTTTGAACAAAATGAGCATTATTGGCTTCATTTTACCCTTGACACCTGCTCCGTTCTTTGTGCATTGAAAGTGTGTGACACCAGGTTCACATACACTGTAAACCAACACTGAATTACACATCACACCTCGAGCTGTCAGCATACATGTCTGGCCACATGATACCAAGTTTAAGAACTGCCTAGCATTAGGTAGAGAATGTGTGTGTACCCCTGATGAGATCGACCACAAATATTATCCCTGCACAGTCTAATCTGTGGCATTTCATTAACTCTGTGTCATCCAGTGTCTGGAGAACATTTCTCTGACCTCTTTGTGTTTCCACCATTTTCTTCTCTGATAAGAAACTCTACAGCCTCTTAAAAGTCCTCCTCTTTGCTCCTAAAATTTTTTTCATCTTAGGAGCTCTTTTGAGGTCTAAGATGCTTTGTGAATACCTTTTATCTTTCCTAGGATCTACTCTTAACTTTGAGGGGAAATTTTTAAAAAACATCATGATTCTAAGAATTTTCTTCGAATATGACCACTAGGAGCAACTCTTTGCGCTAAGAATCTTTAGGAATACGGCCCCTGATCGTTACAAAAATGCTTAAATAAATGTGGACAGTGACTCTTGGAGTGAAAGAGCTTAACATTTCTGTGCAGGATCTGCAAAAATACTGATCAAGTGATGGACCAAAGTTCACAGCATTGAGAATATGTGCAGTGCACAGGGATAACAGTCAAATATCAACTTTGCACTTCATTTAAAATATGCTGTATAAACTTTTTTTCTTTAAATCTTGTTCACGCGAGGATAGGTGCAGGCTGCAGATGAGACTGCGCATGCGCACAGCGGAGACGCAAGTCACTGTGAGAAGCAATACTTTAGTTTCAGTTTCATTTTTGATGGGAGTGGACATTTCAGGACGAAAACAACAGAATGCGCAGTGATTTTGCTTTTTTAAAGCCTACAGAACCCGAAACAACGACACATTGACCCGTTTCTTTGTATTTGTTTCCTTGTTGAATGTGGAAAAATCTGATGACGCCCTCCACAGCTGTGCGCGTGACTTTCATGCTGAGCAGCATTCCGTGGTAAGCAGTGGGTGGGAACGGTGAAGTATTTTTTTTTTTTTTTATATATAAGATATCTTTATTGCAAAAAGTGGTTTACAGTTCAGATGTGACTTACAGAGATAGATAGGCCTATATGTAATAGTGAACGAACATATAAAATACAATTAAGAACAAATGAAGCTTTGCCAGGGGAGGCTTATAAGTTATTAAAAGCAGAAAGAGGACCATATGTTGACAGTTTTAACTGCCTTTCTGTTGTTGGAGCCAGAAATCAAATTAATATAATGTACAACTTCATGGAAAAAAGATATAAAATTAGGTTTTTTACTGTTGAATTTACATTTATGAATGTGGAACTTTGACAACAGAATTAATAAATTTATAATGAAGTACATATTTTCTTTACTTTGACTTCTATAAAAGCAAAATACCACATTCTCCCACAATAAGGAAAAGTCTTTATAAATATGGTCCATGACAAATCTGCTGAAGTTTTGCCAAAATGTTCTGGTGTGTAAGCAAAAAGAGATGCAGAACAGTTTCTGGGTGGTCTTCACAAAAAGAACAGTTTGTATTGATGTCTCTTTTAAATTTAACCATGTAATGATTAGCAGGGTAGTAATATCTGTGAATTATTCTGAACGACACTTCTTTCACCTTGTTTACTGTCAGGTATCTGTGAGGAATCATCCAAACTTTTTTCCAGTCAATGTTGTTTACAAATCGGTTCCAGTAAAACATGACATTTGGGATAGATACATTTTTCTGAAACAAGGCACTAATGTTCTTCTTATTTCGAGGAAGTTTAGAAAAACAGATTTTTCCAACAGGTGATTCAGGCACAGCGGGGAGGGAGACAGAAGTGGGTGGAGGTCTGCCAGTATTTCTAAAAAGCATTATTGAGCCTGATGGAATGGCGTCAAATACAATTGCAGAACGGTGAGGTGGCAGATAATTAACAGGCCGGGCAAGTGACGGGAAAACCACACCCGTAACCTAACTTGCGGGCGTGGTTTAGGTTTGACTGCGTATCCCCAACCAGAAGCCTTGTGTATTATTCCTCTCCAGAGGCTTCCTGCGTGAGTGCATTTTCTTCTTACAGGTAGGCACCTGATATGTTGTTTTCATGACTGTAATATAAGTTGAATATATAAAGTAGACTAGTATAAAGGCCAGAAAGTCTGTTACAGTGTAGGCTTATGTTAAATTAAGTGTTAACCCTTGGATGCATGACCTACCAATACCTACACTCTTCCATAAGTGGGGTCAAAAATGACCCCAGTTAGAATCAATGCGTTTTATGTGATAAACTTAAGCAACTTCTTTCATTTTGGTTAAAGATGATGATTTGATGATTTATTAAATTTTGGTCAACAAAAGAATGATTTCATGTTTGACATGTTCATTTATCACTTTTTATTAATATTTTAACAACTAATGACATCATTCAATAATCAAGAATAGTATAATAGGCTACCTAAAGGGTTAGATTTTATCACAAGCAAGCTATAAATATCATAGTAAGTCTGCTTATCTCTTCACAACAAATGCAGTAATGTTAGCTAGCTTACTAAGCTAGCTAACCACACACACACACACACACACACAATAATGGTTAGATTTTATTACAAGGAAGCTATAAATGTCATAGTAAGGCTGCTTATCTCTACACAGCACATGCAGTAATGTTAGCTAGCTAACATTACAGTACTAACATTACATAGTAGTTAGCCAACTAGTACCTACATTGTAGTTAGCTAACACTAGCTAACTTAGTTAGCTAGTGTTAGCTAACTACAAAGTAGGCTAATGTGATGACAGTAATACTATACTTTATCACACAAAAGTCATGGATGTGTAAAATAAGTTCATATTTTATACCATCATATGTATTCCAAGATATAAAACGAATATAATACTAACATGTATGTTGCTGTATAAAAATCCTCCTGGGTGGTGAGACTGCTGGCATTAGATGTGTAAGTGTGACAGTAAATGTATACCTGACAGTCACAGTTGATTCCTAGGTCTAACCCTTGATATTCTATAGGAAATGCTTGGGGTCATTTTTGACCCCACTTATGGAAGAGTGGGGTAGTGATACATAGACAACAATTTCGTAAAATGTATATAATTTTTTTAAAAAAAATGCAAATGGCCTGATGTCAAAAACATGTTTTATGAGGAATACCTGGAATATTAAATGATAAAAACTTTTATTTCCATAGATATTGAAGAAAAACAACCCCTGGGGTCATTTTTGACCCCACTTATGCATCTAAGGGTTAAGTGTATTACTGATTTTTAAAGACTCTATAGAGTTTCTTTTCTGGCCCTCTTGTTGTCCACCATTTACACCTGCTGTCTTTTAGTCATGCAGACTCTCCCCTCACAGCAATTTCTAGCTGGAGTTAAAACAGACACACCCACAAGTTAAAAACAGTGTAAACAATGCAGATCCTTCAGGTTGTTAGGTAGGCTATCATGAACATTTATAATGATATTTATTTACACAGTGCTTTTCCAAACAGTTACAAAGTGTTTAACATGTCAATTAGGGCTGCGCGGTATATGCGGTAGACGGTAGAAATGATATAAATTTGGCCCACGGTAGAGATTTGCGCTCTACCGTCCTATTGTCGATGATATTCGTGGTGACGATAACTTAACGCAGTAAACATGAGCCGCTGCTTTTGTGATTAACGTTACCTTCATACCGCAGTACTCCGGCTACGGCGGCAGAATGGGGCCAGCCGGCCTCACACACCTCCCTCGCTACGTGATGGAGGTGGCCTGGCCGACCGCACCAAACCCAGGCCCCCAGGAGAAGGGGGCCCGGGAGCCGCCGGCCCTCCCTCTTCCCTCTAACGTTTATACATACTATATAACGTTTTATACACAATAATAGATGGATTAGCAACCGTTTCACTTCTGACAATAAATAGTTTCCATCCTAGACTTGTATGGCTTTTTAAATTGTTTTATTTAAGGTGTAAAAAAAAGAGAGAAGACAATATCGCAATATCATACCGTCACCGCATCCCCCCAATATAATACCATGATATTGATTTTAGGCCATACCGCCCAGCCCTAATGTCAATAATTAAAACAGACAAGACATAAAAACAACAACTTTTAAAATAACTGATAAATACACTATAAAACTGAGGAAATAAAAGACTTTAAATTAACATAAAACTCAAGTAAAATCAGGAATGGCTCTGCAAGAAAAGTATGTGTTAAGAAGGGACTTAAAAGAGATCACTGACCCGATTTCCTCAGGCAGACTGTTCCAGAGCCTCTGGGAGCAGACAAGACCTCTCCCTGAAGACCTCATATGATATGCAAGTTTTCAATTTCCTTTTTTGTACTCACACCCAGTGTATTCATACAAATGTGCATTGGGCTCTGTCTGTTAGTCTGAATACTCATATTTATAGCCTTCCTCATCTACTGAGCTCACCCATACCACACTGTGTCACTGCCTGGCTAACTTAGAAAGCATAACTCATATGAGAACAATCATATTAGACTTATTTATATATCATTTATGTAATGCTTATTTGTATAGGGGCAAGTATGTAGCATACATAAATGCCACACACCACAGCAGCTAATTTGCAATACCCGTCCCTAGCTGGGCCTTAAGATATAAAAGACTCAGCAGCAATAACACAAGTAACAGTGCAAGGGACAAACAACAATAAAGATATGAACAGAAAAATACAAGACACAAACTGCAGTACATAATTAGCACCATAGAATAGGGAGCACCAAATTAGTGATGGCTGCATAACTGATTCCTCTTCAAAATCTGTTTGAGTTTGAGTTTGAAGTGATTGAAATCAGGATCCAGTTTCTGTAGGTAAAGAATTCCACATGTAAATTTCACGGACAGAAAAAGCTGTTTCACCAAATGAGGATTTAGACCTCCCATTGGCTGAGCCAGAAGCTCTAAGTGGAACCACAAGGTCATCGAGCACCTGAGGAGCCTGATTATGTAGGCATTTATGGATGAGTTTGAAATGAGCAAAATGAATGAAATGATCAAACCTTCGCCTCTGAAGAACATGCCAGTGATGTGCTCCTATCAGTTTCCTGTCCAAGGTTTAATTGCTCGATTGTATATCATCATCAGAGGCTTAGTTAGAGGCCGTTTACACGTTGCCGGCTATTTTCATAAACGGACATTTCACCGTCTCCGTTTTCAAAAAGATCTTCGTTTACACTTACCCATGTATATATACACAAGAGCATGCCAAACCTGTAAGTGGCAGTGTAACGAGAGACTCAAGCCTTCCATGTATCCATTGTCACCATAGCAACATAGGTCGCACTTTTGACACAGGCGCAAGTTCCAGCGCATACTGTGACGTGGGCTGCCTATAACTCCGTTTATCTCCATTTACCTCAGTTTACATGCAAACGCGCAACCGGAGTTTTCCAAAATCTCCACTCTGGCTGGAGTTTTTAGAAAGACTCGTTTTCAGAGGAGAAATCTCCGTTTGCGTGTAAATGGCCTCTTATTGTAGATGCTGCTTGTGACCAAGAGGTTTCACAGTAACTTAAATGTGAAGAAACATGACATGCATGAAACTGTTTGCAGCATGAAATGGGAGACAGTCTCTGATAAGTCTAAATGTATGTGTAATAAGTATAATGGTTGCTTTGCTGTTCCTTTTTAGAAAGTTTGATTTTACTTTTACCTTCATTTCTACAGCACCAACTTCCTCAGCAGTGAAACCTGTTGAACAAGCATGATGGTGAACTGCTGTGGTCTGCTCACAGCCAGTAAGGAACCAGGTACAGAGACTTTTCTTTATAACCACAAAATCTCACAGAGGACTGTCCTGCACACTTCTCCTTATATTGACTGTTCAACCACACTGGCTTGTAGTAACTAAAAACAGCTTTGAACAATACTGGCGGAACACTGCTTCTGTATTCTCTTGTGTGTATTTTTACAGTTTCCTTGGCACTTACTGTACATGTGCAAAATATGATTGTGGGTGTGTGCTGATATTTGTCCCTGCAACAGTGTGCGTTTAGGCCTCACAGTGCCAGCAAGGGGCTTTTATACAAATATTTAAAACTGAATATACAGTGGACACATTTATGCTAAAGGGGAAGGATAAAAGCATAAATAAAATGTTTTCATAAAGTCTTTGTTCATTGTGTGTCCTCCTGTTTTTCTGTGTCAGTTCCTCTAAAGAGCATCGAGGTGGAGGTGGAGGTGAGGGACCATGTGGCTACAGTGGTCTCCACTCTGAACTATGAGAACAAGGAGGACAAACCAATAGAGGCAGTTTTTGTCTTCCCTCTGCCTGGAGATGCTGCTGTCTGTCATTTCAGTGCTAAGATTGGACAAAAAGAGATTGTAGCTGAGGTGAAGGAGAAACAGAAGGTGAGCTGGACAGCAGAGACTAAGTCACAATGGAGCTTAAAAACACAGCAAATGTTGCTCACATGTGTCGTCTGTACTCCAGGCTCGAGAGGAGTATGATGATGCACTGAGCTCCGGTCAGCAGGCCTTCCTGTTGGAGGAGAGTGAGCAGAGTCCAGATATATTCTCTCTGAGTGTGGGCAGCCTGCCTCCACGAGAGAGTGCCTCCATCAGGCTGGAGTACGTCACTGAGCTGGCTGTGCAGGCTGATGATGGGCTGAGGTTTTGTCTGCCTGCTGTGCTCAACCCTCGCTACCAACCTCAGGGTAGGAAAACCAGCCAACACCTTCATCAGGGGGCACTTAAGCCTCAGCTTAGTGCACACCACACCTGTCCATTTATCCTAACAGTCACACACCTTGTGACTACAGAGCTCTTGCCCTGCAAGAGCTGCTTTTTAAAAAGTCTGTCACACATTTAATGCATTTCTGTTGACTTTGGTAGTTTGAAAGAGGGCTGAGGTAGAAATGATGTGCTCACACTGACTCCTATTGTTTTTTTTATATACAAATATCCTTTGGCCTTTGTCTGAAGTGGAGATAAGGGTCTGAATATTCATATTTATAGCCTTGCTAGCTGCATGGCTCAAGGAAATAAAATTTCATTCATTCAGTTGGTTTGATGTCGACTGAAATATCTCAGCAGACATTTATGTCCCCCTCAGATGATTCCTTTAGTGGCACTACCAAGTTGGCATTTTTGGCTTTTCGTGAAATGTCTTTGAAACTGTTGAATGGATTGCCGTCCACAGATTGGTTCAGATAACCATGTTGCCCAGAAGTTGAAACTGAGCATCTTTGTTGATTCACTGACTTCAAGCGCCACCAGCAGGTCAGATTTTACTGGTTGATGACCAGATACCTGCAAAACCAACGACATCCCATCAGCCTTAGCTGTTCTTTATGTAAGTTGCCAATGAGTTAAAGGTGGCATACCAACACACAACTCCAAGATGGTTACAATGGTAAACAGTATACCTGCTAAACACCAGCATGTTAGCATTGTCATTGTGAACTTGCTATCTTTAGCATTTAGCATTTAGCAGCACTGCTGTACCTGGACATGCTGCCTACAGATCAGCTAGCATGGCTGTAGACCCTTAATGTTGTTTTTAGTTTTACTGTTAACTATTATTTAGGTTAGATATGTTCCTTCATGTACCGTCTCACTGATTGTTTCCCAGCGACCTGCAACAAAGACCTCCATCTAGAATCAAATCTTCAACGTTGCAGTTATGTGTCATGAACTTTACCCACTCAGCTACCAAGGCACTCCAGATAACAGCGCTTCTCACTTGTTCACAGGGAGTGAAGGGAGTGAAGTTGCCATTGTCCAGGTGACCTCTGTTCCAGCCTCTCTGGTTCCCTACAGTCTGTCTTTCTCTGCCCGACTGTCCTCTCCTCGTCCAGTCTCTAAAGTAGAGTCCAGCTGTTCCCTGGATCCTCTCCAGTACCTCAACACAGAGCAAACCCAGGCCACGGTAGGTACAGTGCTGATGTGTCTGCTGTGTGTGATTGTTCCTCAGTACTGAGAACAAGATGTATATGACTTTGATTATATTTCTGAGTGTGTTTTGTGAACTGCAGGTCAAGTTGGCTGCAGGACATAAGTTTGACAGAGATGTTGAACTGCTGATTTATTACAAAGATGCCCACCAGCCCACTGCTGTGGTGGAGGCAGGACAGGCGTCTGCCAAGCCCGGTGAGTGCAAATTAGTGAAGTGGTACTTTGCAAATAAACAGTTATTACCTTCAAACTGATGTGATGTGTTAAATATAAGAGGTAATTATTTTTATTTTTATATAGCTGAGTCACATATGTTGTGCTTCAGGCACTCTGATGGGTGATCCAGTAGTGATGCTGAGCCTGTACCCTGAGTTCCCCCAGGCTGTGATGTCTTCAGTTGCCTCATGTGGAGAGTTTGTGCTCTTACTGGATCGATCTGGCAGTATGCAGGGAGAACGTATGAAGAGTGCCAAGGTATTCATCATTTGCTATTTCTATCATTAAATCATCCAGTGTCTCTCTCACACAGCAGCCATCACTATCTTTTCTCTCTTCCCTAAAGGATACTCTGCTGCTCCTGTTGAAGAGCTTACCAATGGGCTGCTATTTCAACATCTACAGTTTCGGGTCCAGCCATGAACACATCTTCCCGTAAGCCTGTCTGTCATGTCACTCAGATCAACGAATTTGTTCCTGCCTTTAGTGTTAATGCTCATACATATATGTGTTTACTGGTGGCAGTAAGAGTGTGGAGTACAGCCAGGAGACCATGGAAGAGGCTCTGAAGAAAGTTGGGGAAATGACGGCTAACCTGGGAGGAACAGAGATCCTGAGGCCCCTCAAAGATATTTACAGCCAGCCCTGCATTCCCAATCAACCTAGACAAGTAATACACACATTCACACACACACACACACACACACACACATATATATTAAACAGGTGGTACAAATATTTCTTGAGGGTAACAACACCATACCATTCATTCAGAAGTTCCTTGTATTCTATGTTTTGACTTTGCATGCACAATCCTGAACTAGCAGGTGTGTTTGTTTGTTTGAGATTCATTCTTACCACACCTTGTTCTTTACACTTTATCTTTAAAACCACTTGTGTTACTGTAACAACAATCTAACATAGCTTTTAGAGAATGAGTTGGATGACACATGCTTCATGTTTGTGGGTGTGATGTAACTTAGAGTGATGTGTAAACTCTCCTCTGTAGCTATTTGTCTTTACTGACGGAGAGGTGGGGAACACCAAAGAAGTCATCAATCTGGTGAAGAAGAATTCAGGTTCCCACAGGTGAAAATACAAAAACACAAAACCCATCAACCACCCACAAAACTCTGAGTACATGTCCCATGTTATAATGCTCTGTGTACTTAAAGAAAACTCCTGTATTGTAGGTGCTTCTCTTTCGGGATTGGGGAAGGGGCCAGCTCTGCTCTTATCAACGGGTTGGCCAAGGAAGGAGGAGGTCACGCTCAGTTCATCACAGGGAAAGAGAGGATGCAGCCTAAAGTAGGAAATCACAGTCATTATGTACTTTTTTAATAAAAATAAAAAAAGAAGTGATTATAAATGTTAGTAAATACATTTTATAAAAACTTTTTTAAACCTGTTTTTACTCATCAGGTGATGCAGTCGCTGCGATTTGCTCTGCAACCAGCTGTGGTAGACGTCTCAGTCAACTGGGATGTGCCAAAGGGAGTCTCTGTCACTGCTCTCTCTCCACCAATCACAGCACTTTTCCAGGGTCAGAGGTCACTGATTTATGCCCAGCTGACTGGACAGGTAAGAGCAGCATCATCTCATAGTGAAATACCTGTCTATTTTTATGCCACTAAAATAATTTTGAATTGAATTTGATTTTTTAAATTTATTTTTTTGTTTTAAATTTATTTATTTATTTATTTATTCCATTGTGTATGTGTACTAAGTAATCAACATGTTTTCTGATACTGTAATGCTTTCCCAGAGTTCAGAGGCAGCAGAGGGCTGTGTGACGGTGAAGTACAGCCTGGCAGGTCATCCCTCTCAGAACCAGCTCCACTTCAATCTCACGCCTGCAGAGGACACTGGGTAAAACAGACTTTTGGTCAGGCAGCATTGTTATGCATTGGGTCCTGACCTTACAAGTGTTAAGTTTAACTTAATTATGAAGATCAAATTAAATAAAACAGTAGAAAAGAATAAGAAACATTAATATTTTAATTAAAGAATATTTTCCTGATACGTGGCATTAAGTGTCTGCTGAGAGGCTCACACGTGATGTGGAGAATGGCTTTAAATGTATTGTTCTGTCAAAGGACAGACACTACAGGAGAATTGTTGAATTGATCTTGATGGGTTTTTTTCGGTTGATTTAGACTGTTGGTATAAGTGCAATACTTTAAAATCATCTGAAGACAGTGATGTAACTGGCTGGAAGTGTTTTTTATAATCACCACCTCTGCTGCACTTACATGAACCAAAACAGCAGACGCCACTACCACTCTGTGCTTGTAGCTGCGCCTCGTTGATTAAAAAAGGGCCCAAAGGGTGTCCACCACTCACCTGGCTGACAGGCTTTTTGTGTAGCTCAGGCCTTTAGAGTTTCTGTCTGTGAGTTTCCTCTGGGTGCTATTGTTTTCTCTCCCTGCTGATCCTGACCAGAATAAACTTGTATAGACAATGGATGAATGACAAAAATGATAGGGTTATTACAAATCTGTTTGCAGACACGTTGATTCCTCTCTCCTACCTGCAGATTAACAGTCCACAGGTTGGCTGCTCGGACTCTGATTCGCTCCCTGGAGATGGAGGAGAAAGAGTGCACAGGAGAGCAAGGTGAAGGAGTGAAGAAGAAAGTGGTGGAGGTCAGTGTCCAATCAGGAGTGAGCAGCGTCTTCACTGCCTTCATTGCTGTCAACAAAGGCGATGGCGAGGCGATTCAGGGACCTCTGGTGCGCAGAAATGTTCCAACACCAAGTGAGTGTTTACAAGAAAAATCAAAAATCAAAAGTTACCATTTGACACTATAGCTGACCAGGAATGTAGCAGCATGTAGGAAAGCATGATGGTGAACTGTTTTGACATTAAGATAATCATTGATCATTTATAAATCACTGTATCACTGTTATACTCATGTTTAATTTAGGTTTGAGGGCTAGCATTTTGTCTTTGCTTACAGTATCTGGACACATGTTGACATGTCTATGTGTTTCATCTTTGAGATATTTTGAACTTTTGAAAGATGTGAATATTTGAAATATTATTAACAGCTTGTGACTTATTGTAAAAAGCACAGACACTAGTTTAGCTTGGTTGATATTTTTGCTTACTAATTCTGATGTCTTGACCTCGTGCTCTTTTTTCTTTTGTAACTCAAAGTGATGATGGCCTGTAGTATGCCTATGCCTTCGATGTGGTGTGCTAAAATGTGTAAGTATAAAAGCTAAATGGAGTTTTAACATGTATCTGTATATAGATAAACACTGAGCAAACCACATCTACTATAGTATGTAGCAGTTGTTATGGCAGTCCTGGGCAAAGACAACATAGAAAATTGCCCAGGTCTCTAAACAGAATCCTTGTACTGCTCAGATTTATTGAGAGCTCCCTCAAACAGCAGAGCCTTTTGCATTGCTTTGTGTTCCAGAACTGTCATTATCCCACATTAAAGAGACATACTGCACAGTTTCACTGGGTGGCATCTTGCTTCATAAGGATGACCACAGCCAGTGGATTTATTCTCAAACAACTGCATCTGTATTTTTAATGTCTGGAGAGAAGCTCTGTGCAGGGCAGACTGCTGAAAGGAGTGAACTGACATACTTCACCAAAAAGCCTAATGTGGCTTTTGTGTGTGATAAATGTAGAAACCAATAGTTCACTAACATTTTTGTTTAATACGTTTATTGTGTCTTGACCTCATACACTCTTTTTTTTTTTTTTTTAATGTCTTTAGCGATGGACTGTGATATGGGACCTACTCCGAGTAAGTAAAATATCTTCCATAGAAAAAAAATGATTCCCTAGTCTGTACACAACCAAAGACTCCAAAATGGGCATAAACAAAAGAGAATATCACAACAACACAACACAGGTCTGTTACAGTGTGCCCAGGGTATTTAAGACAGTCATGGCTGAGGGCACAAAACGCCTCCCAAAGAGAGTTTTTCTGCAGAGTAATTGTCTGTATCTGTGAACAGAGGGAAGGAGGGTGTAGTGTATGGGTTGGGTTTTCGAAGATATGTTGGTGACTTTCGGGAGCTTGTTGCTTTTGGTGAGAGTGAGCATGGTGAATTAGCAGGTGGCTCAGCACAGGAGGATGGGTTCAGTAATAATAGGATTCTACCACTGGGGTGGCAGGGGCTGTGTGCTATGGAATGTATTTCTTCAAAATGTGGCTTTTGTGTGTATTTTTATAATCATCATCATCATCATCATCATCATCATGTTTTTTGGTCAGTGAGGAGTTCTGTAACACAACGGCTGAAGCTATATCAGGCTGTGATAACTCTGCTCTCTTAACAGAGTGTAGGAGCAAATCTAAGAGTGGCAGTCGATCATTTTTCTCTGGTAAGAAGAAGAAGCAAGCTGCCATGCCGACACCACGTAAGACATCTCTGGCTATGGTTTATGGCTAATTAGCAAAGGTTAGCATACTAAAATGCTACACCGAGATGCTGAAAATACTAAAAATGAAATTTGCTAAACATCAGCATGTTTTCTCATTTTCTCATTGTGTGCATGTTAGCACAGAACTTTTCCTCCCATCTGGTTCTTTGATAATTATGAAGATAATTAACTCTGTCTTTTTATCAACACTGTGACCATACTTATGCTTATACGAGAAAACAAACAAGGATGTGTAATGTTTCATTTTCAATAATAATCAAAAAAGGCCAAAACAGTTGAATTTCACATTGGAAGCAACAATATAATTTGAAAAGACATTTTTCCAGCTTAGCATGACACTTTCTGACTCACGTTTGAGCGAAGCAATTCACTCAAATATTCTTGACTGCAGTGTTTTTACATATCAGCATCAAAAAGGCAAAGATGTAAACAAATGCTCAAAATGTCACCAGTGCAACTGTCCAACAAGAATATGTTATCTTTGCAGAAGAGTGCTCAGTCAAACTTTCACCCAAGCAGCCACCCAGAGACCCTTTGCTGCAGTTGATCTCCCTCCAGAAGGCGTCTGGCAGCTGGGAGCTGGATTCAGCTCTGGCTGCTGCACTGGGAAAAACCAGCAAGGAGGTGGAAAAGCCAAAGCCTGCATCGGTGAGTTATTGACACAATAATCATAAGGGGAATTATTTTAAAACAGATTTCATGACATGCTATGTAACCAGACAGAGGAGGGAGATTAAAGCTTTGACCATATCTGTGATCATGTTGAAGTACGCATCTGTTTCTCTTTGATTTGGTGAATTAGGTGAACCAGGAAGTGTGGGCCACCATTCTGGCTCTGATCTGGCTTCATGGCTCCAAGATGGATGCTCAGGATGAGTGGGAGCTTCTGGCCATGAAGGCTGTGTCATGGCTCCGTGCTCAGAATGGTAATAACCAGAATAATCGTTTGTTTTTAACAGTGTGTGCTGGTTAAAATCAGCTGTTTGCTCACATTCACTCTGCTGTTAACTTGTTTTGTGTGTTTGTTTTTCCAGCACCACGTGTGACAGAGTGTGTGGAAGCTGGAAATACTCTGTTGGGTTTCAAGGTGAAGAAAGATGCCCTGGGACTCTGAAGTTTCATTGAAGGAGTTTCTCTTTAGGATTGGTACCCTGAAGCAGATTCACTTCATCAACACTGCACCATACCATCTGCCTAGTAACAGTTAAATCCCATTCTTTTCTGTTTTCATTTGGCGTTTCTCCTCGTTGATATGTTTATTGGTCTTTTTAATCAGAACAAATTTGGTTTATCATTGTAAAAGTAAATAAAGTAAATTTAAACTTGAATGTAAATTGCTCCGTTGCTCCGTTCTTTGTGCATTGAAAAGTGTGTGACACCAGGTTCACATACACTGTAAACCAACACTGAATTACACATCACATCTCGAGCTGTCAGCATACATGTCTGGCCACATGATACCAATTATTCAATTGTCTGACTGTCCCAGTCTCATGAACACATTATCTCAAGAACACCTCTACATCCACTTAGACTCTAAGATGAACTGATAAGAGTCTTTGGCGGTCAAAGGTCACTATGACCTCAAAAAACATGATAATGACAGAATTTCACACAAATGTCTAATTGGACAAATTGATGTAGTGATGATATACTTATATCCCAAAGGTCAACTTCACTGTGACATCATAGTGCTCTGCACAACACCTTTCCGCCCATTATTCAGCATCATAACTCAGTAACAGAAGAGGAGACATTTGGTCAGGTACTGAATTGGTGACACTAATCTTCAGTGTCCATCTTTAAACTGTGGTGATCGTATAGATCTTCTGTGTTGCCGGGGGGAAGATGTTTGTGAAGCATCCACATTCTAGAATATACAGCTTCTTTGCAGCAACATCCATATTTGAAGCATTGTCTTCTGTCATCATGGCTACTGATGAGTCTGGACAGACATGAATGTAAACTGCAACTGCAACTTGACTGACTCAGGGAGGCATACAACCATGAGGTGGTGATCAAATTATTGATTTACAGTTATTAAACTTCTTGTAATATTTAGAGCTAGGTAATCCTAAATCGGCCTGTGAGAATGTTCCTCAAAATGAACACTTTACTGACATCTTGCCCTCAGGCTGCACAGTTTTCATGTCTTGCAACATAGTCCAACACATATGAGGTATTATACTTTGCTGATATTGCAGGTGTGTGTTTGTGAGTGTGTTGGTGTGCTTGTTTGCAAAGAGAAAGAAGTGTCTTGCATTTTTGTGCAGGCTGCAGAACACATGTATGGAAACTTTGTGCAGACTGCTTGTGATCATTTTGGAATAAACAGGAATCCAACATCAAGATCAAGCTCCACCCACCCGGTGCGCTCTTTTGTTTAAATCGAGCATACCCGGTAGGCGTGACTTGTACTGTTGCATCTGTCTGTTTATATCTCTCTGCTTTATAAATCTACGAGTTCCCTCCACATATTTACAAGAGCGATCTGCAGTTAACCGGACGCATATACATCTGTCCATATTGAGGTAGGTGTACATCTGCTGTGTGTTCATTTAAATACTGTGGTTAGCAGAAACAAACCACTGCTATGAGCTACAATGCAATATACTTAACAGAAAACTTGTTACTGACTGATACTGTTGTCACAGTGGGTTTGAATTTGCATATGAGCTTTGATGGAATATTGTGATGCCACAAAAATATGACAAAGAAAAAGGTTAGTTACCTTTAACAGCTCATTAGCTTGTTTCTACTTTAAATTTCTCATCGAAATTAGATATGTTTATTTCTATTTTTTTCTCCACTTAGTAGCCATGACGCCAATGGCTGTCTAATTCTACTTATAATAACAAATCAGTTGAAAACATGATGACGGAGATTGAACCAGGAAGGGCGGAGCAGAGATGCAGATGAAATTCAATTTATTAATTAGAGTGTGTACAGATTGATACAGATGATGATTACAGGAAATATGTGGAATGTAATAGGCTAGATTAACTGGAAATAAGTTACTCATCTGTATTATACAATGATAATATATTAAAAATAATAATAATGATATGATGATGATTATTTTTATGTATTTAGATGTTATTTTGGTGTTTTGTGCAGTAAATTTATAAACTGTGTTGGGATTTTCATACTTTTTATAGTTTTTCAGTCTCATTCAGTCCTGTGGTTTTAGCATGGTTATAACCATGGATTTATGGTGACATTCATGTGAAAGTATCTATAATAGACGACAATTAATATATTTATTCGTTACAAAAAGGTATTTTAAATGTTGAAGAACATTCAAAATGTAGAGTAATTGTCATTACGATTCATCACTACAGCAGGAAGTCCTCAGATGCCCTTGTTGATTGTTGTGCAGGTACAATGATGAACTACTGTGGTCTGATAACATCCAGGAAGGAAGCAGGTACAGAGTTGTTCCTCCATAACTGTTTTTTGTGCTCATGTAAACTTCAACTGCAGAAGCTTATGATAGCTGTAAAGACTATTAGGCACATAATTGCATCCTGCTTTACACACTGTGAGACGGAGGCATCTCTAACTATCTCCTTGGCTTACAGGTTCAGCTCTAGTATGTGGCTAAAAGTGTTTCCTGTTTCTATGTCAGTTCCTCTAAAGAGCATTGAGGTGGAGGTGGAGGTGAGGGACCATGTGGCTACAGTGGTCTCCACTCTGAACTATGAGAACAAGGAGGACAAACCAATAGAGGCAGTATTTGTCTTCCCTCTGCCTGGAGATGCTGCTGTCTGTCATTTCAGTGCTAAGATTGGACAAAAAGAGATTGTAGCTGAGGTGAAGGAGAAACAGAAGGTGAGCTGGACAGTAGAGACTAAGTCACAATGGAGCTTAAAAACACAGAGAATGTTGCTCACGTGTCGTCTGTATTCCAGGCTCGTGAGGAGTATGATGATGCACTGAGCTCCGGTCAGCAGGCCTTCCTGTTGGAGGAGAGTGAGCAGAGTCCAGATATATTCTCTCTGAGTGTGGGCAGCCTGCCTCCAGGAGAGAGCGCCTCCATCAGGCTGGAATACATCACTGAGCTGGCTGTGCAGGCTGATGACGGGCTGAGGTTTTGTCTGCCTGCTGTGCTCAACCCTCGCTACCAACCTGAGGGTAGGAAAACCAGCCAGCACCTTCGGCTTAGTGAACACCACACCTATCCGCACAGAGTGTTTTTATATAACAGACACATGCCCAACAGTATACAGGTGACAATAAATAGGCTCAGGTTAAGGCCACTCACTTTGGCGCGGGAGAGTGGGTTTCAACTAACACATATCCAGTCTGGACCCTTAGGAAAGGTTTTTAATGCTGCTAGCCTACCTCAGGGAGTGTGTAATGCCTCTTTAATTACATGATTTCAAACATATCTGATCTTGTTCACAGGTAGTGAAGGTGCCAGTGTCCAGGTGACCTCTGTTCCAGCCTCTCTGGTGCCCTACAGTCTGTCTTTCTCTGCCCGACTGTCCTCTCCTCGTCCAGTCTCTAAAGTAGAGTCCAGCTGTTCCCTGGATCCTCTCCAGTACCTCAACACAGAGCAAACCCAGGCCACGGTAGGTACAGTGCTGATGTGTCTGCTGTGTGTGATTGTTCCTCAGTACTGAGAACAAGATGTATATGACTTTGATTATATTTCTGAGTGTGTTTTGTGAACTGCAGGTCAAGTTGGCTGCAGGACACAAGTTTGACAGAGATGTTGAACTGCTGATTTATTACAAAGATGCCCACCAGCCCACTGCTGTGGTGGAGGCAGGACAGGCGTCTGCCAAGCCTGGTGAGTGCAAATTAGTGAAAGGTGTGACTTTGCAAATAATTTAATTGTCTTCATCATCCAACTGATGAGTTACACATGTTGTAATAAATGTTTAAAGCCAGATTTGTGATCACTTGTCAGTGTCTTCTTCATGTTTCAGGCACTCTGATGGGTGATCCTGTAGTGATGCTGAGCCTGTACCCTGAGTTCCCCCAGGCTGTGATGTCTTCAGTCGCCCCATGTGGAGAGTTTGTGCTCTTATTGGATCGATCTGGCAGTATGTCGGGGGCATGTATGGAGAGTGCCAAGGTATTCATCATTTATTTATTTTTATTTATTTATTTATCCTTTATTTAACCAGGTGAGTCCCATTGAGATTGACATCTCTTTTACAAGGGAGCCCTGGCCAAGAAGGCAGCAAACCAAAGTTACAACAATACACCATAAAACATAAAACATAAACACAACAATACATAGATACATAAAGTACATACAGTACACATCAAATTCAAAGAAAGCAGCTACAGACTTCTGTTTTTACAGACTGTAACAAACATTTAAAATCACCCAAGGAAACAAGGTCAGCCAATTTTAGCATTTTCTGGAGCTGATTCCAGGACCAAGGGGCATAGTAACTAAAAGCGGTCTTCCCAAATTCAGTGAAGGCGCGAGGGACCGAGAACAACAAAAAGTCCTGAGAGCGCAGGCTGTACCCACTAGTAGAACAATTGAGGAGGCGGTTCAAATAGCCAGGGAGTAGCCCTAAGATGGCTTTGTAGATAAAAATATGCCAATGGAGCCATCTGCGATAGTTTAGTGATATCAGACCAGACCCCTCATATAAGAAACAATGATGGGTGAGAGATTTGGTATTCAAAATAAAACGCAAGACACCATGATAGACTGTGTCTATAGCCTTAAGGGATGCAGCAGAGGTATGCATATAAAGAACATCACCATGATCAATCATGGGAAGAAAGGAAGCCATGACAAGTCTCTTTTTGGCAGTGAGATTAAAGCACTGCTTGTTTCTAAAGTAAAATTCTAGTTTAATCCTGAGTTTTTTGGCAAGATTATCCAAATGAATAGAAAAAGTAAGTTTAGAATCAAGCCAGACTCCAAGATATTTATAGGAAGCAACCTGTTCTATGCACTTTCCATCAGTGGTGAAAATGTGAGGAACAGGAGGCTGGGAGTGGGATCAAGAGAAATGCATGACTTTTGTTTTACTAGGATTTAAAACCGGTTTAAGATTTTTAAAATCAGCCTGAATCAAGCTAAACAATTTTTGGAGGTGCTGAAAAGCGCAAGACAGAGAGGAGTCACAAGAATAAACAATTGTGTCATCTGCATACAGATGAAAGTTAGATGAATCAGAATTTTGTATATCTGTGCCAATGTTGTTTATATAAATCGTGAACAAGATAGGCCCCAGAATAGACCCTTGGGGCACTGCTGCACAGTGTTTATTATTATCAAGACCCTGAATTATGTCATTCAGCACCTTGGAGGCAGCAGTTATAGTGCTATGACCTGATCTAAAACCAGACTGAACAGAGCTAAGTTGACCGCTTTCTAATAAAAACTCCTTTAGCTGGTCATTCACCAGGGATTCCATTCCATTTTAGCAACCACTGAGAGTTTTGAAATAGGCCAATAGTTGTTCAGGTCAGAGGGACCCCCCCCCCCTTTAAAAGTGGGCAAAACATATGCCTCCTTCCAAGATTTAGGGATAGAATTAGTGGACAGGGATAACTTGAAAATATTAGCCAGGGGTTCAGCTATGAGTTCTGCTGAGAGTCTTAATAAATAGGGATCCAAGCCATTTGTGCCTGGAGACTTCTTAGGGTCAATTGCTTTTAAAGCCATAAGGACAGAAGCAGTAGAAGCATGTTCAAAAGCAAAACCATAAAAACCTGGAGTCTCTTCAGCAGTGGGAGGGCTGGACATAGAGAAGGATTTAATCACATTAACATTGAAATTGGAGTTAACATAAATCACGACTCCGCCTCCCTTACTTGAACGATCAACACGAAACAGATTGTAATCGATTATACTGATAGAAGTCTCAGAGACTGATTTTTTTAGCCATGTTTCAGATAAAACCAGAACATCAGGATCTGAAGTTAAGACCCACGAACTAAATCAATTTTAGGTACCAAACTTCTGATGTTCATATGCATAAAACCAAGACCATTTCTGACTTTAAAGTCAGCAGGAGTGAGCAGGTTAGAGCAAGTCAAGGGACCAGGATTAGATTCAATGTTACCCGAAAGCAAAAGAAGCAAAATAACCAGCACACGTGACTTATTCCTCAATACACCAGACAGGGAGTATGCATGGGAGGGATCAAGAGAGGCACTGATCATTTGTAACATAGTAAAATTAGTCGATTTTACTTGTAGTCTTCCATACATAAGACCACAATTCACAGGTTTATCCTCCAACTCAGTGAGAGACACAGTGCATGACAAATGCAAAAAATTATTAAAATGACTACATTCAAGGCAGGTTGGGTTAAGAGTGGGACAGCTACTCATTACCAGGAGCAGTGTAGCCAAAACCCACTGACCATTTGGAGAAGCCATGATGGGAAGGGAGACAATTGTAGACAATTGCGAGGGGCAAATACAGTACCTCTTGTGCAAACAATTTGCAGAGGGACGACGAAAGAACAGGACTTAATCAGTTAATCAATTAATTAATCAATTAATTGATTAACTAATTCTCTATGTGGAGAAGAACAGGCCCAGTGTTCAGCAGCAGCAGTGGGCCCCTGGGCTGATGGCTAGACCCCAGGAAGCAGCAGCATCAGTAGGCCTTAGGGCTGGATGGGTAGGCCCCAGGGTGCAGCAGCAGCAGGCCTTAGGGCTGGATGGTTAGGCCCCCAGGGTGCAGCAGCAGCAGTAGGCCTCAAAGCTGGATGGGTAGGCCCCAGGGTGCAGCAGCAGCAGTAGGCCTCAGAGCTGGATGGGTAGGCCCCAGGGTGCAGCAGCAGCAGTAGGCCTTAGGGCTGGATGGTTAGGCCCCCAGGGTGCAGCAGCAGCAGTAGGCCTCAAAGCTGGATGGCTAGACCCCCAGGGTGCAGCAGCAGGAGTAGGCCTCAGAGCTGGATGGCTAGGCCCCAGGGTGCGGCAGCAGCAGTAGGCCTCAGAGCTGGATGGACAGGGCCCAGGGAACAGCAGCAGCAGTAGGCCTCAGAGCTGAATGGCTAGGCCCCAGGGAGCAGCAGCAGCAGTAGGCCTCAAAGCTGGATGGCTAGACCCCCAGAGTGCAGCAGCAGGAGTAGGCCTCAGAGCTGGATGGCTAGGCCCCAGGGTGCAGCAGCAGCAGTGGGCCTCAGAGCTGGATGGGTAGGCCCTAGGGTGCAGCAGCAGCCGTAGGCCTCAGAGCTGAATGGCTAGGCCCCAGGGAGCAGCAGCAGCAGCAGTAGGCCTCAGAGCTGGATGGACAGGGCCCAGGGTGCATCAGCAGCAGTAGGCCTCAGAGCTGGATGGGTAGGCCCCAGGGTGCAGCAGCAGCAGTAGGCCTCAGAGCTGGATGGCTAGGCCCCCAGGGTGCAGCAGCAGCAGTAGGCCTCAGAGCTGGATGGCTAGGCCCCAGGGTGCAGCAGCAGCAGTGGGCCTCAGAGCTGGATGGGTAGGCCCTAGGGTGCAGCAGCAGCCGTAGGCCTCAGAGCTGAATGGCTAGGCCCCAGGGAGCAGCAGCAGCAGCAGTAGGCCTCAGAGCTGGATGGACAGGGCCCAGGGTGCATCAGCAGCAGTAGGCCTCAGAGCTGGATGGCTAGGCCCCAGGGTGCAGCAGCAGCAGTAGGCCTCAGAGCTGGATGGCTAGGCCCTCAGGGTGCAGCAGCAGCAGTAGGCCTCAGAGCTGGATGGCTAGGCCCCCAGGGTGCAGCAGCAGCAGTGGGCCTCAGAGCTGGATGGCTAGGCCCCAGGGTGCAGCAGCAGCAGTAGGCCTCAGAGCTGTATGGACAGGGCCCAGGGAACAACAGCAGCAGAAGGCCTTAGAGCTGGATGGACAGGGCCAAGGATGCAGCAGTAGGCCTCAGAGCTGGATGGCTAGGCCCCAGGGAACAACAATGCTGAGCAAACACACCTCGGGTAGATGGAGAAAGCCAAGGCCACTAAAAATCTAGTTCAATTTCCAGGATGCTGAAGCAGATCTGGGGTGAAGGCAAGCCTCACTGCAAAGAAGCTGGATGACCAAACCAGCCACAGCCGAAAGCACAGAGATAAAGCAGCAGCCCACAGCAAGCACACGGTTCCCAAAAACAGGAGAAACTGGCCACAGTCCTCAGAGCAAAAAGTCGGCAAAAAAACAAAACACTGCCAGAAGGCCCAAAAATGCAATAAAAAACAGTAAAAATCCAACAAAAGTACTAGTAAGGACAAACACTGAACAGAGACATCAGACATGCTGCCATCTTGGAGGCGTGTCACGTGATGCCACGATAGCAGGCTGCTATTCTTGCTATTTCTATCATTAAATCATTCAGTGTCTCTCTCACACAGCAGCCATCACTATCTTTTCTCTCTTCCCTAAAGGATACTCTGCTGCTCCTGGTGAAGAGCTTACCAATGGGCTGCTATTTCAACATCTACAGTTTCGGGTCCAGCCATGAACACATCTTCCCGTAAGCCTGTCTGTCATGTCACTCAGTCCAACAAATTTGTTCCTGCCTTTGGTGTTAATGCTCATACATATATGTGTTTACTGGTGGCAGTAAGAGTGTGGAGTACAGCCAGGAGACCATGGAAGAGGCTCTGAAGAAAGTTGGGGAAATGACGGCTAACCTGGGAGGAACAGAGATCCTGAGGCCCCTCAAAGATATTTACAGCCAGCCCTGCATTCCCAATCAACCTAGACAAGTATTACACACACACACACACACTCACACACAAACACACACACACACACACACATTAAACAGGTTGTACAAATATATCTTGACGGTAACAACACCATACCATTCATTCAGAAGTTCCTTGTATTCTGTCTTTTGGCTTTACATGTACAATCCTGAACTAGCAGGTGTGTTTGTTTGTTTGAGATTCATTCTTACCACACCTTGTTCTTTACACTTTATCTTCAAAACCACTTGTGTTACTGTAACAACAATCTAACATAGCTTTCAGAGAATGAGTTGGATGACACATGCTTCATGTTTGTAGGTGTGATGTAACTTAGAGTGACATGTAAACTCTCCTCTGTAGCTATTTGTCTTTACTGACGGAGAGGTGGGGAACACCAAAGAAGTCATCAATCTGGTGAAGAAGAATTCAGGTTCCCACAGGTGAAAATACAAAAACACAAAACCCATCAACCACCCACAAAACTCTGAGTATACGTCCCATGTTATAATGCTCTGTGTACTTAAAGAAAACTCCTGTATTGTAGGTGCTTCTCTTTCGGGATTGGGGAAGGGGCCAGCTCTGCTCTTATCAACGGGTTGGCCAAGGAAGGAGGAGGTCACGCTCAGTTCATCACAGGGACTGACAGGATGCAGCCCAAAGTAAGACAGAAAATATAATAAAGCTTTCAAATTAATCAATAAAACAAAAAAAAACCTCAATTAAATGTGTGTTGCCATGTGGATGGGTAAGTAAAAACTCAGTTCTTTTTAAAACGTTTTTCTAATCTGTTCTTACTCATCAGGTGATGCAGTCGCTGCGATTTGCTCTGCAACCAGCTGTGGCAGACATCTCAGTCAAGTGGGATGTGCCAAAGGGAGTCGCTGTCACTGTTCTCTCTCCACCAATCACAGCACTTTTCCAGGGTCAAAGGTCACTAATTTACGCCCAGCTTACTGTAAAGGTAGGAGCAGCACCACCTCGTACCTCTCTTATTCTTCATTTAAAGTGAATCAGAGAGAGTGTCTGACAGTACTCTCCCAGCTGGACCATATGAACATAATACAGAAGTTTTTTGTTTTTTTTAAAAACAAATTACATCTTAAAACAGTCTACCACTTCATGACACAGTAAAGTTTAATTTCTCTCTAGAGCCACCTCATTTCAAGAATCTTCAGAGCAGCAGAGGGCTGTGTGACGGTGAAGTACAGCCTGGCAGGTCATCCATCTAAGAGCCAGCTCCACTTCAATCTCAAACCTGCGGAGGACACTGGGTAAAACTGGGTTTTGGTCAGACAGCAGAAGCACTTTAAATTAGATGCTGACTTTACAATACAGACTTTGTTTTGGTGGTATGTGTAAATTGAAGTGGATACAAAGGGTAGTGCAATTTATATATGCATTAATGTGCCCAACATTACCTGCATTTGTGCCTACAAGGTCTTTTTTTTATGAAATATTGTATTTATAATGTAACCTAAAAGAGAAGTAGCACAGTAAAACCACTCCCTAATAATGATTATTATTCAAAATGCTCATTAAGATTTAATATTAGCCTCAAACTTGGCCAGTACTTCCAGTTCTAGAGAGATAGAAGTTACAGAGGTAGACTGAGCTATTGGTACGTGTGTGTGTGTGTGTGTGTGTGTGTGTGTGTGTGTGCAACCTTTGCCATCATATCTTTGTCCATTTTTCTCTGAATATGGGATTATTCATTGTGAGCATGTTAGCATGCTGACATTAGCATTTAGCTAAAAGCACAGCTGTGTAGTGCTCATGGTCTTGTTGTCGCAGTAACTATCTTAAATTTACCATTATTTCCCACATATTGAAAAGTTGTTTAATGTGCTTGTAGACCTTAAACAGGATTGGATAAACAAAGATCACTATTTTGCATTCATACTAATGAAAGGAAAATTCCAGTGTGTTTACTCCTCTCTCCTGCCTACAGATTAACAGTCCACAGGTTGGCTGCTCGGACTCTGATTCGCTCCCTGGAGATGGGGGAGACAAGGCGTACAAGACAGCAAAATGAAGGAGTGAAGAAGAAAGTGGTGGAGCATAGTGTCCAATCAGGAGTGAGCAGTGTCTTCACTGCCTTCATTGCTGTCAATAAAGGCACTGGCAAAGCGATTCAAGGACCTCTGGTGCGCAGAAATGTTCCAACAGGATGTGAGTGTTTTCTTCCAAGAACTAAAAAAGTTACAAGGAACCTGTACACTTCAACCACAGTGTGCATGCTGCATGTTTAAGACTATGGCTTTTTCCCAGGTCAGCACGGTATATCTTTTGTCTGACTGACATATCTATTATTGTGATGGAGGGAAGGTTACCTCCTGGATACTTGGAGGTCTAATTTCCCTGGGAGGTCTTTGGCACACCATTTGTGGATCAGCTCCAACATCTGTACTTACGGCTCCATTATCTTCAGTACTCAATATGTCTCAAAGGACCACTTGTGTTATAGGGAAGGCTACCTGCTGTAAACCTTTAAATATTGCTCCAGTGAGAGAGTATGGTAGGCACCTAGAGCACCTATGTTGTGTGAAAATAACTCAGGCCGAGGTGTCTGATGCTGCAATCGTCTTTTACTGATAGAGGAATGAGTAGTGTAACCAGAGGTGGGGTAGGCATTCATGCACTGCAACACTGTTGAAAAGCCACCATCCACCAAGTTATGGAGGAGAAATGAACCGCTGCTGGCTGCTGATCAGACGCGTCCATCATCTACAGGAAAGATCTTGATACTCCTCCTCCAGGCCAGGGTGCTCGAGGATGCTGGGGAATATTAAGAACCACTTGACCAACTGCTAAGTCTTCCTCATCCCCCTTCCACTTATTTTGCCCTTGCAGGTCAAGTAAGTAAGTCCTGACCAAGGTGACCTTGAAATTATCCACAAGTATTTGTCTCCGCCTCCATCTACAATTTCCAGTTGCATCCCCAGCAGCATATATGGCCCGCAGAATTGATGTGTCAGAACTGCCCACCTGTAGGATATTTTTTGTAATTGGTGCCAGATTTACCAGGTCAGGTGACACATATCCCAGTGCATAGAACAGTTTCTGTTGCCATTTGGTCTCCCAAAACTACTGACAGCAACTTTCACAGTGTTACTGCTCTTTGTCACACTTCTCTGAAGTGCATTGAGTTAGGTGGGTTGAAACGGAAGGTGGTCTCCTGCTCTGCAAGCTGCCTATAGAGAGTCATTCACTGCCTCATGCAGCTCTCTTTCACCTCAACCGAAGTTTGTCCCTCTGTCAGACAGAAGCTTAAGCACTTTCCCATGTCGTGAGATGAAATGTCCAAGGGACAGGAGAAAAAGATCAGTATCCATGTCTTCCAACAGATCCAAATGCACGCATGGTGTGGTGATGCACTTGTACACTGTCCCTCAGTGCTTCTTGTGGCGTCGTCAAATCAGGATGGTACAGGGCCCGAAGCAGTCTACTCCAGTTGAGTAAAATGGTGGCTTATCAAGTCAGAAATAGCTGCTGGCAAGTCTGCCATCTTGGGAACTTCAAGAGTGGTTTGCCACTTGCAACACTGAGGGCAACTGAACTGGTACCGATGGCCTCTCTGCCTCTTAGGATCCAGTAGGTGCATCTCAACTCAGCGAATACACATTCCAGCCCAGGGCAGAATAAATTATGGTCATATCCCTTTTTGAATAACTTTGTGATTGCATCGTGGGTGTCCAACACAATGGGATGAATCATCTCAGGTTCCAGATCTACAGCCTTGTGGAGTCTGGTCTTTAGTATTGTCATAAATACGTGAAAGGTAGGACAGACAATTGGATGGACAAAAACAGGCGAAACTTTGAATCTCAACGCTGCACGAGTGTGGCTGCTCTAACCTATTAACACAGGAGCTGAAAATAAATAAATATATTTCCATGATGCAGGCAGTGTGGCCCAGGCTTAACGCTGTGGGTCATGCATATATAACTTGGCCAATTTTAGTGCAAGTTTTTTATTGTTACCAGAGGTCGGTGAGACATTCATGCACGGCAACACTGTTAAACAGCCACCATCCACCAAGGACAGGAGGAGAATTGAGTCAAACTGACAACATGTGTCACTCAGTGAGTAGGCAGAGTGTCCTGGTCTGGTCAGCAGGGGATGTGTCCTAATCTACCTAGCAACAATGATAGCCTCAGTTTTATAAATGGTACTTTTGCACAAGTATGGCAGAAAAACAAAACATCTTCATGTTTTAAAGCACATCATGTCTTCTCCTTCATTTAATCGGGAAATGTATTACTGTCATAAATCATAATGTTTCTGGCAACAATCGCAAAAAACAGACATGCGATGCGACTGTCATGTGTTGATGTGACTCTGTTGGCTTTGTGTTTTATAACTGGATATCTTAGTCTGTTTGATATTTTTGCCCCAGCTAATGACCTTCACTAATTATCCTGCTCTCTTTTTATTCCAGTAAAAGAATGTGCGCTCTTTGATGACAACATGTCTTATTACAATTCTGGTAAGTAAATGATTCATTTGCTTTTGAAACACACACTGGTGTATTTCCACATTCACTGAATAGAAAAACAAATGAGGTCATTATGAAATAATTTGGGGTTCAGCAGGTGTGTTCAGGTTGTGTCCTGAGCTCCATTAGATGTAATTAATATCTGTAGTGGTGTACAGTAAATTGGTGAGTTATAACTGTATTACCGCTGAGACCAAGGGTGTGACACTGTTGAATCTAGTCAGGGTCGTAGCAGTGTACAGGTGCACTGCAAAATTTAATGTGAAATAAAGACACTGATTAACTTTGAATAGCACTCTTAAATAATTTGGTACGATTTTGCTATTATAACAGTATATACATTTCTCCTGATACAACAGCTGATGACTGTGAAAATATTGATGGATTTAGCTATGGTGAATGTGAAGAGGCATATGACGGTAGGTCTGTTTTGTGTCAGTAATACACACGTTTTATAGACTTGACAACATGTATTGATTAGTTTTTTTCTATACAGACCAGTGCTTGTGCTTTTCCTAAAACCCATTATCCATGGAGCTATAGTGAACAATGGATAGTGAATGTATGTCGACATGGCAGCCCATTCATTCAAATGACAACTGCTCACATATGCACAGTTACTTCCACTTCAGACTGAGGGTGTGAGCCTGATGAATCTATTCAGGGTCATAGCAGTGTACAAGTGAAGCAAACCAGAGTCAGACACAGAGTCACTCATGGCAACAAGATTCAGCTTCAGTTCAGTGTGCTGCAAAATTTAATGTGAAATAAGGAAATGGATTAATTTCTTTTGTAACAGTGCATTTCTGCTGAAACTACAGATTATATTTGCTGTGGAGATTTGGGTGCATGTGAAGAGGCATATGAAGGTAGGCCTATCTGTTTTGTGTCAGCAGTACACATGTATGTGTTACACATGTATACTGGTATGGGACTAGAATATGAAAATGAAAATGAAGATGGAGGATGGCAAGAGACTCAGAGGTATCTGTTTTGTTTGTGGTAATAAGGAATTAGGAAACTGATTGTTGTTTATCAGAATTATTAAATATTTTGGCATGATTTTGCTCTTGCAAGAGTGCATTTCTTCTGAGACAGCAAATCAAAAGAGTTTGGAACTAGAAGAAGAAAATGACTATGAAGATGATGATTGGACAGGGGCGTGTGGTGATGAAGGTACCGTAAAACTTCAATCAATAGCCCGGGCTATTATTTGCTAAAATCACTGAAATCAACAGGCCTATATCTGGGACAGGCGTCAAAATGGGACAAGCCTTTAATTCCTTTCACACAAGACTGTTGCCCAACAAAGAGGGAAATACAATAAAACCATTTATGTAAACCACTATGAATGTTATTTGTATAAAAATTAGGCCTCAGTTATGAATCCTTTATTTGATCTAGCTCCAACATACAGCACATCAGAGAGAGAGTCAGAGCACTCAAGCATTAGGGCACCCAGCATACCGACACAACACCATATGAAAACAAAGGCATGATTTGGACAAATAAAGAAAACATGCAAACTTAAAATGAGCAGCAGCAGAATTAATGAATTGGATCATTTTATCTTTGCACCTTGATTGTTTTCCTCAGCTCCTTGTGGTGCTCGAGGGATTACAGTCATCAGGCCCGCACAGCCACCCAGAGACCCTTTCCTGCAACTGGTCTCCCTCCAGAAGGCGTCTGGCTGCTGGGAGCAGGATCCAGCTCTGGCTGCTGCACTGGGAAAGACCAGCAAGGAGGTGGAGAACACAAAACCTTCAGGAGTGAGTCACTTCCAAAAATAATAACACATATTGATAATTGGAGCAGATTTCATGCCATGCTGTATAATGATGGCACTTATTTGAGAAAAAAAAGACAAATGAAAGTTAAATATTTAATGGAAATAATTCAACTTAGAGAGACCCCGAAAAACAAGGTTATACAGTATGTATAATTATAAAAGGAAAGCTAAGATACAGACCACAGCATGGTGGTGGTCAAACTGCAAAAACACCAATAAAAATCATAGCAGCTATGTTCTTTATGATCTGGAGATATGAGAGTGATGGTGATGATTTCAGGGCTGTTCAGTAATTAGATTAAATATCCAATGAAATATGACTGGACTGAGAAACTGGGTATGACTTCCACCTGTTTATTAAAGGCTTTGTCCATATCTGTGATCATGTTGAAGTACGCATCTGTTTTGTCTTTGATTTGGTGAATTAGGTGAACCAGGAAGTGTGGGCCACCATTCTGGCTCTGATCTGGCTTCATGGCTCCAAGATGGATGCTCAGGATGAGTGGGAGCTTCTGGCCATGAAGGCTGTGTCATGGCTCCGTGCTCAGAATGGTAATAACCAGAATAATCGTTTGTTTTTAACAGTGTGTGCTGGTTAAAATCAGCTGTTTGCTCACATTCACTCTGCTGTTAACTTGTTTTGTGTGTTTGTTTTTCCAGTACCAAGTGTGACAGAGTGTGTGGAAGCTGGAAATACTCTGTTGGGTTTCAACGTGAAGAAAGACGCCCTGGGACTCTGAAGATGTGCTTTAGAAACACTAAATTACAGATTAACCCTCGAGATGTCAGCATACATTTCAGGCCACATTGTACCAAGTTTAAGAACTGCCTGCTTTAACCATGATGTTTTTTGTGTTTTCCTTTTTAAACATTGTACATTTTGTAATGTTAATGGAAGGTTAGTAACAGCTGAGTCGGAGGGTTGTTTGTGCCTTAAAATGAATATTACATTTCAGTTGACATCTTGCACTCAGGCTGCACACAGTTTTCACCCTTCTTGCAACATAGTCCAACGTATATGGGATAATATTATACTATCACTCTGTGATTAAAGTGCATGTGCATGTCTGTGAATGTGTTGGTGTGTTTGTTTGCAAAAATGGAGAAAGGAAGAATAGAGAAACAAGTGTCCTGCATTATTGTTTGGGCTGTCAAACACACGCTGAATAGAATCTCTGTGCAGTCTGCTCCAATGATTTCCACTGTAGCAGACTGCAACTCATCACCAAATACAATTTTATGGTTTTGCAGCCTTTCAGAGGCATTTTGGAATAAAAACAGGTGTCAGGCATTTGTTCCTCTAACAGGACTTACACTCACTAGCCGCTTTATTAGGTACACCTTGCAAATACCAGGTTGGACCCCTTTTGCCTTCAGAACTGCCTTAATTCTTCATGGCATAGATTCAACAAGGTGCTGGAAACATTCCCCAGAAATTTTGGTCCATATTGACATGATAGCATCACACAGTTGCTGCAGATTTGTCGGCTGCACATCCATGATAAGGTGCTCTATTGGACTGAGATCTGGTGACTGTGGAGGCCGTTGGAGTAGAGTGAACTCATTGTCATGTTCAAGAAACCAATTTGAGATGATTTGAGCTTTGTGATGTGGTGCGTTATCCTGCTGGAAGTAGCCATCAGAAGATGGGTACACTGTGCTCATAAAGGGATGGACACGGTCAGCAACAATACTCAGGTAGGCTGTGGTGTTTAAACCATGCTCAGTTGGTACTAAGGGGCCCAAAGTGTGCCAAGAAAATCTCCCCCACACCATCACACCACCAGCAGCAGCCTGAACCGTTGATACAAGGCAGGATGGATCCATGCTTTCATGTTGTTTATGCCAAATTCTGATCCAGACTCATCAGACCAGGCAACTTATCTCCAATCTTCTATTGTCCAGTTTTGGTGAGCCTGTGTGAACTGTAGCCTCAGTTTCCTGTTGTTAGCTGACAGGAGTGGCACCTGGTGTGGTCTTCTGCTGCTGTAGCCCATCTGCTTCAAGGTTGGACGTGTTGTTGGTTCAGAGATGGTCTTCTGTAGACCTTGGTTGGAACCAGTGGTTATTTGAGTTACTGTTGCCTTTCTATCATCTTGAACCAGTCTGGCCATTCTCCTCTGACCTCTGGTATCAACAAAGCATTTTTTGGGACCATCCTCTGTAAATCCTAGAGATGGTTGTGTGTGAAAATCCCAGTAGATCAGCAGTTTGTGAAACACTCAGACCAGCCCAACTGGCACCAACAACCATGCCACGTTCAAAGTCACTTAAATCACCTTTCTTCCCCCCTCTGATGCTCAGTTTGAACTTCAGCAGGTCGTCTTCACCATGTCCACATATCTGAATGCAGCTGCTGCCACGTGATTGGCTGATTAGCTATGTGCGTTAACAAAGAGTTGAACAAGTGTACCTAATAAAGTGGCCAGTGAGTGAACGTTGCAACTTCAAGCTCCACCCACCCGGTGCTCACTTGTGCCTAAATCGAGCGCACCCGCTATGGCTTTACTTTCATTTCCACATCTGTCATTTCACATGATTCTGCACAACAAACCAACAAGTCTTCTCCATAGACGTAGTACACACTGGGAAACAAACCTTACTAATACCTGCTGGATACGCGGAAGTCAGTTGCCTGCAATTTACATCAGCTTATTTTTAATGCTGAGCTGTGCCTTTCTATCAGAGTGACGTCTCTCTCTATTTTAATCTCACCAATAGCTGTCAGAAACGTGGTTAGAAAAGTCTGGTCTGTGTTGGCACTATACAGGAAGTTAAGAGTGTGTTCTGTAGCAGTTCTTACAGGCCAATAGTGGGATACTAATGTTTTCGGATATCAGGTGTGCCAGGCTGCTTGGAGGATCTGACTCGAAGATGATTTTCAGGAGTAAACTAATGTGGTGGTGTGTGTTGTTGACATACTGTAAGTAGTTTATTATTTATTGCTTGTGAAAGATGCTCCGTCACTGATCTCAGTTTCCCTCTTGTCTTTATTTATTTAGTTGGTTAGTAGCAGTTTATGTCGAAAAGGTAAGTAGCAAGGAAACAAAATAATCATACATTTGTAGACAGACATAAAAAAAACCCTGAAAATAATGTAGCCTATATTGATTTGATTTACATGTCCAAAAAGGAGTGGGAGGAAGCACAAATTTATTTAATCGCACCCCTTCTCCATAAATTAGTAATAGTCAATGATGTAGCTTCCCATCAGTATAAGGCTGTTCAATAATTCATTCTCCGAGACCTATTCTAATATATTAAATTAATTACCAATTATATTTGTCTTACACCAAGATATAAATAATTACAGAAATGCTTAGAAAATAAAAATTCAAATGCATATTAAAAAAATAATCTCATCTTTATCCTTATCCAATCATCACCGATGTGTTTTGCTTTGTCAAACTATGCGTATACACAAGCTATGTATGTTAACATACTCACAAGTACACGAAACTTATGGCCATAAATAAATGAATAAATAAAGAGGAAACATCTGCTGATAGTCAGACACCTTCTTCATTCTTGTACCATGTGAAAATCAATTTTATTATTACATTCAGTAATTATTCCTTTAGTATAAATAGCACGTGAACTATTGTTTTATTTTTATATTTTCAATTTCAATTATTTGGTTGCATCATGGCTGTCAGCTGCCATGACCAAAAAAGGCCACTAGATGGCACTGCCTGCCCGATCGGTTCATTCACCCTCAACAGTCCTTGGCAGAAGGGTTTCATGTAGTTGCCGTCAAGGTCTGTGTAGATGTTAGATTTCACTGTGGTCACATTATTATCTCCAGGAATCTTTGTACATATTGTGACAGCTTCTGCTTCACAGAGAACAGGAAGTAGTTCTGAACACTGTCAACCTTTACTGACATGTAACAGCTCAACAAACTCACATTTCATACACAAGGGCAATTCAAAGTGCTTTACAGAGCAACAAGATGATAAAGGATACAGAAAAGGATATAAAAGGTAAAATTAATTACTAAATGATTTACAATTAAAAAGCAAAAGTGCATACAAGAGGTGCAAAGATAAAAAGAAGTCAGCAGTAATTACGGGGTGGAGTAGGCAGCGTAATAAAGGAATGTTTTTAGCTTTGATTTAAAGGTGGTCAGAGTCGGGGCTTGTCCAGGTTTTTTGTTCCAGGTTTGAGCTGCATGATATCAAAATGCTGCTTCACCAAGTTTTGTTCTGACTCATGTGATGGTCTATAGGCCGGTCCCAGATGTCCTCAGGGTCCTGGAAGGTTCATATGTCTCAAGCATGTCAGAGATATTTGGGCCCTGAGCCACAGAGTGATTTATACACAAGCAGCAAGACTTTGAAACCAATTCTCTGAGTGACAGGTAGCCAGCGTAAGGATTTTAGAACTGGACAAATGTGGTCATATTTCCTAGTTTTTGACAGGACCCTAGCAGCAGCACTCTGATTAAGCTGAAGTAGGTAAATACAGCTGCGGTCATGATGGTGCAAACTGTAATTTAACACACAGGAAGCATAAACCATCATGTTCTGAGCAGACACACCATGGACAAAGACAAAAATAAAAAGACATTTGATTTATGGAACAGAAAACAGTGAGCTTAACAGCAAACTCCAGCATGCAGGGAAATGTGGGCGTGGCTACAATATTATTTCAATCAGTTGCAATGTGTTAATAATATTATGGGTGATTGTTATTTATGTATTTTGTGATTTTGGTGATTTGTGCAGTAAATTAATAAAATGTTTTGTTGGTATTTTTAGACTTTTTTTAGTTTTACCTCAATGAAGGTAGTCTGTTCAACTGTGGTAATAGCATGGTTTTTGGAGACAACTGTGCAAAGTTATTCATAACAGATGATAATAAATATATTAAGTAGTTTAAAAATAACTTGTTTTATTTGCTGAAGAACATCCAGAATGTAGAGTAGCAGTCACCACCATTTATCATCAAAGCAGAAGTCCTCAAATGTTCTTGTTGATTGTTGTACAGGTACAATGGTGAACTGCTGTGGTCTGATAACACTTCAGAAGGAACCAGGTAAAGAGTTGTTAGGAAACAAACAGACAGAAATGTTTCATTTGCTTCATAACTGTTTTTTTGTGCTCATGTAAACTTCAAGTGCACAGGCTTATGATAGCTGTAAAGACTATGAGACACATAATTGTATCCTGCTTTGCACAGAGAGACATCTTTAACAATCATCTTGGCACACAGGTTCACCAGTGTGAAAAGAAAATGTTACAAAACACAGCAGAGAAATTAACACACAGATTATGTTCATTGTGTGTCCTTCTGTTTTTCTGTCAGTTCCTCTGAAAAGCATCGAGGTGGAGGTGGAGGTGAGGGACCATGTGGCTACAGTGGTCTCCACTCTGAACTATGAGAACAAGGAGGACAAACCAATAGAGGCAGTTTTTGTCTTCCCTCTGCCTGGAGATGCTGCTGTCTGTCATTTCAGTGCTAAGATTGGACAAAAAGAGATTGTAGCTGAGGTGAAGGAGAAACAGAAGGTGAGCTGGACAGTAGAGACTAACTCACAATGGATCTTAAAAACACAGTAAACACACTGAATGTTGCTCACATGTGTCGTCTGTACTCCAGGCTCGTGAGGAGTATGATGATGCACTGAGCTCCGGTCAGCAGGCCTTCCTGTTGGAGGAGAGTGAGCAGAGTCCAGATATATTCTCTCTGAGTGTGGGCAGTCTGCCTCCAGGAGAGAGCGCCTCCATCAGGCTGGAATACGTCACTGAGCTGGCTGTGCAGGCTGATGATGGGCTGAGGTTTTGTCTGCCTGCTGTGCTCAACCCTCGCTACCAACCTCAGAGTAGGAACACCAGCCAACACTTTTAGCTTAGTGCACACAGAAGTTCCATCCATACATCCGCTTTCATCTGCTTATCTGGGGAAGTGTTGGAATGACCATAGCAGCTGGATGATGCAGTAAAAGAGCAGTCAAAGGCGATGGTACGGTGCACCATATTATGGGTGCTTATTCACCAAAACAGAAAAAAAAACACATAGAGCGGTACAGGCATGGCAGCATGAAAGAGTAACTAAACCCTAAAATCATTTTTTTTCAGCTGATAATCATTGTTTCTGGTTGTATAGTAGTGTTACTGACTGATCCTGCTCAAAATCTTGACAGTTTAGTGCAAACTATTGAAAATCTACATTCCCAAATCGGACTCTCCTCCAAGTCCACAAAACACACACACACTGGATGGACAAACCCCCACAACCCTTACAGCAGCCCTTCAAGGGCAAAGAGCTGGTTAATTGCTCCTCCTGAATTTGAGGTTTAGTCAGAGCCTCCTTTCCAGCACCCTGGAGTACATTTCCCAGGGAGGCTGAGCAATGTGATATCCTGTTAATTGGAGCACACCCTCCAGTCCCCATTTTTGGAACCATCGTCAATGTCTACCACTCCACTCTTGTCCCTGCAAAGTAAGTCAAAAACAAGATGTCCAATACACAACGTCTTTTACAGGCGGCAAACACTCACTCATTCTCCATCAATTGTGCTGACAGGTCGACACTAAACAAAGGATATACTGGCTGATATTCCTTTTTAATACAAATCTCTTGTAAAACAGTAAAGGTTTACATTCAGTGTTTCTCACTGAAACCAACTGAGTGTATTGTTGAGGTCCTCTTTGGTCATCCAGAACTTCTGCCGGACCAAAGAGTCTTAGTTTTTAATGTCTCTTAAAGTATTACTGACTTCCTAACTCTCACATTGTTTACAGGTAGTGAAGGTGCTGGTGTCCAGGTGACCTCTGTTCCAGCCTCTCTGGTTCCCTACAGTCTGTCTTTCTCTGCCCGACTGTCCTCTCCTCGTCCAGTCTCTAAAGTAGAGTCCAGCTGTTCCCTGGATCCTCTCCAGTACCTCAACACAGAGCAAACCCAGGCCACGGTAGCTACTGTACAGTGCTGATGTGTCTGCTGTGTGTGATTGTTCCTCAGTACTGAGAACAAGATGTACATGACTTTGATTATATTTCTGAGTGTATTTTGTGAACTGCAGGTCAAGTTGGCTGCAGGACACAAGTTTGACAGAGATGTTGAACTGCTGATTTATTACAAAGATGCCCACCAGCCCACTGCTGTGGTGGAGGCAGGACAGGTGTCTGCCAAGCCTGGTGAGTGCAAATTAGTGAAAGGTGTGACATTGCAAATAAAACAAACTGATGTGATGTGTTAAATATAAGAGGTAAGTATTTTGATTTGTAAATAGCTGAGTCACATATGTTGTGTTTCAGGCACTCTGATGGGTGATCCAGTAGTGATGCTGAGCCTGTACCCTGAGTTCCCCCAGGCTGTGATGTCTTCAGTCGCCTCACATGGAGAGTTTGTGCTCTTATTGGATCGATCTGGCAGTATGGAATCGCCTATGGACAACACTGAGAGTCAGGATCGCATTGGCAGTGCCAGGGTATTCATTGTGTCATTTCTATCATAAAATCATTCAGTGTCTCTCTCACACAGTAGCCTTCATTATCTGTTCTTTCCTTGCCTGAAGGATACTCTGCTGCTCTTGTTGAAGAGCTTACCAATGGGCTGCTATTTCAACATCTACAGTTTTGGGTCCACCTACGAACGCATCTTCCCGTAAGTCACTCCCTTGTGTCACCCAGTCCAAAAAAAATGTGCTAAATTCTTTGATACCACTGTTTGTATGTGGTAACTTATCAGCTTTATCAGCTGACAGATAATTGATATTGGGTGATTCTGTAAAATCAGTTAATTATTCCAAAACAAAAGTATGCATGGCAACTACAGTACAGCGAAGATGTGCTTAAATCTTGGGAGAGACTATGGTTAGACCTATAAAAGTTGGTCTGAGACGGGATGTGATTTCTGAATTGTGGTGTAGAACTTGATAGTGCTACACATCCATCCACCACCTGACCTCCTCCGTTTGCATTTCTGCAGTAAAAGTGTGGAGTACAATGAGGAGACCATGGAACAGGCTCTGAAGAAAGTTGAAGCGATGAACGCTGACCTGGGAGGAACAGAGATCCTTGAGCCCCTCAAAGAAATTTACAGTCAGCCAACCATTCCCAATCAACCTAGACAAGTACTAAACACACACACACACACACACACACACACACACACACACACACACACACGCGCGCAAACACACACACACATGGGCTGTACAAGAACCTTTGACCAGTAAAAACAGCATACAACTAAGTCCTCATCTCATCTGCACATTCATTTTCTGGACATGCTTTGTGATTTCAGTCTTTGAATGGAGCTTACAAAGTGTTTGACAGCTTGTGTACGCAGAGCAAACACATCAATCATCGGAAGTAGATCAGGCATAGAATGGTCTGTACAGCCCATTTAAAATGCCTGATTGATCCACTCAGTAGCTTCCACTGTTCGACTCACACCTTTCCCAGTTCTATCCTGGGCAAACCGGTTTATTCAATTCACTCTTGCCACACCTTTGCTGTTTTTATACTTTACCATTAAAACTGCCTGTGTTACGAAATCAGCTATCTAGCACAGCTCCCAGAGAATGATTTGATGACTCAGCACATGCTGCATTTTTCCTACCCAGCTATTTGTCTTTACTGACGGAGAGGTGGAGAACACCAAACAAGTCATCAATCTGGTGAAGAAGAATTCAGGTTCCCACAGGTGAAAATACAAAAACACAAAACCCATCAACCACCCACAAAACTCTGAGTACATGTCCCATGTTATAATGCTCTGTGTACTTAAAGAAAACTCCTGTATTGTAGGTGTTTCTCTTTTGGGATTGGGGAAGGGGCCAGCTCTGCTCTTATCAACGGGTTGGCCAAGGAAGGAGGAGGTCACGCTCAGTTCATCACAGGGAAAGAGAGGATGCAGCCTAAAGTAGGAAATCACAGTCATTATGTACTTTTTTAATAGTTTTTAAAGTGATTATAAATGTTAGTAAATACATTTTATCAAAACCCAGTGCTTCTGCCAAACTTTTTTGAACCTATGTTTTACTCATCAGGTGATGCAGTCGCTGCGATTTGCTCTGCAACCAGCTGTGGTAGACGTCTCAGTCAACTGGGATGTGCCAAAGGGAGTCTCTGTCACTGCTCTCTCTCCACCAATCACAGCACTTTTCCAGGGTCAGAGGTCACTGATTTATGCCCAGCTGACTGGACAGGTAAGAGCAGCATCATCTCACAGTGAAATACGTATCAATCTATTTTTATGCCGCTAAAATAATTTTAAACTGAATTTGATTTTTTTAATTTATTTTTTTGTTTGAAATTTATTTATGTTGAATTTATTTATTTATTTATTTATTCCATCGGGTACTAAGTAATAAACATGTTTTCTGATACTGTAATGCTTTCCCAGAGTTCAGAGGCAGCAGAGGGCTGTGTGACGGTGAAGTACAGCCTGGCAGGTCATCCCTCTCAGAACCAGCTCCACTTCAATCTCACGCCTGCAGAGGACACTGGGTAAAACAGACTTTTGGTCAGGCAGCACTGTTATGCATTGGGTCCTGACCTTACAAGTGTTAAGTTTAACTTAATTATTAAGAGCAGATGAAATAAAACAGTCGAAAGGAATAAGAAATATTAATATTTTAATTCAAGAATATTTTCCTTATGCGTGGCATTAAATGTCTGCTCAGAGGCTCACACACGTGATGTGGAGAATGGCTTTAAATGTATTGTTCTGTCAAAGGACAAACACTACGGGAGAATTGTTGAATTGTTCTTGATGGGTTTTCTTCAGTTGATTTAGACTGTTGGTATAAGTGCAATACTTTAAAATCATCTGAAGACAGTGATGTAACTGGCTGGAAGTGTTTTTTATAATCACCACCTCTGCTGCACTTACATGAACCAAAACAGCAGACGCCACTACCACTCTGTGCTTGTAGCTGCGCCTCGTTGATTAAAAAAGGGCCCAAAGGATGTCCACCACTCACCTGGCTGACAGGCTTTTTGTGTAGCTCAGGCCTTTAGAGTTTGTGTCTGTGAATTTCCTCTGGGTGCTATTGTTTTCTCTCCCTGCTGATCCTGACCAGAATAAACTTGTATAGACAATGGATGAATGACAAGAAATGATAGGGTTATTACAAATCTGTTTGCAGACACATTGACTCCTCTCTCCTGCCTGCAGATTAACAGTCCACAGGTTGGCTGCTCGGACTCTGATTCGCTCCCTGGAGATGGAGGAGAAAGAGTGCACAGGAGAGCAAGGTGAAGGAGTGAAGAAGAAAGTGGTGGAGGTCAGTGTCCAATCAGGAGTGAGCAGCGTCTTCACTGCCTTCATTGCTGTCAACAAAGGCGATGGCGAGGCGATTCAGGGACCTCTGGTGCGCAGAAATGTTCCAACACCAAGTGAGTGTTTACAAGAAAAATCAAAAATCAAAAGTTACCATTTGACACTATAGCTGACCAGGAATGTAGCAGCATGTAGGAAAGCATGATGGTGAACTGTTTTGACATTAAGATAATCATTGATCATTTATAAATCACTGTATCACTGTTATACTCATGTTTAATTTAGGTTTGAGGGCTAGCATTTTGTCTTTGCTTACAGTATCTGGACACATGTTGACATGTCTATGTGTTTCATCTTTGAGATATTTTGAACTTTTGAAAGATGTGAATATTTGAAATATTATTATTAACAGCTTGTGACTTATTGTAAAAAGCACAGACACTAGTTTAGCTTGGTTGATATTTTTGCTTACTAATTCTGATGTCTTGACCTCGTGCTCTTTTTTTCTTTTGTAACTCAAAGTGATGATGACCCATTTGTTGAAGAGCTCTATGATTCAGTTTGCTCATTCTCCGGTCAAGAGTAAGTATAAATATAAAGGCTAAATTGAATTTTAACATGTATATGTGCATTCCTTTAAATACAGTATATAGATAAACACTGAGCAAACAACATCTACCATGGTATGTAGCAGTTGTTATAACAAGAAGAAGCGAGCTGTCATGGTGAAACCACGTAAGACATCTCTGCAGTGTCCAGAGCGACAGCTAAGCGAGATCACACAGTGGCTGTATATGCACAGTCAGACTTTTTAGTTATGGGCTCAATTTGTCTTAAGAATTCTCGAATAGTTTTTCAGTAAGTCTGAAATGCAGCTAGCTTGAGTTATCTGAACTTGAAATATGGGAGGGCTCATTTTGATTATTAGTCCTACTTACAGCCTGATTACCTTCAGAATGGACTGTTGTGGTGTTCAGATATTCATTACTGATATTATTTATTATTTAATGTGTAATTATTATATTTTTGAAGACAGAATTAAATTATTTTTCGAGTTGTACTGTATTTGTATTGAACTCTGGCTCCTGTGTGTAATGAAAGCAAAATCAATAGTTTACTTGATATTTTTTGTTTACTGATTCTTGTGTCTTGACCTCATACTCTTTTCTTTTTTAAATCTCTTAAGAGATGAGGGCCCGGAGTATGGCACAGCAGCTGAGCTATGATATGGAAATGGAAGGTAAGTGAAATGGGAGTGTAACAGATTCAGGTTCATTCTTTAATGTTTTCAAGATAGTTTGTACACCATCAAAAACTGAGAAACAGGATAGAAACAAAAAGAATATCACAATGCAACACAAGTCTGACTCAGTATGCCATGGCTATTTAAGGCTGTTACAACCCGGCTCAAGTGGCCATAACAAAAGGGAGGCACACCGTGATTAACAGTTAACAAAGGATATTTTATTAGAAGCAAATCAAACCAAATTAGACCAAATTCACAAATAACTAAAAAAGAGCAACATATGGAGTGTGAATGTCAGTGATATCAGTATTATGTGTGACAGAATTAAATTATTTTTCGAGTTGTACTGTATTTGTATTGAACTCTGGCTCCTGTGTGTAATGAAAGCAAAATCAATAGTTTACTTGATATTTTTTGTTTACTGATTTTCGTGTCTTGACCTCATACTCTTTTCTTTTTTAAATCTCTTAAGAGATGGGGGCCTGGAGTATGGCACAGTGGCTAAGTAAGTGGTTTCACGGTAAGTGAAATGGGAGTTTAACAGATTCAGGTTCATTCTTTAATGTTTTCAAGATAGTTTGTACACCATCAAAAACTGAGAAACAGGGTAGAAACAAAAAGAATATCACAATGCAACACAAGTCTGACTCAGTATGCCATGGCTATTTAAGGCTGTTACGACCCGGCTCAAGTGGCCATAAAAAAAGGGAGACACACCATGATTAACAGTTAACAAAGGATATTTTATTAGAAGCAAATCAAACCAAATTAGACCAAATTAACAAATAACTAAAAAAGAGAAACATATGGAGTGTGAATGTCAGTGATATCAGTATTATGTGTGACAGAATTAAATTATTTTTCGAGTTGTACTGTATTTGTATTGAACTCTGGCTCCTGTGTGTAATGAAAGCAAAATCAATAGTTTACTTGATATTTTTTGTTTACTGATTTTCATGTCTTGACCTCATACTCTTTTCTTTTTTAAATCTCTTAAGAGATGGGGGCCTGGAGTATGGCACAGTGGCTAAGTAAGTGGTTTCACGGTAAGTGAAATGGGAGTTTAACAGATTCAGGTTCATTCTTTAATGTTTTCAAGATAGTTTGTACACCATCAAAAACTGAGAAACAGGGTAGAAACAAAAAGAATATCACAATGCAACACAAGTCTGTCTCAGTATGCCATGGCTATTTAAGGCTGTTACGACCCAGCTCAAGTGGCCATAACAAAAGGGAGACACACCATGATTAACAGTTAACAAAGGTTATTTTATTAGAAGCAAATCAAACCAAATTAGACCAAATTAACAAATAACTAAAAAAGAGCAACATATGGAGTGTGAATGTCAGTGATATCAGTATTATGTGTGAGTATTAAATGATGGGTGTGTGACAAGAATATGTTATCTTTGCAGAAGAGTGCTCTGAAGAAGAAGAAAAAGAAGAAGAAGAAGAAGAATTTTCACTTAAGCAGCCACCCAGAGACCCTTTGCTGCAGTTGATCTCCCTCCAGAAGGCGTCTGGCAGCTGGGAGCTGGATTCAGCTCTGGCTGCTGCACTGGGAAAAACCAGCAAGGAGGTGGAAAAGCCAAAGCCTGCATCGGTGAGTTATTGACACAATAATCATAAGGGAAATTATTTTAAAACAGATTTCATGACATGCTTTGTAACCAGACAGAGGAGGGAGATTAAAGCTTTGACCATATCTGTGATCATGTTGAAGTATGCATCTGTTTATCTTTGATTTGGTGAATTAGGTGAACCAGGAAGTGTGGGCCACCATTCTGGCTCTGATCTGGCTTCATGGCTCCAAGATGGATGCTCAGGATGAGTGGGAGCTTCTGGCCATGAAGGCTGTGTCATGGCTCCGTGCTCAGAATGGTAATAACCAGAATAATTGGTTGTTTTTAACAGTGTGTGCTGGTTAAAAAAAGCTGTTTGCTCACATTCACTCTGCTGTTAATTTGTTTTGTGTGTTTGTTTTTCCAGCACCACGTGTGACAGAGTGTGTGGAAGCTGGAAATACTCTGTTGGGTTTCAACGTGAAGAAAGACGCCCTGGGACTCTGAAGTTTACATGTGCTTTAGAAACACTAAATTACAGATTAACCCTCGAGATGTCAGCATACATTTCAGGCCATATTGTACCAAGTTTAAGAACTGCCTGCTTTAACCATGATGTTTTTTGTGTTTTCCTTTTTAAACATTGTACATTTTGTAATGTTAACAGAAGGTTAGTAACAGCTGAGTCGGAGGGTTGTTTGTGCCTTAAAATGAATATTACATTTCAGTTGACATCTTGCACTCAGGCTGCACACAGTTTTCTATGGGGTGCCATTTGTAAAGTGGCTCACGCTGAAAATAACATCAACATTTTGCCACATTTAGCTTCAAACAATGTTTAAAAAAGGGTTGTGAATTTTTTAACGTCACCTTTTACCACATTTACAGCAATATTTGTTAACTTAGAAATATATTAAATAGTTAAATCTAAATATTAAATCTAAATGTGAAATCTAAATGCTAATTTTAAATATTAAATCTAAATCTAAATGTTAAATCTAAATGCTAAATCTAAATCTAAATATTAAATCTAAATCTAAATGTTAAATCTCAATGCTAAATCTAAATCTAAATGTTAAATGTTAAATCTAAATGTTCTGGGTGAAACTAAATATTTAGCTGATATGCAAATTCACACTGCCGGTCACCGGAAGTACCAAAATAAAAGCTCAAGATGGTCAGACTGTGTTTATAGAATAAAATAACGAATTAAAACCAACTTATCAGGGGAAATGAACACTTGAACATACATTAGCGTGATAATAAGTACCTAAAATAACAAAAAATATGTTTGGAGAAAGTTTATTAGACGTGTACTTTGAGTTGTTAGTGTCCCTTCGGAGGGATTGGGAATCGCCTGATTGTTTACAAATACCTCCGAGTTATCGTAGATTAGCTGGGCTAACTGTTAGCTGTTAGCCCCGTTAGTGGTGTCTGTAATAACTCAATAAACGGTCTGTGGAAAAAAATTTTTCCAGCGGATGTCTTAGTTACAACATGATTGAGCTAGCAAAGCAGTTTTGTGTTGCGATGTGTGGTATTTATTCAGTTTAGAAAGTATTAGAAAGTATTTAGAAAGCATCAGTGGCAGCAGCTGACAGGGACAGCTAACAGCAGCAGCAAAGCTAACATCAGGACGTCATCTGTTAAAAGCCTCCTGTTGTCGGTTACGACATGAAACTACTCCAGTTAGCTCAGTAATGTTGTAACTAAGACATCCGCTGGAAAAAAATATTTTTTTTCAGCACATTGAGTTAATGAGTCATTACAGACACCACTAACGGGGCTAACAGCAAATGGTTTTCTAATGGTTTTCTACCCGGACGTATTTATAAACAACACGGCAATTCCCGAAGGGACACTAACAACTGAAAGTACACGTCAAATAAACTTTCTCCAAACATGTTTTTTTTGTTATTTTATGTAGTTATTATCACGCTAATGAATGTTCAAGTGTTCATTTCCCCCGATAAGTTGGTTTTAATTAGTGATCTGAGTCTTTGAACCGGCTCTTTGAAGTGAACGAGTGAACCGGCTCTTTAGAGTGTACGAGCCAGTTCCTAATTTCTTTGTTTGTTGCTTTAATTTACTCTGTATCCATTAATCTCAGATTACTTGATCTGGAACAAGTTGAGAAAGACTAGTTTGTGAGGGAGAAAGACAGTGCAGCCGCTCACTCATTCACTTCAAAGAGCTGGTTCAATGACAGTCTGTGGAGTCTATTCTGGGCCCACATTACAATATCCAGATCACGTGATGCGATAAATCAGCAATGTGATTCGTCGTTGAACCCACTAAACTACTAAAGTTTAGATTTAATATTTAGATTTAACATTTAGGTGCCACATTTAATATTTAGATTTAACTATTTAATATATCTCTAAGTTAACAAATATTGCTGTAAATGTGGTAAAAGGTGATGTTAAAAAATTCACAACACTTTTTTAAACATTGTTTGAAGCTAAATGTGGCAAAATGTTGATGTTATTTTCAGCGTGAACCACTTTACAAATGGCACCCCATAGTTTTCATCCTTCCTGCAACATAGTCCAACGTATATGGGGTTATATTATACTATCACTCTGTGATTAAAGTGCATGTGCATGTCTGTGAATGTGTTGGTGTGTTTGTTTGCAAAAATGGAAAAAGGAAGAATAGAGAAACAAGTGTCCTGCATTATTGTGTGGGCTGTCGAACACACGCTGAATAGAATCTCTGTGCAGTCTGCTCCAATGATTTCCACTGTAGCAGACTGCAACTCATCACTAAATACAATTTTAAGGTTTTACAGCCTTTCAGAGGCATTTTGGAATAAAAACAGGTGTCAGGCATTTGTTCCTCTAACAGGACTTACACTCACTAGCCGCTTTATTAGGCACACCTTGCAAGTACCAGGTGGGACACCTATTGCCTTCAGAACTGCCTTAATTCTTCATGGCATAGATTCAACAAGGTGCTGGAAACATTCCTCAGAGATTTTGGTCCATATTGACATGATAGCATCACACAGTTGCTGCAGATTTGTCGGCTGCACATCCATGATAAGGTGCTCTATTGGACTGAGATCTGGTGACTGTGGAGGCCGTTGGAGTAGAGTGAACTCTGTCATGTTCAAGAAACCAGTTTGAGATGATCTGAGCTTTGTGACATGGTGCGTTATCCTGCTGGAAGTAGCCATCAGAAGATGGGTACACTGTGCTCATAAAGGGATGGACACGGTCAGCAACAATACTCAGGTAGGCTGTGGTGTTTAAACCATGCTCAGTTGGTACTAAGGGGCCCAAAGTGTGCCAAGAAAATCTCCCCCACACCATTACACCACCAGCAGCAGCCTGAACCGTTGATACAAGGCAGGATGGATCCATGCTTTCATGTTTACACTCAATTCTCATCCAGACTCATCAGACCAGGAAACTTTTCTCCAATCTTCTACTGTCCAGTTTTGGTGAGCCTGTGTGAACTATAGCCTCAGTTTCCTGTTGTTAGCGGAGAGGAGTGGCACCTGGTGTGGTCTTCTGCTGCTGTAGCCCATCTGCTTCAAGGTTGGACATGTTGTTGGTTCAGAGATGGTCTTCTGCAGACCTTGGTTGTAACCAGTGGTTATTAGAGTTACTGTTGCCTTTCTATCATCTTGAACCAGTCTGGCCATTCTCCTCTGACCTCTGGTATCAACAAAGCATTTTTTGGGACCATCCTCTGTAAACCCTAGAGATGGTTGTGTGTGAAAATCCCAGTAGATCAGCAGTTTGTGAAACACTCAGACCAGCCCAACTGGCACCACCAACCATGCCACGTTCAAAGTCACTTAAATCACCTTTCTTCCCCCCTCTGATGCTCAGTTTGAACTTCAGCAGGTCGTCTTCACCATGTCCACATATCTGAATGCAGCTGCTGCCACGTGATTGGCTGATTAGCTATGTGCTTTAACAAAGAGTTGAACAAGTGTACCTAATAAAGTGGCCAGTGAGTGAATGTTGCAACTTTAAGCTCCACCCACCCGGTGCTCACATGTGCGGAAATCGAGCGCACCAGCTGGGGCGTGACTTTTATTTCCACATCTGTCATTTCACATGATTCTGCACAACAAACCAACAAGTCTTCTCCAGTTATTTACGAGAGGAAGCTGCAGCAGAGATCCGTCCCGGGCGCGTATAAATCTATCCTCAGAGGTAGGTGTTCTTCCGCTGTGTGTTTATTTCAACAGTCTGGTTAGCAGAAGCCAACCTGATACGAGACGTAGTACACTGGGAAACAAACCTTACTAATACCTGCTGGATACTGTCGTCACACTGGGTTTGAATTTGCACACGAGCTTTACTGGGAGTCGTGGAAGTCAGTTGCCTGCAATTTACATCAGCTTATTTTTAATGCTGAGCTGTGCCTTTCTATCAGAGTGACGTCTCTCTCTATTTTAATCTCACCAATAGCTGTCAGAAACGTGGTTAGAAAAGTCTGGTCTGTGTTGGCACTATACAGGAAGTTAAGAATGTGTTGTTCTATAGCAGTTCTTACAGGCCAATAGTGGGATACTAATGTTTTCGGATATCAGGTGTGCCAGGCTGCTTGGAGGATCTGACTCGAAGATGATTTTCAGGAGTAAACTAATGTGGTGGTGTGTGTTGTTGACATACTGTAAGTAGTTTATTATTTATTTCTTATGTTTTTATTTATTTAGTTGGTTAGTAGCAGTTTATGTCGAAAAGGTAAGTAGCAAGGAAACAAAATAATCATACATTTGTAGACAGACATAAAAAAAAACCCTGAAAATAATGTAGCCTATATTGATTTGATTTACATGTCCAAAAAGGAGTGGGAGGAAGCACAAATTTATTTAATCGCACCCCTTCTCCATAAATTAGTAATAGTCAATGATGTAGCTTCCCATCAGTATAAGGCTGTTCAATAATTCATTCTCCGAGACCTATTCTAATATATTAAATTAATTACCAATTATATTTGTCTTACACCAAGATATAAATAATTACAGAAATGCTTAGAAAATAAAAATTCAAATGCATATTAAAAAAATAATCTCATCTTTATCCTTATCCAATCATCACCGATGTGTTTTGTTTTGTCAAACTATGCGTATACACAAGCTATGTATGTTAACATACTCACAAATACACATACACTAAACTTGTGGCCATAAATAAATAAATCAATAAAGAATAAACACCTACTGATAGTCAGACACCTTCTTCATTCTTGTACCTTGTGAAAAATCAATTTTATTATTACATTCAGTATTTATTCCTTTAGTATGAATAGCACGTGAACTATTGTTTTATTTATATATTTTCAACTGAAATTATTTGGTTGCATCATGGCTGTCAGCTGCCATGACCCAAAAAGGCCACTAGATGGCACTGCCTGCCCCATCGGTTCATTCACCCTCAACAGTCCTTGGCAGAAGGGTTTCATGTAGTTGCCGTCAAGGTCTGTGTAGATGTTAGATTTCACTGTGGTCACATTATTATCTCCAGGAATCTTTGTACATATTGTGACAGCTTCTGCTTCACAGAGAACAGGAAGTAGTTCTGAACATTGTCAACCTTTACTGACATGTAACAGCTCAACAAACTCACATTTCATACACAAGGGCAATTCAAAGTGCTTTACAGAGCAACAAGATGATAAAGGATACAGAAAAGGATATAAAAGGTAAAATTAATTACTAAATGATTTACAATTAAAAAGCAAAAGTGCATACAAGAGGTGCAAAGATAAAAAGAAGTCAGCAGTAGTTACGGGGTGGAATAGGCAGCGTAATAAAGGAATGTTTTTAGCTTTGACTTAAAAGTGGTCAGAGTCGGGGCTTGTCCAGGTTTTTTGTTCCAGGTTTCAGCTCCATGATATCAAAATGCTGCTTCACCAAGTTTTGTTCTGACTCATGTGATGGTCTATAGGCCGGTCCCAGATGTCCTCAGGGTCCTGGAAGGTTCATATGTCTCAAGCATGTCAGAGATATTTGGGCCCTGAGCCACAGAGTGATTTATACACAAGCAGCAAGACTTTGAAACCAATTCTCTGAGTGACAGGTAGCCAGCGTAAGGATTTTAGAACTGGACAAATGTGGTCATATTTCCTAGTTTTTGTCAGGACCCTAGCAGCAGCACTCTGAATAAGTAAGTAAATACAGCTGATGGAAAATAATAAAATATAAAATATGAAATAAAATATGAAAATAACTAACATAAACCATCATGTTCTGAGCAGACACACCATGGACAAAGACAAAAATAATGACATTTGTGTTATGGAACAGAAAACAGCGAACTTAACAGCAAACTACAAACTACTCAGTCCAGCATGAAGGGAAATGTGGGCATGGCTACAATGTTATTTAGGTCAATAGCAATGTGTTAATAATAATATGGGTTATTGTTATTTATATACTTTGTGATTTTGGTGATTTGTGCAGTAAATTAATAAAATGTTGTGTTGGTATTTTTAGAAGTTTTTGTAGTTTTTCCTCAGTAAAAGTTGTCCTGTTAAACTGTGTGAGACAATTGTGCAAAAATTATTCATAACAGATGACAATAAATATATTAAGCAGTTTAAAAATAACTTGTTTTAATTGCTGAAGAACATCCAGAATGTAGGATAACTGTCACTGACATTTATCATTAAAGCAGAAGTCCTCAAATGTTCTTGTTGATTGTTGTACAGGTACAATGGTGAACTGCTGTGGTCTGATAACACTTCAGAAGGAACCAGGTAAAGAGTTGTTAGGAAACAAACAGACAGAAATGTCTCATTTGCTTCATAACTGTTTTTTTGTGCTCATGTAAACTTCAAGTGCACAGGCTTATGATAGCTGTAAAGACTATGAGACACATAATTGTATCCTGCTTTGCACAGAGAGACATCTTTAACAATCATCTTGGCACACAGGTTCACCAGTGTGAAAAGAAAATGTTACAAAACATAGCAGAGAAATTAACACACAGATTATGTTCATTGTGTGTCCTTCTGTTTTTCTGTCAGTTCCTCTGAAAAGCATCGAGGTGGAGGTGGAGGTGAGGGACCATGTGGCTACAGTGGTCTCCACTCTGAACTATGAGAACAAGGAGGACAAACCAATAGAGGCAGTATTTGTCTTCCCTCTGCCTGGAGATGCTGCTGTCTGTCATTTCAGTGCTAAGATTGGACAAAAAGAGATTGTAGCTGAGGTGAAGGAGAAACAGAAGGTGAGCTGGACAGGAAAGACTAAGTCACAATGGAGCTTAAAAACACAGTAAATGTTGCTCACATGTGTCGTCTGTACTCCAGGCTCGAGAGGAGTATGATGATGCACTGAGCTCCGGTCAGCAGGCCTTCCTGTTGGAGGAGAGTGAGCAGAGTCCAGATATATTCTCTCTGAGTGTGGGCAGTCTGCCTCCAGGAGAGAGCGCCTCCATCAGGCTGGAGTACGTCACTGAGCTGGCTGTGCAGGCTGATGATGGGCTGAGGTTTTCTCTGCCTGCTGTGCTCAACCCTCGCTACCAACCTCAGGGTAGGAAAACCAGCTAACACCTTCAGCTTAGTGCACACTATACCTGTCTGCAGAGAGTGTTTTGATATAACAGACACATGCCCAACAGTATACAGGGGACAATAAAAAGGCTCAGGTTAAGGCCACTCACTTTGGCGCAGGAGAGTGGGGTTCAAATCCCGGTCAGGGCCACTAACACATATTCAGACTGGACCCTTAGGCAAGGTTTTTAATGCTGCTAGCCTACCTCAGGGAGTGTGTAATGCCTCTTTAATTACATGATTTCAAACATATCTGATCTTGTTCACAGGTAGTGAAGGTGCCAGTGTCCAGGTGACCTCTGTTCCAGCCTCTCTGGTGCCCTACAGTCTGTCTTTCTCTGCCCGACTGTCCTCTCCTCGTCCAGTCTCTAAAGTAGAGTCCAGCTGTTCCCTGGATCCTCTCCAGTACCTCAACACAGAGCAAACCCAGGCCACGGTAGGTACAGTGCTGATGTGTCTGCTGTGTGTGATTGTTCCTCAGTACTGAGAACAAGATGTATATGACTTTGATTATATTTCTGAGTGTGTTTTGTGAACTGCAGGTCAAGTTGGCTGCAGGACATAAGTTTGACAGAGATGTTGAACTGCTGATTTATTACAAAGATGCCCACCAGCCCACTGCTGTGGTGGAGGCAGGACAGGCGTCTGCCAAGCCTGGTGAGTGCAAATTAGTGAAAGGTGTGACTTTGCAAATAAAACAAACTGATGTGATGTGTTAAATATAAGAGGTAAGTACAGTATGTGTATATGTTGTGTTTCAGGCACTCTGATGGGTGATCCAGTAGTGATGCTGAGCCTGTACCCTGAGTTCCCCCAGGCTGTGATGTCTTCAGTCGCCTCACGTGGAGAGTTTGTGCTCTTATTGGATCGATCTGGCAGTATGGAATCGCCTATGGACAACACTGAGAGTCAGGATCGCATTGGCAGTGCCAGGGTATTCATTGTGTCATTTCTATCATAAAATCATTCAGTGTCTCTCTCACACAGTAGCCTTCATTATCTGTTCTTTCCTTGCCTGAAGGATACTCTGCTGCTCTTGTTGAAGAGCTTACCAATGGGCTGCTATTTCAACATCTACAGTTTTGGGTCCACCTACGAACGCATCTTCCCGTAAGTCACTCCCTTGTGTCACCCAGTCCAAAAAATGTGCTAAATTCTTTGATACCACTGTTTGTATGTGGTAACTTATCAGCTTTATCAGCTGACAGATAATTGATATTGGGTGATTCTGTAAAATCATGGATTACGTTTAATGTCAGGATTTTAAAATTTCACTCCTAACATTTTACAATTAATTATTCCAAAACAAAAGTATGCATGGCAACTACAGTACAACGAAGATGTGCTTAAATCTTGGGAGAGACTATGGTTACACCTATAAAAGTTGGTCTGAGACGGGATGTGATTTCTGAATTGTGGTGTAGAACTTGATAGTGCTACACATCCATCCACCACCTGACCTCCTCCGTTTGCATTTCTGCAGTAAAAGTGTGGAGTACAATGAGGAGACCATGGAACAGGCTCTGAAGAAAGTTGAAGCGATGGACGCTGACCTGGGAGGAACAGAGATCCTTGAGCCCCTCAAAGAAATTTACAGTCAGCCAACCATTCCCAATCAACCTAGACAAGTACTAAACACACACACACACACACACACACACACACTTTACAAGAACCTTTGACCAGTAAAAACAGCATACAACTAAGTCCTCATCTCATCTGCACGTTCATTTTCTGGACATGCTTTGTGATTTCAGTCTTTGAATGGAGCTTACAAAGTGTTTGACAGCTTGTGTACGCAGAGCAAACACATCAATCATCGGAAGTAGATCAGGCATAGAATGGTCTGTACAGCCCATTTAAAATGCCTGATTGATCCACTCAGTAGCTTCCACTGTTCGACTCACACCTTTCCCAGTTCTATCCTGGGCAAACCGGTTTATTCAGTTCACTCTTGCCACACCTTTGTTGTTTTTTATACTTTTTATACTTTTTTATACTGCCTGTGTTACGAAATCAGCTATCTAGCACAGCTCCCAGAGAATGATTTGATGACTCAGCACATGCTGCATTTTTCCTCCCCAGCTATTTGTCTTTACTGACGGAGAGGTGGAGAACACCAAACAAGTCATCAATCTGGTGAAGAAGAATTCAGGTTCCCACAGGTGAAAATACAAAAACACAAAACCCATCAACCACCCACAAAACTCTGAGTATATGTCCCATGTTATAATGCTCTGTGTACTTAAAGAAAACTCCTGTATTGTAGGTGTTTCTCTTTTGGGATTGGGGAAGGGGCCAGCTCTGCTCTTATCAACGGGTTGGCCAAGGAAGGAGGAGGTCACGCTCAGTTCATCACAGCGAAAGAGAGGATGCAGCCCAAAGTAAGACATCTCAGTCATTACATACAATTTTTATAAACAGTGCATCGTCAACAGAACATATGATTATAGATGTAAGTAAATACATTCAGTAAAAACCCAGTGCCTCTCTTAGCTTTGTGTGACCTTTTTTTACTCATCAGGTGATGCAGTCGCTGCGATTTGCTCTGCAACCAGCTGTAGTGGATGTCTCAGTCAACTGGGATGTGCCAAAGGGAGTCTCTGTCACTGCTCTCTCTCCACCAATCACAGCACTTTTCCAGGGTCAGAGGTCACTGATTTACGCCCAGCTTACTGGAAAGGTAGATGCAGCATCATCTTATAGTGAAATAACTTTGGGGTTAGAAATATCAGCTTTGAAAAATATGTAATCTATGTAATTGCGCAGGTTGTTTGAATTCACTGTCTGTACTTACCGACAAGAAAATAATGCACTGTAATCTGTATATAATCCATGTAACTGTGAGCAAAGAGGCTGTGATTGCATGACCTATGGACTGCAGGCTGTCTTCCATCATATGATGGGAGCAGAGGAGGACGTCAGGAAACGCACTATAAAGCGAGACAAAGCGCACGTAGAGAGGAAGGTTAGGATGGTGGAAGGGTCAAACAAACACAGGACTTTGACCCAGAAGACTGGCTCTTCATGGCCCGTGTGGAAGCAAAAGTAAATGTTGAGTTATCTTAAGTAACATAATTGCGTCACATCATGTCATCAAGTTATGTTGAGTATGTAACATTATGACAACCAAGATCCTTTACCTGAACTTTACCTAACCGGTAGGGGGTCCATATTGTAAGATATCATGGCAGTAATTCATAAGATATCATACAGACCATGTGCATAACTTTTCATGTGATATCATGCAAACTGTCATATGAGAACACATTGACTTATGATAATACAATCTGTTTCCAACACTGTAATACTCTCTCAGAGTTCAGAGGCAGCAGAGGGCTGTGTGACGGTGAAGTACAGCCTGGCAGGTCATCCCTCTCAGAACCAGCTCCACTTCAATCTCACGCCTGCAGAGGACACTGGGTAAAACAGGGTTTGGTCAGACAGCAGAAGCACTTTGAATTAGATACTGACTTTACAATACAGACTTGATTTTGGTCGTATATGTGAATTGAAGTGGTTACAAAGGGTAGTGCAATTTCAATGTGCTTGACCTGCATTTGGCAGTTTGCTAGAATGCAAACGTGTTTACTCCTCTCTCCTGCCTGCAGATTAACAGTCCACAGGTTGGCTGCTAGGACTCTGATTCGCTCCCTGGAGATGAAGGAGAAAGACGACATCGAAGAACAAGATGAGGGAGTGAGGAAGAGGGTGGTGGAGCTCAGTGTCCAGTCAGGAGTAAGCAGTGTCTTCACTGCCTTCATTGCTGTCAATAAAGGCGATGGCGAAGCAATTCAAGGACCTCTCGTGCGACGATATGTTCCAACACCCAGTGAGTGTGTTTTTTCCAAGAACCAATTAAGTAGCAGGGCACTTCAAGCACAGTGTGCATGTTGCATGGTTAAGACCATGGCTTTTTTTGCAGCTCAGAACAGTCAAACTTACGTCCAACGGACATTTCTAGATTGGCCAAAAAACAAAAAACAAAATGTTTTTTAGCACATGGTGTCTTCTCCTTCATTTAGTCAGATAAAATTTGAATCTATGATGAATCACCATGTGTGACTTTCATGTGTTGCTGTGACTCTGTTGGTGTGGTCGTAAATGTCATACAAACAACACAAAGTTCTCAAAAGTACTGCATGGTCTGATTACTGACAAACTGCCTTGATTTCAGGTATTAGGCCTCCTACAGACTGTGAGGTTTTAGCAATCTTATAAGTTTAGTGCAGCTCTACACTGTGTGACATGGATCTGTACAATGACAGCACCTACTGAATCACAGGCTCCAACATACGATGCGACAGCTTCTCATACTGAGTGAACAAGGACGCTGCACGGGTTATAACTTCTCCAACTATGAAGCACAACATAGAGGGTCACATTATTAAATAACCTAAAGTTTTGTGGGCACTATATACTGCTGTGTGTCTGTGTGTGTGTGTTTGCTAGCTGCTAGGTTGCTCACCTGGCAGCTGCAACTCTGCCGTTATTTCCTTCCATGCTCGTCCTTCTTTACACAATCATGGTCAGAGCTGGAGGACGCATCATACAGGCAAGGCTTCTGCAGGTTTTCCTCTTTGCTGGAATCTCACACATTTGTTTTAGCATGTTTTGCCTGCATGGTGAGTGGCTTTCCGTCTGTTTGTTTGGATTTTGAACCAGCGTGTCATTTCATGCTAAAATTTTTAGTAGTTGGGTAGAAGACATAGGTTGTAACAGCAGTCACACAGTCAGATAGTTGTCCTTAATTTCTGACACTGTCAGAATTTTACCCCAGGCTGTCTTCAATCGCAAGGCTGTGAAAGCAGCCATCCTTGAACCTCTCTCACTGTGCAACGGAGGACCACAGTTTTAGAGCCATGATCAATGATATTTCCACATTTCTTTGCCGTTTGTCATCTTTCGTCTTGGACAGCACAAAATCACACTGTGTATACCGGGCTTTAGTCCTTTCAAATCAAATGGCATTTATTACGGCTGCATAGTCTAAATCAGGGGTGTAAAACTCAATTTAGTTCAGGGGCCACATATTGCCCAATTTGATCTCAGGTGGGTGGGACCAGTTGAACCACTGCATAATAACCTATGAATAACAACCCCTTCAAATTTTTCCTCTTTTTAGTGTAAATAAGTACTTTGTGAAAACGTTCATCCATTTACAAAACAAATGATACTCAGAACAATATGTGCAAATTCAACAGTATATCTCAGTTTTTCCACATTTTGTCAGTCTATTTTTCACTTTCATTACATGTGACTTTTTCATCATTTTCCACTAAAGTGGAAGCTATTAAAGAAGCAGGTTAAGTTGTCCGCTGCCTAATAAACCATTTGCAATTTTAAGTTTTGTCAGTGCCTCAGCAGCAGGGTTCTACCCATACTGTTTTAAGATAGAAGTCTGATACAGATTGTTTTGTACTGAAGCTGCTGGTTGACAATATTTTGCACAATGTTTAATGTATTAAAATCTGACAACAGAAAGTATTCATCGTTACTTAAACTTCCCTGTGATGGGCTGGTATGTTTGACACCCCTGATCCAAATAATTATTCTGGTGACAAAAATTAATTTGTGCTGATACAGGGATCTGTATTGGATTTGTGAAAAACATGAGGCTTTATATGCAGTAATTGTGCACAATTATTATCAGTTACCAGTTAATTATCAGCCCCAGCAAATTTCCTCTATTTAATATCCTGCTCTCTTTTTACTACAGTGTACGCCTCGTTTGGTATGATGCCTATGGCTACCGGTGCAGGCATTAGTAAGTACAAGCTTCATTTGCTTTTTGAACACAACTACAAGGACACTTGTTACTTCATGTTCAGCCATTTGCTCAGTCAGCACTACTGTAATATGTATGGGATTACTTATTATCATCTTTGTTCTTTTGTTTGTTTGTTTGTCTTTTACAAGGTGCAGCGCTTTATACATTTAATTGAATGATCTCATTCCTGAGAACGCAAACATTAGTTACACAAAAATGAAACTGTTTTCTATATGTAAGCTTTTCATACAGATTTCACACTTATTTGTGAAATAATTTGGGGTTCAGCAGGTGTGTTCAGGTTGTGTCCTGAGCTCCATTAGGTGTAATTAATATTTGGAGTGCTGTACAGTAAATTGGTGAGTTGTAACTCTGTATTACTGCTGAGACTGAGGGTGTGACACTGTTGAATCTCGTCAGGGTCATAAAAATGTTCATGCACCGCACAATTTATTGTAAAATGAAAACACTGATTAATTTTTTTAGAATCGTAAAATATTTAGAATTTTGCTGTTGTAACAGTGCATTTCTCCTGAAACAACAGTGTATGACGATTTGGAGTTTGAAGATGCTCAAGATGATATGGCTATGAGATGCGATGAAGGTATCTGTTTTGTTTCACTGGAACACCACACCTTTTTTTTTTTTTTTTTTTTTTTTTTAGTTTGTGGTGCTCTCACATTTTTCCATCTTATTTGAACTTCTTTTTCTTTGTCTTTTAAAATTGAAGTAAATGTCATAAATTCTCTCTGGGTGCCAGGGTTTGATGGCATCATGGAATCCGAACAGTATTGTGTTGAAGAGCCTACTGTCATCAAGCCCAAGCAGCCTCACAGAGACCCTTTGCTGCAACTGGTCTCCCTCCAGAAGGCGTCTGGCTGCTGGGAGCTGGTTCCAGCTCTGGCTGCTGCACTGGGAAAGACCAGCGAGGAGGTGGAGAGTGCAAAACCTTCAGGAGTGAGTCACTGTGAAAAATAATAACTTAATAATGAGACCTGTTTTAAAGCAGATTTCATAGCATGGTTTCTATTTTTTTTTTAATAGAAAATATAATGAAGCACTCCATACCAAACATATTAAAGAAAAGAAAAATTAATACAACTTGAAAAGGGGACAAAACAAAGACTGTACAATATGTATAATAATTAAAAGGCAAGCTAAGTTGCAAACAATTGAAATGAATCTGAAAGTACTTGTGTGTGAATATTTTACTGTTTTAGTAACAGTTTGAAACTCCGCAGTCATATTGTCCTGTGAAATTCTGTTTCTCCTTTGTTTTCTTAGATTTTCTCATCTCCTCAACATCTGATTTTTGTTTGATTTGGTGAATTAGGTGAACCAGGAAGTGTGGGCCACCTTTCTGGCTCTGATCTGGCTTCATGGCTCCAAGATTGAGGCTCAGGATGAGTGGGAGCTTCTGGCCATGAAGGCTGCATCATGGCTCCGTGCTCAGAATGGTAATAACCAGAATAATAAGTGTTGTTTTTAACAGTGTGTGCTGGTTCACTCTTCTGATTGCATGTTTTGTTGTTGTTTCAGCTCCCTATGCGACAGAGTGTGTGGAAGCTGGAAATGCTTTGCTGGGTTTCAATGTGCAGAAAGACGCCCTGGGACTCTGAGGCTTCTCTTCAGGATTGAAGACGACACAGAAGCAGATTTACTGCATCCTTCGACTTTTACATTGCATGTTACACTTTGCACTATCTGCGTTCACAGTATTCCATGCCGTAGTATATTTGCACTGTCAAGCAGATAAGCAGGGAAAAGGGAAATGCTTTGGGGGGTCATGGAGGCAGAATCCTAAATACAAGCAATAATAACCAAATTTAATTTGTTTTGAACCAAAATATTAACCATTACATGTTAAATACAACAAAAATAAACATTGCATTTATTGTTGCTATAGTAAAATGTAGCCTGTTTAATAATTAAACACAACCCCTTATTCAAATGGTATGAGCATTTTTTTGGATGGAAACGTTGCAGTTAAGGAAAAACTGCAGATGGCCAACCTCATGACCTGAGTTTGGAGCTCTTCCGGGTCTTCATCTGGGTTATGCGCTCACTGAATACGCACAGTAGTGTTTCTTATGCTGCCCGTGCCTGTGAGATCCCGCTTGGCTCATAGACTCTATGTTTAGATGGTTTCACATATTTAAAAATAAATAAATCCATGAACAATTTTACAAATACAAAACCTCCATGGCTCAAGAATTCATAATAGAGAGAGTCATAGCTATTGTTTGTAGTTCAAGTTGTCCTGTCATGAGTTTTGGAAATTTCTCCTTTTCAGTGGTGGTTTGTGGTTTTTAGGCAACTTTTTGGGGATTTTTCTGCTGCAATACCACAAGCAGCCACTTGGAAAAATTGGAAGCAAGGCTGAGCAGTGTTCCTGGGGGCCTTTTTGATATGATTGAAGCAGATTATTAGGGGGTCCCAGTCATTTCTGTGTGCAGGCCTGCTGTCAAGACAAAGAACTGTTTTTCTGTCTTTCTGTCCAGTGCTTAGTTTTGGAAGTTTTTTCATTTAAAAAAATTAAACTGGAAGTTTGGACCTTAAATTTCATTCATGACTCATGCATGTAAGCACAAATTATCTATCTATCTATCTATCTATCTATCTATCTATCTATCTATCTATCGTTGGAAGCCAAAATTATGAGTGAAAATGAAGTTTGATTAATTGCCCAGCCCTGGTAGGCACTACACTGAGGGGATCAATGCACTTTTGTGCACATATGAGCAGGATTTTGTAGTTTGTGAGTTAGCTGTGGTCCAATATGCAAACTGTGGAAATTTGAAGACGTCATAGCTCCCACCCACCCGGCGGTACCCCTTTCAAACAGATCGAGCATACCCCTTAGTCATGACTGAGATTTAACCGTTGTGGGTGTGTTTTGCAGCAGCTGGATCAACAGTCCCTGGTTTATGAACCTCCCAGTGTTTGTTCCCGTATCTACAGAGGAGAAAAAACATTTCATTTTTAATACACATAAGTCACAGGTAGGCGTTTGGTCTTTTCATTCGAGTATGATGAGCTATTTCTAAATGTCGCCAGCAAAAGTGAAAGCAAACCGCAGATGCACTCCCGCTTTGAAACGAGCTTTGTCGCTGTATTTGAGTTTATTCTGCGCTCTGTCTGCGTCCCGACCCAAACAAGGAGAAAATAAGGACATGACAGGTTCCCACACTTACAGTGAATCATAGGTGATGACTTAAAGAGATGAGGCTATACTTTGTTTTTGTTTTCAGGGAAATTCTGTAGGGCGGCATGGTGGTGTGGTGGTTAGCACTGTCGCCTCACAGCAAGAGGGTTCCCGGTTCGATCCCGGGTGGGAGCCCTTCTGTGCGGAGTTAGCATGTTCTCCCCGTGTCAGCGTGGGTTCTCTCCGGGCACTCCGGCTTCCTCCCACAGTCCAAAGACATGCAGATTGGGGACTAGGTTAATTGATAATTGTGAATGTGAGTGTGAATGGTTATTTGTCTCTATGTGTCAGCCCTGCCATAGTCTGGCGACTTGTCCAGGGTTCAATGTCCAATGTCAGCTGGGATAGCCCAAGGGGATGAAGCAGTTAGAAGATGGATGGGAAATCCTGTATTGGAGGGGGGTTGGTCATCCTTAATAGATTCCCATGTCATGTATAATAATGTGTGTCAGGTAGGAATGAAATGACTACTTTTCTTAAGCCTATTCTGTACAGAATATATTGATTCAGCCTATGTCTTATTCATGGATGACTTCCGGTTGTCACACACACAGTTGAGATGGTCATTCTTTGAATAGGGAAGAATGGAAAAAAAAAATGGAAGCAATCCTTCAAAATTATTTTAAAAAATTTAATTTCGTTAAAATGTTTCATTGAAGTGCAACAGCCTAACCAGCTCATGCTCTGAGAGAATATACACACGAAAAAACATTACTATAAGTGAATCTTTAATCCTTATTTAACATTAGAAAGAACAAACAAAGAATAATACATACTGGATATTTAGATTTTGACATGAAAAACACGCAAGTCCTCTCACCTCAATGCCAAGTGTCTTACGCCTGACATGACCTTGACGGTGATCTCTGGGAAAAAAAAAAATTAGGTGCCAACATTTTTAACAGCACCCTTTAGGGAGTAAATCTAATGAACGTGACAACCAACCCTGCTCTCCCTGAGGCTATACTTCAGTAAGATCCACTGTTGAGCCCTGTGACCTTTCAGAAAAAATGACAATATTAACACAGCAAATGTCTGCACAAGTTGTAGTGGAATATTTATTTTTTTCACTGACAATATGTGATGTCATTATTTGTCTTTGTGATACATAATTCACACCGAGCTCTGTCTGAGCAAACCAGAGATAAATGGTTTTTATGTATCTTAAATAATGTGCTGCTTTAAAACATTATCGCAGTTTGAGACATCATTATTTGAGTAACAGTTGGACAGCGGATGACAGTTGTGTTTTTGCTGCTTTGGTCTGTATAGTACGTTATTTTTTGTAAATAAGTGTACGAAAAAAAATGTATCTGGAACAACTTGGTCAAAATAAAGCAGAGAATTTGAATGTCATTCACACAGATTTAGAGAGAAAGAGAATTGTTGCTTAATAATCTGGGGAATTGAACTCCCTGGATTAAATCTGTGGTGACAAGTCTTGGTGTGAGCCTTGATTCAGATCTAAGCTTCAAGTCCCACATTAACAAGGTGACAAAAGCATCATTTTTCACCTCAGAAACACAGCTAAGGTACAACCATTTCTAAATGAAAAAGATGCTGAGAAATTGATTTATGCCTTTATTGCAAGCCGACTTGACTACTGTAATACACTTTATACTGGCCTCCCAAAAAACACCACTGAGAGACTTCACCTCTTTTAAAACTCTGCAGCTCTGCTACTAACCAGCACCAAGAGGAGAGAACACGTCAGGCCAGTCTGAACTGCTCTGCACTGACTTCCTGTTACATTTAGAACAGATTTAAAGGTATATATATCTATACAAAGCCCTAAAAATAGGCTTTGACCCAGCTACATTGCTAACTCCCTTTTAAACTATTTGCCTCAAAGAACACTGCGGTCATTGCTGCTGGTTTATTGGAAATTTCCAGGAACAGCTGGAAGAAGATTGGGGATGCAGCCTTTGTCATTTCTGCCCCTGAGATATGAAACACACTACCTAGATATCAGGGGCGCCAGCTGGCTAAATATTTTTAAAAGAAAGTTGAAATCTGTTGACTTTAGCCTTTAACTTGCTCTGACTTCCTGAAACAGGTCTGAAACTCTTTTTTTTAACTTTTACTTTCTTTTTACGCTTCATACTGCTGCAACTCTTAAAATCTTACTTGATATTATGATTTATAGTTTTACAACTCTATGATTTTATAAATCAGTTCTGCTATTATTAATGTAGAGTTGGCCTACCTTAACACATTTTAAAAATGCTCAGTTACTAACTTTACCTTTTTGTCACTTCAGCAGAAAGTCCTCAAATACTAGTCCTACTTGCTGTACAGGGGTGATGGAAATCTGCTGTGGTCTACTTACTTACCAAAAGGAATCAGGTAAATGGCTGAAAACAACAAAACAGAGTCTAATTTGACCTTTTGTCTGGATAAATCATACAAGACTTCCTATTAGTGAATGTTATGATATTAATAACTACAGCATGGTTAACAGTTAACAGTATCAAATCATTTAGATATTTATATTTTTGTTTTCGTATTTTCTGTGTGTTGGTGTGTGCAAAATGTCTGGGTGTATTTGTCCATGCAAATGTGTGTTTGGTTATCAGGGAGGCAGCAAGCAGCTTCTCTTATCAGTTATTAATTGGTCAATAACTGCCAGCTGTTTCTATGTCAGTTCCTCTAAAGAGCATTGAGGTGGAGGTGGAGGTGAGGGACCATGTGGCTACAGTGGTCTCCACTCTGAACTATGAGAACAAGGAGGACAAACCAATAGAGGCAGTTTTTGTCTTCCCTCTGCCTGGAGATGCTGCTGTCTGTCATTTCAGTGCTAAGATTGGACAAAAAGAGATTGTAGCTGAGGTGAAGGAGAAACAGAAGGTGAGCTGGACAGCAGAGACTAACTCACTAAAATGGAGCTTAAAAACACAGCAAATGTTGCTCACATGTGTCGTCTGTACTCCAGGCTCGAGAGGAGTATGATGATGCACTGAGCTCCGGTCAGCAGGCCTTCCTGTTGGAGGAGAGTGAGCAGAGTCCAGATATATTCTCTCTGAGTGTGGGCAGTCTGCCTCCAGGAGAGAGCGCCTCCATCAGGCTGGAGTACGTCACTGAGCTGGCTGTGCAGGCTGATGACGGGCTGAGGTTTTGTCTGCCTGCTGTGCTCAACCCTCGCTACCAACCTGAGGGTAGGAAAACCAGCCAACACCTTCATCATGAGCCCTGACAGTCAAAAGCCCACCTTCACAACAGTGACAAAACACTTCAGCTCAAAACATTTGCAACAAGCTGTTAATTCTCATACAACCTGCCAGCTGTGCCCAGGGGTGAACATAAAACCAGTCGTGTGAAAATAAAGTCAATGATAATGAGATCAAGTTTCAACTTGACTCTCCAGAATAAATACACATCACTTGCAAGAGCTGCTGACAAAATGATGCACACATGATGTTTTTCTGAAGCCATAGAAAGATGAACATGACATTTGAAGAGCACATTTTCAGATTCTGGTTCTGGACTTCGTAAAATGTTTGGGTTGAGATGAATGTAGTGTGTTGACACTTACTGTGCCTGTTTAGTTTTTATACAAGCTTTAAAAATGTGACTGAAATGAGAATAAAGAACTGAAGAGGGAGGTTCAGTCTGTCTCAAAACCCAATATTTCCTTTCGTCAATTACCTGACTAATGGAGTGTTTTTATGTCTCCATGCTGCTGATAGTCGTAGCCAGAGGTATCTTGTTTTCAGGTCTGCCCGATGGACGTTCCATTCTTGTGAATGTGATATCTTAAGAATGCCTTGAGGGACTTTATCCAAATTTGGCACAAACGTCCACTTGGAGAAAAGGATTAACTGAATAGTCTTTGGTGGTCATACGTCAGAGATCAGGGTCACTGTGATCTCATCTGTCTTATTCCCATGAATGCAATATCTCAAGAGCACCTTGAGGGTATTTTCCCAATTTTGCACAAACATTCATTCGGTCTTAGCGATGAACTAAATAGATTTTGGTGGTCAAAGGTCAAGGTCATCGTGATCTTGTATCTGTTTCTCTGTTTATTCTCGTGAACGTGGTATCTCAACAACAAGTTGAGGGAATTTCTACAAATTTCGCACAAAAATTCACTTCATGTCAAGGATGAACTGATCAGAATTTGGTGGTCAAAGGTCAAGGTCACTATGACCTTGCGTCCATCTCACTTTGTGAAAGCGATAGCTTAAGAACACCTTGAGGAAATTTCCACAAATTTGGCACAAAGGTCCACCTGGACTCACAAATGAACTGATTCTAATCAGTTATGTCCCAAAGGTCGCAGGTCAATATCACTGTGACATCATAATGTTCCACAAAAACACTTTCCTGGACATTACTCAACATCATAACTCAGGAACAGGAGGGGAGACAATTTGGTCAGATACTGAATTGGTGTCACTAATCTTGGAGGCCTACCTTGTAACTTTGATAACAAAATAGAATATCTGTGCTGCTGGGGACAGGGTGTGTGTGACGAATCCATGTTTTCACAGACATGGGTATAAACTTTACCTTGACAGGTTCGTGGAGGCATACGACCACAAGGCGGTAATTCTAGTTCCACTATATGCCAACAGCGCCTATTAAGATTGTATAAATGTAAGATTTTTAGAACCCACTGTGACACACTTAGCTAATTAATGAAATTGTCAAGTAGCTTACAGAAATTCTCAGTCACTTGAGCTCAGATGCTCTTTTTGGTTTAAGATTATTTTAAGGGACTTGAAGAGTAATATGATGAATAAAGTCATTGAAAATTCATTCACATAAAAGTATTGTCATTAAGTGGTATTGTCCATTCATTATTATATTAAGAGATGATTATATTAATCGGAGGAGAAGCTTAATTTTGCATTACTGTGTCACATCTTTTCTTGGTCTTTCAATGTCCTGTCCCATGTATTTGTTAGCACCTCAGCAATATGCATGTATTTGTTTGCCCTATGTCCCCAAAAATTACTTCAAACGTGTCTGTTCTTGTTCACAGGTAGTGAAGGTGCCAGTGTCCAGGTGATCTGTGTTCCAGCCTCTCTGGTTCCCTACAGTCTGTCTTTCTCTGCCCGACTGTCCTCTCCTCGTCCAGTCTCTAAAGTAGAGTCGAACTGTTCCCTGGATCCTCTGCAGTACCTCAGCACAGAGCAAACCCAGGCCACGGTAGCTACTGTACAGTGCTGATGTGTCTGCTGTGTGTGATTGTTCCTCAGTACTGAGAACAAGATGTATATGACTTGATTTATATTTATGAGTGTGTTTTGTGAACTGCAGGTCAAGTTGGCCGCAGGACACAAGTTTGACAGAGATGTTGAACTGCTGATTTATTACAAAGATGCCCACCAGCCCACTGCTGTGGTGGAGGCAGGACAGGCGTCTGCCAAGCCTGGTGAGTGCAAATTAGTGAAGATGTGTTAAATATAAGAGGTAATTATTTTTATTTTTATATAGCTGAGTCACATATGTTGTGTTTCAGGCACTCTGATGGGTGATCCAGTAGTGATGCTGAGCCTGTACCCTGAGTTCCCCCAGGCTGTGATGTCTTCAGTCGCCTCATGTGGAGAGTTTGTGCTCTTGTTGGATCGATCTGGCAGTATGCAGGGAGAACGTATGAAGAGTGCCAAGGTATTCATTGTGTCATTTGCTATTTTTATCATTAAATCATCCAATGTCTCTCTCACACAGCAGCCTTTATTATCTTTTCTCTCTTCCCTGAAGGATACTCTGCTGCTCCTGTTGAAGAGCTTACCAATGGGCTGCTATTTCAACATCTACAGTTTCGGGTCCTGCCATGAACACATCTTCTCGTAGGTCATTCCTTAATGTCGTTCAGCCCACAAAATAAACGCCTTTGGTATCACTGCCTGTGCATGTATATATGTGTATATACATATATACATATATATGTGTGTGGATGTTGATGTAAATCGTGTGAAAGCACTCGTGTGTTTATTTCATGACAGTAAGAGTGTGGAGTACAGCCAGAAGACCCTGGAAAAGGCTCTGAAAAACATTGAAGTGATGGATGCTGATCTGGGAGGAACAGAGATCCTTCAGCCCCTCGAACATATTTACAGCCAGCCAACCATTCCCAATCAACCTAGACAAGTACTAAACATGCCACACACACACACACTCACCCATCACAGAAAGTGAGTTAGTAAGTAGCTAACAGTGGCCCCTTGATTAAGCTGATAATGTTGCAATCATTGGGCTTCATGCGGGGCTACATTTTCTCTTAATTTTTTTGTTAGGAGAAAATAAAAGATATATATAAGTTACTCCAGATGCATCAAATGTTCTTAACCATCCAAATCTGCTCTTACCCAGTTGTGCTGAGTGATAAATCCCATTTGATCATAAGTAACCTATTAGCATGGGTAACGACCCCTAAACACTATAGAAGGAGAGGTGATGCTGAAGAATTGGAGAAATGCCACCAATACAGAGCGTAAGACGAATCGTTAATTTGACGAGTTACAGGGAAATCAAAAACCCAGCAAATGCAAAACAAAATGCATTTTAAAAACCAATTGTTAACAGGGTCTAACACAGGTTTCAGAGAACACGTTTGGTGACTCAACACATGCTGCATGTTTCTGGGTGTGATGTAACTTCGAGTGACATGTAAACTGTCCTCCGCAGCTGTTTGTCTTTACAGACGGAGAGGTGGGGAACACCAAACAAGTCATCAATCTGGTGAAGAAGAATTCAGGTTCCCACAGGTGAAACCACAAAACATGACAACCATCCACAAAACTCTTAAGTGCTATATCGCAGGCAACTGGACGTGGTCGAGTTTCTTGAAGACCTTTTACCTCTGATCCAAGAGGCTTCTTCAGAGAAGATTACCATTACCGGGATGGCTGAGAATCTTCATCAACATGTTGCTAAACAATTTGGGAAGAATCCCCTTCGACTGGTACGGGAATTTGAAAGAACATCTAGGAAGCTGGCTGATTACAGATGATGACAGAAACCACCTGCATTACAGTTTGAAACTCCAAACAGCTTACACTTGGGTTCAACTGTGAAAGAACACAGGGCTGCAACCATCCTTTAGAGGGCTCACAACCAGCTGCTCAATGAGAGAGAGGAGACAGATTCATGTCACCATTCTGAAGACGCCTCTTGAATAAGAGGTGAAACATCTTCAAGAAACCCAAGCAAGTTCAGTTGACTACGATATAGCACTTAAGATTACCATGATATGGATGACTGAGAATCATCAACACTGACAAAACTCTCAGAATATGTTCTGTGTTTGATGCTTTGTGTACTTAAAGAAAACTCCTGTATTGTAGGTGTTTCTCTTTTGGAATTGGGGAAGGGGCCAGCTCTGCTCTTATCAACGGGTTGGCCAAGGAAGGAGGAGGTCACGCTCAGTTCATCACAGGGAAAGAGAGGATGCAGCCTAAAGTAAGACATATAAAAGAAACAAATGCAACAACTTTATATTTTAGACAGAAATCATGTTTCCATATCAATAAGTAAATGAAAACCCAGTGCTTCTCTTGACTTATGGCAAAAAAAAAAAAAAAATCCTCAACAGGTGATGCAATCACTGCGATTTGCTCTCCAGCCAGCTGTGGTGGACGTCTCAGTCGAGTGGGATGTGCCAGAGGGAGTTTCTGTTGGTGCTCTCTGCCCACCAATCACAACACTTTTCCAGGGTCAAAGGTCGCTGATTTACGCCCAGCTTACTGGACAGGTAGGAGCAGCATCATCTCATAGTGAAATATCTATTTATGCCTCCACGCCGGTGACAGCTGTGGCTGATAGCATTATGATTTCAGGTTGTCCGTTTGTCCCATTCCTGTGAACCCGATATCTCAAGAGTGCGTTATAGGAATGTCTTCAAATTTGGCACAAACATTGACTTTGACTCAACAATGAACTGATCAGATTTTGGTGGTCAAAGGTCACTGTGATGTCACAAAACATGTTTTTGGCCATCACTCAATAATTCATACACTTATGACAAAATTTCACACAAATGTCTAATATAATAAAATGGTAAATTGTTGACATTTTATATCCAAAAGGTCAAAGGCCAACTTCACTGTGACATTATAATGATCTTTTCTGGCCACTATTCAACACCATAACCCAGGAACAAACAGACATATTTGATCAGATACTGAATTGGTGACATTAATCTTGGGTTCCCACCTTGAAATTGTTTTAATGTAACAGAGCCCCTGTGCTGCCAGGGAGAAGATATGTGTGAAGCATCCACGTTTTAGAATATGTCATTTCTTTGCAGCAAAATAAATCCATATTTGAAGCGTTGTCAATTGTCATGTCTACATGAGTCTTGGCAGACATGGATGTAAATTGTAACTGCAACTTGACTGCTTTGCAGAGACATACAACCTGCCCCTCAGCAAACTATATGACTACATTATATGTCTTTTTATCCAGTATGTGATTTTAACAAACATGTTTTAACACTGTGATACTTTCTCAGAGTTCAGAGGCAGCAGAGGGCTGTGTGACGGTAAAGTACAGCCTAGCAGGTCATCCCTGTCAGAACCAGCTCCACTTCAGTCTCACACCTGCAGATGACACTGGGTAGTGAATTTACAATTAAAATATGAAGTTAATGTTCAGTTCAATGACAAATATTAACATATTAAGTGTCTCAGTGAGAACAACGCAGAGAGTGCCTTTGAATGTAGTAATTTTGTTTTTAAAACAATGTGAATCACAAATGCAAAGTGTGAATTTTAAGACTGTTGGCAGAAATAAAACCACATTTTTAGGGTTTGTATGATGTGGCAGAGTGGAAAGCAAATTGCTGATGCTGTTGTGATATTGTTGCACTTCTGTGTTTAAATCTGAATTGGTTAATTCTGGCTATGTGGACCTATAATAACATTGGTTAGACATATTTGCACTCATAAAACAGTAAGATAAGTTTCCTCTGTGTTCATGCCTGCCTGCAGATTAACAGTTCACAGGTTGGCTGCTTGGACTCTGATCCGCTCCCTGGAAGTCAAGGAGGAAAAGGAAGGAGGAGATGAGGAAGTGAAGAAGACGGTGGTGGAGCTCAGTGTCCAATCAGGAGTGAGCAGCGCCTTCACTGCCTTTGTTGCTGTCAACAAAGGCAACGGCGAGGCGATTCAAGGACCTATGGCTATTGTAAATGTCCCAGTATCCAGTGAGTGTTATACCGACAGCAAAAGAATAATGAATGTGTTTTACAATGCTTTTATATTGATTTTGTTTGTTAACCAGGGTTGATTCTTCAGTGCTGAATACTTGTGTTTTTTAATGCCCAAATGTGCCTTGGATGAAATTCTCCAGATTTAATGGTCTACTCTCTTTTTCTATTTTTATCTCAAAGGTTACAGATTTCTTTCTGGTTATGTGTGTGCTCCCGATGACCCTGTGCTATTGTCTACAGAATTTGGTGCATAGTACAAGTTCATTTGTTATTTTAACATAGCTTTTCTTAATACATAAAAACATAGCAATACAATACACGTAAGGCATTTAAGACAATAAATTGCAACAAAACAATTCATTTCTCTGGTAAAAATGGTATTAAATATTTATTTGCATTTCACAGTATCGTTACTTATGATAATATACACATCGCTTATGGAAAGACACTTCCTATAAGCAATGTGTCTTGGAGGGAGCTTTCAAAGAATATGGACACAAAGGGATTCTGCCAGGGAAAATTAATCCTGCCTTAATAAACTTAATCTTTGTTAAAATCACAATACCAAAAGCGTAGCACACAAGGAGTGTCACATTCTTAAGCACACCTCTAAACCTTTTAACAGCTGACATTTACTGGGGCACTTGATGGAACTGAGCCATCATACGGCCTCATGCTCTCTTCACTGTAACGAAATTTGTTCCACCCATGCTGTTCTGTCCAAAAACCAAAATGAGAGAGCAAGCCTTAAGTTGACACGTGTTTCTTCTCCGTCAAAAAAACCTCACACTGAATCCTCTTCTTAGGGAAAACAAAAATGTTTGTTTATTGATCCACGTTGTCTTTACAGTATAAACTTGCTCAAAAATACAAAATCCACCAAAATATCTACATTCCCCAACACGGTCGGAAAACTGTGTGGCTCCGCTCTCCACACATGAGCAACTAACTAACTTTTCTCCTCTGTCCATGCATGGCAAAGCTGCCGGTCTCTTCTTAACGAGACAGTAATATATTTCTCCTAGTGACTTTACTTCTAACTCACATGCATAAATGTAAATAGTAAACACTACTAAGTATTATAATTGCACAGATTAACATGCATTGTACAAATTAAACAAATAACATGTACATACAGTACAGGCCAAAAGTTTGGACACACCTTCTCATTCAATGCGTTTTCTTTATTTTCATGACTATTTACATTGTAGATTCTCACTGAAGGCATCAAAACTATGAATGAACACATGTGGAGTTATGTACTTAACAAAAAAAGGTGAAATAACTGAAAACATGTTTTATATTCTAGTTTCTTCAACATAGCCACCCTTTGCTCTGATTACTGCTTTGCACACTCTTGGCATTCTCTCCATGAGCTTCAAGAGGTAGTCACCTGAAATGGTTTTCCAACAGTCTTGAAGGAGTTCCCAGAGGTGTTTAGCACTTGTTGGCCCCTTTGCCTTCACTCTGCGGTCCAGCTCACCCCAAACCATCTGGATTGGGTTCAGGTCCGGTGACTGTGGAGGCCAGGTCATCTGCCGCAGCACTCCATCACTCTCCTTCTTGGTCAAATAGCCCTTACACAGCCTGGAGGTGTGTTTGGGGTCATTGTCCTGTTGAAAAATAAATGATCGTCCAACTAAACGCAAACCGGATGGGATGGCATGTCGCTGCAGGATGCTGTGGTAACCATGCTGGTTCAGTGTGCCTTCAATTTGAATAAATCCCCAACAGTGTCACCAGCAAAACACCCCCACACCATCACACCTCCTCCTCCATGCTTCACAGTGGGAACCAGGCATGTGGAATCCATCCGTTCACCTTTTCTGCGTCTCACAAAGACACGGCGGTTGGAACCAAAGATCTCAAATTTGGACTCATCAGACCAAAGCACAGATTTCCACTGGTCTAATGTCCATTCCTTGTGTTTCTTGGCCCAAACAAATCTCTTCTGCTTGTTGCCTCTCCTTAGCAGTGGTTTCCTAGCAGCTATTTGACCATGAAGGCCTGATTGGCGCAGTCTCCTCTTAACAGTTGTTCTAGAGATGGGTCTGCTGCTAGAACTCTGTGTGGCATTCATCTGGTCTCTGATCTGAGCTGCTGTTAACTTGCGATTTCTGAGGCTGGTGACTCGGATGAACTTATCCTCAGAAGCAGAGGTGACTCTTGGTCTTCCTTTCCTGGGTCGGTCCTCATGTGTGCCAGTTTCATTGTAGCGCTTGATGGTTTTTGCGACTCCACTTGGGGACACATTTAAAGTTTTTGCAATTTTCCGGACTGACTGACCTTCATTTCTTAAAGTAATGATGGCCACTGGTTTTTCTTTAGTTAGCTGATTGGTTCTTGCCATAATATGAATTTTAACAGTTGTCCAATAGGGCTGTCGGCTGTGTATTAACCTGACTTCTGCACAACACAACTGATGGTCCCAACCCCATTGATAAAGCAAGAAATTCCACTAATTAACCCTGATAAGGCACACCTGTGAAGTGGAAACCATTTCAGGTGACTACCTCTTGAAGCTCATGGAGAGAATGCCAAGAGTGTGCAAAGCAGTAATCAGAGCAAAGGGTGGCTATTTTGAAGAAACTAGAATATAAAACATGTTTTCAGTTATTTCACCCTTTTTTTGTTAAGTATATAACTCCACATGTGTTCATTCATAGTTTTGATGCCTTCAGTGAGAATCTACAATGTAAATAGTCATGAAAATAAAGAAAACGCATTGAATGAGAAGGTGTGTCCAAACTTTTGGCCTGTACTGTATGTAAATATTGTAAATATGTGAATACTGCATGACTGTTAAATATGAGTTTGGCTCCTACATATGCTTTTCCTGCTATGGCAAAGCAAAATGTCTGCTGTGAAAAAGGTCTGTTATATCCATATATGTGGATGTTACAAGTCAGCTAGTCCCCACACCGCTGGTGAATGGGACAGTGGTTGTGAAGTTCAAATGGACCAGTTCAACAAAATCAGAGGACAAAGATGGACACGCTTCTGTCTCCTCAGGGAGAAGATACACTGCTGTGCTTTCTTGACCAAAATCTCTTCTCTATCAACAGTTTTCAGCAGAATTAGCAGCTCCTTCAAAAAAGTTACATCCATGACCCTTCGAGTGGACAAGAATGTCCATTTTCTAGAAACTTTTGTAGTGTCCAACAAAAGGTCACAGGGGGGTGATTTTTGGCAAAAGGAGGGGGGAAAATCCCAATTTTCAGCATGAAAATCCATTATTTGAACCTGTAATGCATTTTTATCCTATCCATAACCCTTCAAGTGGACAGAAATGTCCACCTGTCCTTTAGCCATTTGTCATTGTTGCTATACCATCCATTTATCATGGATGGGATAAAAATACATTACAGGGTCAAATAATGGATTTTCATGCTGAAAGTTGGGATTTTTAAATTTAACCCAAAATTACCCCACCCTTGACAAAAATCACCCCCCTGTGACCTTTTGTTGGACACTTTCTAGAGAATGGACATTTCTGTCCACTTGAAGGGTCATGGATGGGATAAAAATGCATTACAGGGTCAAATAATGGATTTTCGTGCTGAAAGTTGAGATTTTGAAATTTCACCCAGAATGACACCCCCATGCAAAAAGTCACCCCCCTGTGACCTTTCATTTGTCTGTGAGGGAGTTTTGAATTTTGGAAATGGACAAAAATGTCCAGGGGTAACACAAGGATTAAGCGTGGTAAGAAGCCATAGGTCAGTGTCCAATCAGGAGTGAGCAGTGCCTTCACTGCCTTTGTTGCTGTCAACAAAGGCAACGGTGAGGCGATTCAGGGACCTATGGCTATTGTAAATGTCCCCAGTGAGTTTTATACTGACAGCAAAAGAATAATGAATGTGTTTTACAATGCTTTTATATTGATTTTGTTTGTTAACCAGGGTTGATTCTTCAGTGCTCAATACTTGTGTTTTTTAATGCCCAAATGTGCCTTGGATGAAATTCTCCAGATTTAATGGTCTACTCTCTTTTTCTATCTTATCTCAAAGGTTACAGATTTCTTTCTTATGGTCTGTTTGACCCCAGTGACTCTGTGCCATGGTCTACAAAATTTGGTGCGTAGTACAAGTTCATTTGTTATTTTAACATAGCTTTTCTTAATACATATAAACATAGCAATACAATACACGTAAGACATTTAAGACAATAAATTGCAAGAAAACAATCCATTTCTCTGGTAAAAATGGTATTAAATATTTATTTGCATTTCACAGTATCATTACTTATGATAATATATATTCAAACCCAGGATGGGGGGTTCAAATTGAATTTCCCCTCGGGGATTAATAAAGTATATAAAAAAGTATATATAAAAAAAAAAAAAACCTATAGGATGGGGGGGCCCTTCTGTGCAGAGTTTCAGCGTGGGTTTTCTCCGGGTGCTCCGGCTTCCTCCCACAGTCCAACGACATTCAGGTTGATTGGTGGCTGTTAATTGTCCTTAAGTGTGAATGTGAGTGTGAATGGTTGTCTGTCTCTATGTGTCAGCCCTATGATAGTCTGGCTACATACCCCGGTTGGCTACATACCCAGGTTGTACCCTGCCTTTCGCCCAATGTCAGCTGATATAGGCTCCAGCCTCCCCGCTACAGGATAAGAGGTTACAGAATATGAATGAATGAATGATAATATTCATCATGGTTTCATGGTTTCTAATTTTTTAATCTTTTTTTTTTCAGACTCTGCAATAACGAAGGTACAATCAGGTAAAGGTCTTTCTCTTTGTTTTAAATTACTTGCAGGAATCCTTAAAAGTACTTTATTTCCTGCTACAGCAAGGCAAAATGTGTGCTGTGAAAAAGGTCTGTTATATCCATATACAGTGGTGGAAAAAAGTTTTCGGACACCCCATGCATTTGTGAAATATTGCATTAAGAATCACTCTTAGGTCTTCAAGTGCAATTTCTTTTAGTACAGTCACAGCCAAAATACTAAATAAATCCTAAAAAAAGCCATTAAAAACTTAAAATTGATTGGTTCCATAAAAATACATAAGAAATTTTGAGTATTGGGTCATTTTGGTACCAGTGATGAAGGTCGTTCTTTTTATTAAAAGACACAATTTTTGTTGTCAAGCTTCGTGTCTACATAAAGCCAGCACATTTGAAAGTTCTTCAGACACAAAAATGGCTAAAACAAGGAACCTAACGCAGGAAACACGCCTGAAGATAAAGATTCTCAGCCAGGAAGGATACAGCTGCCGCCAGATAGCCAGGAAGTGCAGATGCAGTCCTTCAGCAGTTGGATACACTCTACAGAAATACAGACGAACCAACAGCTTGGAAGACAAAATGACATCACAGGAGCTTCAGCAGCAGTGGTCAAAGCAAACTGGTGTCCAGTGTTCCACCCGCACTGTACGTGGCCGACTTTTAGATCATGGCTTAAGGTCCTACAAGGCTATCAAGAAGCCCCTGATCAATAAGAGACAGAGGTTAGCCCGGCGTCGTTGGGCCCAGGCACACAAGAACTGGACAGCCAGGAATTGGAAGAAGATTTTGTGGTCAGATGAGTCCAGTTTCCAGCTTTATCTTCCTCCTACTAATGTGAGGGTACGCAGAAGGCCAGGCGAAGCATTATCTCCAGCATGTACAGTACCTACTGTCAAGCATGGTGGAGGCAGTATCATGGTTTGGGGATGCATGAGTGCTGCTGGTGTTGGTCATCTCACTGTCTGTGATGGCACATTGAACTCTACCAAGTATTGTACCATTCTCGAAACCCACATGCTCCCTTCTGTGCGTGCACTGTTCCGTCGAGGTAAAAACTGGATGTTTCAACAAGATAATGCCCCTTGCCACACATCCAAGGCCAGTAGAACTTGGCTGCAGAAGCACAGTATCCAGGTCTTAGAGTGGCCAGCTCAATCCTCGGACATGAGCCCCATTGAAAATCTGTGGTGGATCATCAAAAGGTCTGTTTCAAAGCATAAACCAAAGAATTTAGAAGAATTAAAAGCAGTAATTCAAGAAGAATGGGACAAGATTACCCCTCAACAGTGTGAAAGGCTCGTGGGGAACATGCCAGCCAGGATTAGAGCTCTACTACGTGCCAATGGCAGGACTACTAAATATTAATTTGATGATGTGATGGTTTATTTATTTTTTGTTCAGTTTTGAACACATTCTCTGTTATTTGTTGACTTTGATACCGACAATGTTGAGAACTGACATATTGAAACTGTCAAGAATTTAGTTTTGTTAGTTTTTCTTATAAACAATAAACAAAAAAATATAATTTGTATTTGTTTGTATCTGTCTAATGCAGCTACACCTTTTGAAACACAAAAAAGATTTTTCCACAGATATTTCATGATAATATTTGAGATTATGTAAAATTTTAAGGGTGTCCGAAAACTTTTTTCCACCACTGTATGTGGATGTTACAAGTCAGCTAGTCCCCACACCACTGGTGAATGGGACAGTGGTTGTGAAGTTCAAATGGACCAGTTCAACAAAATCAGAGGACAAAGATGGACACACTTTTGTCTCCTCAGGGAGAAGATACACTGCTGTGCTTTCTTGACCAAAATCTCTTCTCTATCAACAGTTTTCAGCAGAATTAGCAGCTCCTTTAAGCGTGGTAAGAAGGCCTCATCTCAGACCAATGGTAAGCAAACCAGTGGCGTGTTGACTAGCTTTTCTCAAAGATCCTACGAATTCATATTTACCTTGGATCTTGCAGTATGTATCTGTATAGTTTCTGTGTATGTCTTTGAGTGTGTGAATAGAAAGCAACCACTTTCCTTACAATCCCTGTTATTCCTGCACACAGATTATTTTGTGTTTACACTTCCTTTGCTTTTCTCCTCAAAAGCTCCATCATGTGGGGTCGCAGGTACCTTCCTGCAACTGGTCTCCCTCCAGAAGGCGTCTGGCTGCTGGGAGCTGGATCCAGATCTGGCTGCTGTACTGGGAAAGACCACCGATGAGATGGAAAAGTCAAAACCTGCATCGGTGGGTTGTCACCAAGTAGCCTATAAGAGTGCAACTTCATAGATTATATTTAGGTTGTAGTAATGGTAACAGAGTTCACCAGGAGCATCACACAGGAACAGAGAAAATAATAAAACAGAATTAGACCAAATACGGATATGTAGTGGGTCATATCTTTACAGCAGCTAATCGCATTTCAGTGTAAGAACATCTGGTGAGTTTAGCCCTTGAATCTGCACCCGTGCTGTCAGCCAAAACATCTGCATTTCTTTGCTTTGGTGAATTAGGAGAACAAAGAAGTGTGGGCCACCATTCTGGCTCTGATCTGGCTTCATGGTTTCAAGATGGATGCTAAGGATGAGTGGGAGCTTCTGGCAACGAAGGCTGTGTCATGGCTCCGTGCTGAGAATGGTAATAACCAGAATAATAAGTGTTAATCTGTTGTTTATAACAGTGTTTATGGTTAAAATCAGCAATTAACTCTCCTCTTGCTGACACTTGTGTGTGTGTTTCTTTTGTATTTTTCTCAGCACCATGTGTGACAGAGTGTGTAGAAGCTGGGAATGCTCTGCTGGGTGTCAACGTGCAGAAGGATGCCCTGGGACTCTGAAGTTGTCATCAAAGCAGTTTTTCTTTAGGATTGGTATACAGTAGCAGATTTACTTGAGCCTCTGCTGTATTTTCTCAACGTTGCACCTCATTCTATGCACTATTCACATTGCATTGCCAAACTCCATGGAGATGTGCACGGAGAAACACGTGTTGTGCCTTGCTGTCCTCACTATATTTGCACTGTACTTCATCCATCAGCCATGTAATGGCAAAAAACAAATGAAGCTCTTCTGTTTTAAGCTGTTTGATGTTGCTTTTTATCTGAAACAGTCTTTATTCATCTATGATATTCTGACAAAGTGAATGCAAATGCACCATTAAAATGTAAACTGACAATACAGGAGGCACACATGCACTTGAGTGGACACTGAAACTAATGTATCTATAGGCCAGAATTACACTACTTTTCCTGTCCTGTCCTGTCCAGCCTATAATCCACATAAAAATCTATATGAAAACAAGATTGTGAGCTTTGTTCTCAATGTTGTCTCATTACTGAGGAAGTGTTTTAATAGATTAAATGCAGATACATTAAGACTGTCCCCGATTGTATTGTGTATTCATATGTATTCTATGCTAATATGTCTATGTTATTAGGGTCCGGGCAGCTAAGCTGCCAGGACACTAATCCTAGGTATTCTTCTTCTTCTTCTTCTTCTTCTTCTTCTTCTTCTTCTTTCGAGGAAATCATACTTCCGATGGGTGAAAACTCACCAAATTTTGCACAAAGGTCCAGTATCATGCCAGATATCCTCAGCTGTATACTCAAGCCAATAGTCCTGATGGTGAAAATTCATAACAAATCAACCATACGTGCTACAACTTCACAACTTTCATCAAACTGTAGCCCCAATACTGAAGAAACTTTTGTACATTTAAACCTATTAAAAAATATGAAGTTCATCACTGTTTTTTTTTCAAAAACTGTAAAACTTCTTAAACCTATCTCCTCCCACAATTTTTGCTCAATTGACACCAAACTTGCTACAGAGCATCTTCAGACTGTCCTACACAAACAATCCACACGGATTTTTGATTTATCGAAAATTGAACCCACAGTGCTTCAAAATGTTTGACTGTGAACGGTACTGTAAACATATACATGCAAATTCTTGCTAAATAAATCTTCAGTTTCATGAAAAAATGACAAAATTCTAGAGTCATGGTAGATGATGTGTGCAAATTTCAGAATTTTATCTTAAAAACTGAATTTTTGACAGCATTTTGAATTTTGCTCTAATGTGAACAATTGGAGTCAATGTAAAAATGGCAATTTTAAACATCAGTTTTTCACTTATGGAGCAAATCAGTCATTGTTACAAACAAATTACCAACATCTCCATGCTGTCTAGATGCACTATGTGTATTTTCAGATTTTTGTCTTAACTGAATTTTTTACAGTGGTTTCAAATCTGTCTTTCCATGTATGGATGGCTGCTTTCCTACACAATAGTGAATGGCTTACTCAATTTGTGAAGCCACTGTTGAGTTGCTACTTGCCAGTTAGCTCAGAGCAGTAGATGACTGTCTTAGTTTCCAGAGGTTGTGGGTTCGAGCCTCAACTGGTGCAGGATCCACATTGTAATGTATTCATCTTCTTGTGCTCCAGCTTGTTGCTTAAAATTGCCTGAGCGTGACTGATCACTGTGCAGCATCTTCAAGTCTTTTTTCTGCTAGAAAATCTGCCTTCTCATGCTTGAAAATAAACCAAACTTTGCACAAAGATCCAGTGTCAATACTAGTGTGAAACCATCTGAGGCTTCTCACTTTGCACATAGCTCAACTAGCTGAATTTTTTCCAGTAGTTTGAAATCTGCTTTTCCATGCATGGGCGGCCGCTAAACCTGCACATCTGGCTTAGTCAATTTGTGAAGCTACACATGAATTGTCACTGACTAATTAGCTCAGTGAGATAGAAATTGATTCTTAGTCTCAGAGGTTGTGAGTTAAGGCCTTAGCTGATGCAAAAGGCAGATTGTGTTGCTAAATTCCTAAATGTCTTCCAAATCTTCTGCTTGTTGCTCAGAATTGCCAAAAAATGCCTGGACCCGACCCATCACTTGGTTGTCAAAAGCAATATGAACATACGTAAACAAACCCACAACCAGTCGAACATGAAGACATCAATCTTTTTTTTTTTTAATGAATAATAACATAAATTAAAAACAAAAGGATAAAAATCAGAAATAACAAATACATAGATTGTTGCTAATGCTCCTTTTATTGGTTTCTTAAAGCAATGTAAACAAAATCCTGACCAGTTTAACATGAAGACTAAGATTAAATAATAACTATATATATATATATATATATATATATATATATATATATATATATATAAAATTATAATCTTACGATATAATGACGACAACTCTGTGTCTCTGTTCCATGTTTTTCCTCCTCACTGACTTGGTCAATCCATGTGATATTTGGCACAGTGGTAGAGGGTCATGGGAGGATGCGAATAAAGCAATATTACATCAATTGGCCAAAGGGGGGCGCTATAGCAACCGATTGAAATGGCAAACTTTGAATGGGCATATCTCATGCCCCATATGTCATAGAGACATGAAACTTTGCACAGAGATGCCTCTCCTCATGAGGAACAAATCTGCCTCAAGAACCCATAACTTCCGGTTATATAGATTTTCCGCCATTTTGAATTTTTTGAAAAACACTTAAAATCGATCTCTTCCTAGGAAGTCTGACCAATCTGCATGAAACTTGGTGAACATAATGTAGGGACCAATATCTAAAGTTCCCTCTTGGCAAAAGTTGGAAAACTTACTAAAACTGAGCTTCTATAAGGCAATGAATATTGCGGAGGGCGTGGCTCATCACATAAAGGTGTATAACATGTCAAGGATTTCACCGATCACCATGCAACTTTGTAGGCATATGATCACACCTAATCTGAGGGGACCCCTCCATTATTGACCCAATCAATCAAAATGGGGGCGCTAGAGAGCTAATTTCTTATCTAGGCCTAAGCGCCATATTGATATTTACTAAACTTGGTAGATATGTAGAACAGGACGCCTCAAGGTGACTGGAGAAATTTAACTCTAATTGGCAACTAGGTGGCGCTATAACAACAGAATAATGCTTAAAAATGCTTAAAAATGGCTAAAATGTGACCGATCGCCGTGGCTCCCCCTGTGGCCCAATGTTTTTTTTTCCTTCTAATTTTTGGTATGACTAAGTCATGGTATGGTATGCTGTACATAATCACGGAAACTGTCAGTGTGTCATTCTGTCAGTCAGTCATTCTGTCTGTCCCACGTTTTTCTTCTCACTGACGTGGTCAATCTATGTGAAACTGCACATAGGCATTGAGGATTGGCATAGGTAGAAGGTGACAAAGCTACCAATGGTTATGGACTAGTATATTTAAATAATAATAATAACAACTAGTCAGAGGGGAGGGTTGCCATCTATAAAGCCGGGAAAAGTTTTAGGGGAAGACCCACTCAAGCCAAAGCAAAACAAGGGGAGTGAGGTTACACACACACGCACAAAAGTAGGAATAAATTGCAAAGTGAAAACACAGCAAACACTCAGTCGTGCAATGGGACTGTATGCTCGGGAAGCGAGGGCCCTGCTTGGACAGGCCCCAACCTTCCCTTCCTCAGTCAGGGTTCAGCCTAAAAGCAAAGACAAAGACACATTAAAATGTGCAGGTGGGAGATTGCACTGTTTCCTCCACTGTTAATATAACATTTTATAAACTATCACAAAAGTTGAACACATTGAAAAAAACAAAACAACAAAAACCCTGACGCAAAACAGCAGTCAGCACTGCAAGAAAAAGAGAAAAACACAGTTAACCTAAAAAACAACAACCTTGATGTAAATTAGAGAGTTTGTGGATTATTAAAGGAGAGTGTCATGAGTTTTATGGCAGGAACAGGCATTCACCCCTTTAAGACAGACATCAAACCCAGGGAGTGAGCTGGACTATAGTTATGAAATGATGCCTCACTGTGGGTTTTTTCAGTACCTGACCAAATGTCTCCTCTTCTGTTACTGAGTTATGATGCTGAGTAATGGGCAGAAAGGTGTTTTGCAGAGCACTATGATGTCACAGTGAAGTTAACCTTTGACCTTTTGGATATAGGTATATCATTACTTCATCAATTTGTCCTATTAGACATTTGTGTGAAATTTTGTCATTATCATGTTTTTTGAGGTCACGGTGACCTTTGACTACCAAAAACTCTTATCAGTTCATCTTGGAGTCCAAGTGGATGTTTGTGTCAAATATGAGTAAATTTCCTCGAGGTGTTCTTGAGATATTGTATTCACGAGACTGGGACAGTCGGACAACCGAAAAAATAATGCCTCTGGTCACAGCTACCACCGACACAGAGGCATAAAGGGATCACAATTAAAGCAGGCAGTTCTTAAACTTGGTATCATGTGGCCAGACATGTATGCTGACAGCTCGAGGTGTGATGTGTAATTCAGTGTTGGTTTACAGTGTATGTGAACCTGGTGTCACACACTTTTCAATGCACAAAGAACGGAGCAGGTGTCAAGTCTAAAATGAAGGCAATAATGCTCATTTTGTTCAAAGCTCCAATTTTAATTTTTCAGTTGTTTCAGACACAAATTTACATTCAAATTTAAATTTACTTTATTTACTTTTACAATGATAAAACCAAATTTGTTCTGATTCAAAAGACCAATAAACATATCAATAAGGGGAAACGCCAAATGAAGTCAGAAAAGAATGGGATTTAACTGTTATTAGGTCAGAGCCGCCCAAGGCATCACCGAACTAAGCACCTGCTTAGGGCCCTGTGACCACTAGGGGGCCCCCAAGAGCAATTAACTTAAAAAAAGAAAATAAGAAAAAAGAAATTAATTTTTTTTTCCATGTGTGAGTGATGATGATTCACATATCATATTATCAAATCTACGTTCTTGTACAAAAAGAAAATATTATGTTAACAGAGTGTAGTTTCCTACTGCCTCTCTGCTCTCAATGTCAGAGCTCCATTAGTCTGAGTGGGCGGAAGTTCGCTGCATAGATCAGCCTCTCATTGGGCGGAACGAGCCACCCGCTGAAGTCCCGCCCTACCACCTCCGGTTGTGTAGCAGTTTTCAACCGTTTTCAACACGTCCTTTACTAACTTTTGCGGTGTTTGATCTTGCGGGGATGTGTTATGTATTGTCCATTACCTTTCTGGTATTGTTGTTCTTACCATTGCTGGTATGTAATTATTATATAATGTAAGTTAACGGTTAACTGTCACTCGTGGTAATACCATCATGAATGTACATTGTTCCTTTTTTCACACACATTCTGGTTATATAATGTTAATACTGTGGAATAAGTTTATTAGATTCTGGTATAGGCCTTTTTGTTCATTGTCCTGGTTTGATGTTAAAAGACAGGAGGAAGTATTTAACTCAGTGTGTTAAGTTGTTGATGAGAAACGGGGGTGGGATTAAATAAGTTTTCTTCTTCCCACTCCTTTTCGAGTTGTAGCAGTAGGTCACTAGGCCAGAGACCAATCAGGGGAGACAGGAACTGGAGGAGGGGCTGATTGGCAGCAGGTGAGACTGCAGGTGTGACTGCAGGCTTCACTCTCCTCAGATCCTTTGTGTGCTCTCCATGTGGCTGTGACTGTTTAATTCCCTGTGGCTCCGGTAAGCTGGACTTTTTTTTTTTTTTTTTTTTTTTTTAGCATTGTTTCATAATCATGTTAGCATTTTAATTGTTAGGGTACTGTAGGGGTGAGGCTGAGGTATTTGTATTTTAATGATTTTAATACTGGGTCTGCCATAACCTGTTTGTAGGAAAAAAGAATGAAAAGTTGACTCTGATACAAAGGTATGTAAAACATGCAACATTTAAACATTGTAATGTGCCCTACAAACTAAATTAACAGTGCTTTGTTTGTTTCTAGGCATAGCACTGACTGCTGTTTATTTTACTTTAGTATTACATGTTTTAGCCTTATTGATTTTATTGTTTTTATTGTTTAGTATAGGATTGGAGTTTGTTTAGTTTGAGAGTTTTAACATTCTGTCTCCTTCTGTTTCTAGTGTTGCGGCTGGTGGGGTCCTCCATTCACCGGTGTGGTTGGGGTGCTGGGAGTTCACTCTAGATGGTGATATGGTTTGTGGTTGCACATCTTTATTAGTGTGGTGTTTTATTTGAAGTGTGTCGGGTTTATATTTCTTTTGAATACATAGCGGTTGGGAGGTGTATTGCACATTGGTAGTAAGTCTTGGTCCAAGGCTAGAGCCTCTTACTACCAATGTGCAATACACCCCCCCAACCGCTATGGCGGCGCTGTGGCGCAGTAGAAAGCCGGTGCACTCATTCATTGCAGGACGAAGAAGGGCTGAAGAAAATTTCAAGACATCCCGAGATAAAATGCATGTTTATTGAACAATAACGGATATACAAACACACGGCAACCCCCGTACACCTTCCTAACATCTGTGCCTATGAGGTGAGTACATTACATGTTTGAGTTGAACGTTTATGAAGACGTGAATCGGTCTAGACCGGGAACCGCCAAACGAAAAACGGGGTTCGTTTTCAAGACGTTCATGCAATGAACGTTCATGCAATGAACGTCTTGGTCCAAGGCTATTCCAGTATACAAACTGTGGAAATTTGAAGACGTCATAGCTCCTACCCACCCGGCGGTACCCCTTTCAAACGAGCATACCCATTAGTCATGATGACTGAGATTTACTGACACAGTTGTGGGTGTGTTTTGCAGCAGCTGGATCAACAGTCACTGGTTTATGAACCTCCCGGTGCTTGTTCCCGTATATACAGAGGAAAAACATTTCTTTTTTAATAGACACAAGTCACAGGTAGGTGTTTGGTCTTTTCATTCGAGTATGATGAGCTGTTTCTAAATGTCTGCGAGTCTAGGAGAAAATAAGGAAGCAGGTTCTCACACTTACAGTGAATCATAGGTGATGACTTAAAGAGATGACAAACAATTCGCTTGCACTCAGCCAGCGAGGTCTTTTTTAATAAAATCCGTAATGCATCGTTATACGCAACCTGTAGTCTTTTCATGCTTGCTTTCTTGTACTTAACCCACAGGTGTGCGGTGTACATAGGAGTACAGTACGCTTTGAACAGAGATATTTTAACGTCATCTGAACATGAATAAGACCTGCGAGCAAGAGTATTTGCCTGTACATAGGCTATAGTTTGCAGCACTGCCTATGAATATCATCATCATCTGTCATATCTTCTGTAAGGAAATGGCCGAGGTATTTGGCCTTTTTACAGGGAGCAATATTATTATTTGACAGTTTAAATGCAGGAAAGGCCATTTTTTGGTCCTCTCTAGTGCGACAGATCATAACATGACTCTTGCTGGCAATATATTTTATGTCGTGTTCAGCACCATACACAGAGCAGACATTCAGCAGCTGCTGCAGACCAACACTGCTCGGGGAAAAAACAACCAAATCATCCGCGTACATGAGATGGTTAACTTTTTTGTTACCAACCATACACCCAGTATTACACGCAGTGAGTTGCCGTGATAAATCGTCCATATACAGGTTAAAGAGAAAGGGGGACAATATACTCCCCTGTCTGACACCATTGCTCACACCAAAAGGGGCAGACACACTGGGTCCCCATTTAACCTGCATAGTTTTGTTGGCGTACCAATATGCCAGGACCCTCACTATGCTTGAAGGCACACCTCTTTCAGCCATTTTAGTGAACAGTTTTTTATGGTTAACTCGATCAAAGGCCTTGGAGGCATCAATAAAACACATGAGGACTGAAGAGTTCTGATTTTTATACATACAATTTCTTTCAGAGTATATATATATATATATATATATATATATATATATATATATATATATATATATATATATATATATATATATATATATATATCCATATATCCCCTGCAACACTTTCCAGTTCCTCCTGGGGGACCCTAAGGCGTTCGCAGACCAGATGAGACATGTAATCCCTCCAGCATGTTCTGGGTCTGCCCCAGGCCTCCTACCAGTGGGACGTGCCTGGAACACCTCCAAGGGGAGACGCCCAGGAGGCATCCTGATCACATGCCCAAGCCACCTCAACTGACCCCTTTCGACACGAAGGAACAGCAGCTCTACTCCGAGCTCCCTCCGGCTGTCTGAGCTCCTCACCCTATCTCTCAGGCTGAGCCCAGCGGAGGAAACTCATTTCCACAGCTTGTATCCACAATCTCATTCTTTCGGTCACTACCCAGAGTTCATGACCATAGGTGAGGGTTGGGACGTAGATGGACCAGACCTTTAATTCCCTTTACACAAAACTGTTGCTCAGCAAAGTTCGGAAATACGATGTACGAAATATGAAGTTCTTTACTTGAACTAGTATGACTATGACATATTAATTTTGTGCTATGTTGTGACACTTGTTACACAGCACCTGAGGATAACAGCTCCCGGCATACTGACACAGAACCACTTTATCTGGTTAAAGCAATATTTATAACTTGGATTAATTTTTATGAAAAACACTTGATTCTTCTGAATCCTGGGTAATCAAGGGTTGGACACATTTTATGACTTTGTGACAGCTTCAGAGAAAGGGAGTCACCACTTGTTTTTTCGTCATGTCAGTAAATCTACATGAATTACAGGCTAGTGAAAGGGACTGGGCGTTTAATTGGGACTAGGCGTTTAGTTGAAGTTTTTATGGTATGACAAGCATCCCCAACTGCGCTTTTCATTCTTTTGCTAGCATCTAAGCTAACAAGAAAAACACAATCCAAACTAAAGCCTTCCCTCAATACCTCTTAATGTTAGTTACTGCTTTAACTACAAACCCATTGTGTAAAAGTCTAGAGTTGAAACACAGAAGAGCTGGATATTTTGATTTTGACATGAAAAACACTCTCACCTCAATGCCAAGTGTCTTAAGCCTGACATGACCCTATAGGTGACCTCTGAAAACTCCAAAAAGAATTAGGTGCCAACATTTTTAACAGCACACTTTAGGGAGTAAATGAACATGACAACCAGCCCATGTGACAACCAACCCTGCTCTCCCAGAGGCTATACTTCAATAAGATCCACTGTTGAGCCATATGACCTTTCAGAAAAATGACAATATTAACACAGCAAATGTCTGCACAAGTTGTAGTGGAATAGTTAATTTTTTGAGTGACAATATGTGATGTCATTATTTGTCTTTGTGATACATAATTCACACCAAGCTCTGTCTGAGCAAACCAGAGAAAAATGGATTTTATGTATCTTAAATAATGTGCTGCTTTAAAACATTATCGCAGTTTGAGACATCATTATTTGAGTAACAGTTGGACAGCGGATGTAATGATAGTTTTTTTTTTTTTAAAGATATTTTTTTGGGGCTTTTAGCCTTTAATGGATAGGACAGACAAGTGTGAAGGGGGGAGAGAGAGGGGGTGCAACATGTAGCAAAGGGCCACAGGCTGGAGTTGAACCCGGGCCGCTGCGGCAACAGCTTTATACATGGGGCGCCTGCTCTACCACTAAGCCACCAGCGCCCCAGATGTAATGATAGTTATTTTTTTTGTAAATAAGTGTATGAAAAAAATGTATCTGGAACAACTTAATAAAAAATAAAGCAGAGAATCTGAATGTCATTCACACAGATTTAGAGAGAAAGAGAATTGTTGCTTAATAATCTGGGGAATTGAACTCCCTGGATTAAATCTGTGGTGACAAGTCTTGGTGTGAGCCTTGATTCAGATCTAAGCTTCAAGTCCCACATTAACAAGGTGACAAAAGCATCATTTTTCACCTCAGAAACACAGCTAAGGTACAACCATTTCTAAATGAAAAAGATGCTGAGAAATTGATTTATGCCTTTATTGCAAGCCGACTTGACTACTGTAATACACTTTATACTGGCCTCCCAAAAAACACCACTGAGAGACTTCACCTCTTTTAAAACTCTGCAGCTCTGCTACTAACCAGCACCAAGAGGAGAGAACACGTCAGGCCAGTCTGAACTGCTCTGCACTGACTTCCTGTTACATTTAGAACAGATTTAAAGGTATATATATCTATACAAAGCCCTAAAAATAGGCTTTGACCCAGCTACATTGCTAACTCCCTTTTAAACTATTTGCCTCAAAGAACACTGCGGTCATTGCTGCTGGTTTATTGGAAATTTCCAGGAACAGCTGGAAGAAGATTGGGGATGCAGCCTTTGTCATTTCTGCCCCTGAGATATGAAACACACTACCTAGATATCAGGGGCGCCAGCTGGCTAAATATTTTTAAAAGAAAGTTGAAATCTGTTGACTTTAGCCTTTAACTTGCTCTGACTTCCTGAAACAGGTCTGAAACTCTTTTTTTTAACTTTTACTTTCTTTTTACGCTTCATACTGCTGCAACTCTTAAAATCTTACTTGATATTATGATTTATAGTTTTACAACTCTATGATTTTATAAATCAGTTCTGCTATTATTAATGTAGAGTTGGCCTACCTTAACACATTTTAAAAATGCTCAGTTACTAACTTTACCTTTTTGTCACTTCAGCAGAAAGTCCTCAAATACTAGTCCTACTTGCTGTACAGGGGTGATGGAAATCTGCTGTGGTCTACTTACTTACCAAAAGGAATCAGGTAAATGGCTGAAAACAACGAAACAGAGTCTAATTTGACCTTTTGTCTGGATAAATCATACAAGACTTCCTATTAGTGAATGTTATGATATTAATAACTACAGCATGGTTAACAGTTAACAGTATCAAATCATTTAGATATTTATATTTTTGTTTTCGTATTTTCTGTGTGTTGGTGTGTGCAAAATGTCTGGGTGTATTTGTCCATGCAAATGTGTGTTTGGTTATCAGGGAGGCAGCAAGCAGCTTCTCTTATCAGTTATTGATTGGTCAATAACTGCCAGCTGTTTCTGTGTCAGTTCCTCTAAAGAGCATCGAGGTGGAGGTGGAGGTGAGGGACCATGTGGCTACAGTGGTCTCCACTCTGAACTATGAGAACAAGGAGGACAAACCAATAGAGGCATTATTTGTCTTCCCTCTGCCTGGAGATGCTGCTGTCTGTCATTTCAGTGCTAAGATTGGACAAAAAGAGATTGTAGCTGAGGTGAAGGAGAAACAGAAGGTGAGCTGGACAGCAGAGACTAACTCACTAAAATGGAGCTTAAAAACACAGCAAATGTTGCTCACATGTGTCGTCTGTACTCCAGGCTCGTGAGGAGTATGATGATGCACTGAGCTCCGGTCAGCAGGCCTTCCTGTTGGAGGAGAGTGAGCAGAGTCCAGATATATTCTCTCTGAGTGTGGGCAGTTTGCCTCCAGGAGAGAGCGCCTCCATCAGGCTGGAGTACGTCACTGAGCTGGCTGTGCAGGCTGATGACGGGCTGAGGTTTTGTCTGCCTGCTGTGCTCAACCCTCGCTACCAACCTGAGGGTAGGAAAACCAGCCAACACCTTCATCATGAGCCCTGACAGTCAAAAGCCCACCTTCACAACAGTGACAAAACACTTCAGCTCAAAACATTTGCAACAAGCTGTTAATTCTCATACAACCTGCCAGCTGTGCCCAGGGGTGAACATAAAACCAGTCGTGTGAAAATAAAGTCAGTGAGAATGAAGTTTCAACTTGACTCTCCAGAATAAATACACATCACTTGCAAGAGCTGCTGACAAAATGATGCACACATGATGTTTTTCTGAAGCCATAGAAAGATGAACATGACATTTGAAGAGCACACTTTCAGATTCTGGTTCTGGACTTCGTAAAATGTTTGGGTTGAGATGAATGTAGTGTGTTGACACTTACTGTGCCTGTTTAGTTTTTATACAAGCTTTAAAAATGTGACTGAAATGAGAATGAAGGACTGAAGAGGGAGGTTCAGTCTGTCTCAAAACCCAATATTTCCTTTCGTCAATTACCTGACTAATGGAGTGTTTTTATGTCTCCATGCTGCTGATAGTCGTAGCCAGAGGTATCTTGTTTTCAGGTCTGCCCGATGGACGTTCCATTCTTGTGAATGTGATATCTTAAGAATGCCTTGAGGGACTTTATCCAAATTTGGCACAAACGTCCACTTGGAGAAAAGGATTAACTGAATAGTCTTTGGTGGTCATACGTCAGAGATCAGGGTCACTGTGATCTCATCTGTCTTATTCCCATGAATGCAATATCTCAAGAGCACCTTGAGGGTATTTTCCAAATTTTGCACAAACATTCATTCGGTCTTAGCGATGAACTAAATAGATTATGGTGGTCAAAGGTCAAGGTCATCGTGATCTTGTATCTGTTTCATTCTCGTGAACGTGGTATCTCAACAACAAGTTGAGGGAATTTCTACAAATTTCGCACAAAAATTCACTTCATGTCAAGGATGAACTGATCAGAATTTGGTGGTCAAAGGTCAAGGTCACTATGACCTTGCGTCCATCTCACTTTGTGAAAGCGATAGCTTAAGAACACCTTGAGGAAATTTCCACAAATTTGGCACAAAGGTCCACCTGGACTCACAAATGAACTGATTCTAATCAAGGTCAAAGGTCAATATCACAGTGACATCATAATGTTCCACAAAAACACTTTCCTGGACATTACTCAACGTCATAACTCAGGAACAGGAGGGGAGACAATTTGGTCAGATACTGAATTGGTGTCACTAATCTTGGTGGCCTACCTTGTAACTTTGATAACAAAATAGAATATCTGTGCTGCTGGGGACAGGGTGTGTGTGACGAATCCATGTTTTCACAGACATGGGTATAAACTTTACCTTGACAGGTTCGTGGAGGCATACGACCACAAGGCGGTAATTCTAGTTCCACTATATGCCAACAGCGCCTATTAAGATTGTATAAATGTAAGATTTTTAGAACCCACTGTGACACACTTAGCTAATTAATGAAATTGTCAAGTAGCTTACAGAAATTCTCAGTCACTTGAGCTCAGATGCTCTTTTTGGTTTAAGGTTATTTTAAGTGACTTGAGGAGTAATATGATGAATAAAGTCATTGAAAATTCATTCACATAAAAGTATTGTCATTAAGTGGTATTGTCCATTCATTATTATATTAAGAGATGATTATATTAATCGGAGGAGAAGCTTAATTTTGCATTACTGTGTCACATCTTTTCTTGGTCTTTCAATGTCCTGTCCCATGTATTTGTTAGCACCTCAGCAATATGCATGTATTTGTTTGCCCTATGTCCCCAAAAATTACTTCAAACGTGTCTGTTCTTGTTCACAGGTAGTGAAGGTGCCAGTGTCCAGGTGATCTGTGTTCCAGCCTCTCTGGTTCCCTACAGTCTGTCTTTCTCTGCCCGACTGTCCTCTCCTCGTCCAGTCTCTAAAGTAGAGTCTAACTGTTCCCTGGATCCTCTCCAGTACCTCAACACAGAGCAAACCCAGGCCACGGTAGCTACTGTACAGTGCTGATGTGTCTGCTGTGTGTGATTGTTCCTCAGTACTGAGAACAAGATGTATATGACTTGATTTATATTTCTGAGTGTGTTTTGTGAACTGCAGGTCAAGTTGGCCGCAGGACACAAGTTTGACAGAGATGTTGAACTGCTGATTTATTACAAAGATGCCCACCAGCCCACTGCTGTGGTGGAGGCAGGACAGGCGTCTGCCAAGCCTGGTGAGTGCAAATTAGTGAAGATGTGTTAAATATAAGAGGTAATCATTTTTATTTTTGTATAGCTGAGTCACGTATGTTGTGTTTCAGGCACTCTGATGGGTGATCCAGTAGTGATGCTGAGCCTGTACCCTGAGTTCCCCCAGGCTGTGATGTCTTCAGTCGCCTCATGTGGAGAGTTTGTGCTCTTATTGGATCGATCTAGCAGTATGTCGGGGTCATGTATGAAGAGTGCCAAGGTATTCATTGTGTCATTTGCTATTTTTATCATTAAATCATCCAATGTCTCTCTCACACAGCAGCCTTTATTATCTTTTCTCTCTTCCCTGGAGGATACTCTGCTGCTCCTGTTGAAGAGCTTACCAATGGGCTGCTATTTCAACATCTACAGTTTCGGGTCCTGCTATGAACACATCTTCCCGTAGGTCCTTAATGTCGTTCAGACCACAAAATAAACGCCTTTGGTATCACTGCCTGTGCATGTATATATGTGTATATACATATATACATATATATGTGTGTGTATGTTGATGTAAATCGTGTGAAAGCACTCGTGTGTTTATTTCATGACAGTAAGAGTGTGGAGTACAGCCAGAAGACCCTGGAAGAGGCTCTGAAAAACGTTGAAGTGATGGACGCTGATCTGGGAGGAACAGAGATCCTTCAGCCCCTTGAACATATTTACAGCCAGCCAACCATTCCCAATCAACCTAGACAAGTACTAAACATGCCACACACACACACACTCACCCATCACAGAAAGTGAGTTAGTAAGTAGCTAACAGTGGCCCCTTGATTAAGTTGATAATGTTGCAATCATTGGGCTTCATGCGGGGCTACATTTTCTCTTAATTTTTTTGTTAAGAGAAAATATAAAAGAAGTTATTCCAGATGCATCAAATGTTCTCAACCATCCAAATCTGCTCTTTGTGCTGAGTGATAAATCCCATTTGATCATAAGTAACCTATTAGCATGGGTAACGACCCCTAAACACTATAGCAGGAGAGGTGATGCTGAAGAATTGGAGAAATGCCACCAATACAGAGCGTAAGACGAATCGTTAATTTGACGAGTTACAGTGAAATCAAAAACCCAGCAAATGCAAAACAAAATGCATTTTAAAAACTAATTGTTAACAGGGTCTAACACAGGTTTCAGAGAACACGTTTGGTGACTCAACACATGCTGCATGTTTCTGGGTGTGATGTAACTTCGAGTGACATGTAAACTGTCCTCCGCAGCTGTTTGTCTTTACAGACGGAGAGGTGGGGAACACCAAACAAGTCATCAATCTGGTGAAGAAGAATTCAGGTTCCCACAGGTGAAACCACAAAACATGACAACCATCCACAAAACTCTTAAGTGCTATATCGCAGGCAACTGGATGTGGTCGAGTTTCTTGAAGACCTTTTACCTCTGATCCAAGAGGCTTCTTCAGAGAAGATTACCATTACCTGGATGGCTGAGAATCTTCATCAACATGTTGCTAAACAATTTGGGAAGAATCCCCTTCGACTGGTACGGGAATTTGAAAGAACATCTAGGAAGCTGGCTGATTACAGATGATGACAGAAACCACCTGCATTACAGTTTGAAACTCCAAACAGCTTACACTTGGGTTCAACTGTGAAAGAACACAGGGCTGCAACCATCCTTTAGAGGGCTCACAACCAGCTGCTCAATGAGAGAGAGGAGACAGATTCATGTCACCATTCTGAAGACGCCTCTTGAATAAGAGGTGAAACATCTTCAAGAAACCCAAGCAAGTTCAGTTGACTGCGATATAGCACTTAAGATTACCATGATATGGATGACTGAGAATCATCAACACTGACAAAACTCTCAGAATATGTTCCGTGTTTGATGCTTTGTGTACTTAAAGAAAACTCCTGTATTGTAGGTGTTTCTCTTTTGGAATTGGGGAAGGGGCCAGCTCTGCTCTTATCAACGGGTTGGCCAAGGAAGGAGGAGGTCACGCTCAGTTCATCACAGGGAAAGAGAGGATGCAGCCTAAAGTAAGACATATAAAAGAAACAAATGCAACAACTTTATATTTTAGACAGAAATCATGTTTCCATATCAATAAGTAAGTGAAAACCCAGTGCTTCTCTTGACTTATGGCAAAAAAAAAAAAAAAATCCTCAACAGGTGATGCAGTCGCTGCGATTTGCTCTCCAGCCAGCTGTGGTGGACGTCTCAGTCGAGTGGGATGTGCCAGAGGGAGTTTCTGTTGGTGCTCTCTGCCCACCAATCACAACACTTTTCCAGGGTCAAAGGTCGCTGATTTACGCCCAGCTTACTGGACAGGTAGGAGCAGCATCATCTCATAGTGAAATATCTATTTATGCCTCCACGCTGGTGACAACTGTGGCTGATAGCAGTATGATTTCAGGTTGTCCGTTTGTCCCATTCCTGTGAACCCGATATCTCAAGAGTGCCTTATAGGAATGTCTTCAAATTTGGCACAAACATTGACTTTGACTCAACAATGAACTGATCAGATTTTGGTGGTCAAAGGTCACTGTGATGTCACAAAACATGTTTTTGGCCATCACTCAATAATTCATACACTTATGACAAAATTTCACACAAATGTCTAATATAATAAAATGGTGAATTGTTGACATTTTATATCCAAAAGGTCAAAGGCCAACTTCACTGTGACATTATAATGATCTTTTCTGGCCACTATTCAACACCATAACCCAGGAACAAACAGACATATTTGGTCAGATACTGAATTGGTGACACTAATCTTGGGTTCCCACCTTGAAATTGTTTTAATGTAACAGAGCCCCTGTGCTGCCAGGGAGAAGATATGTGTGAAGCATCCACGTTTTAGAATATGTCATTTCTTTGCAGCAAAATAAATCCATATTTGAAGCGTTGTCAATTGTCATGTCTACATGAGTCTTGGCAGACATGGATGTAAATTGTAACTGCAACTTGACTGCTTTGCAGAGACATACAACCTGCCCCTCAGCAAACTATATGACTACATTATATGTCTTTTTATCCAGTATGTGATTTTAACAAACATGTTTTAACCCTGTGATACTTTCTCAGAGTTCAGAGGCAGCAGAGGGCTGTGTGACGGTAAAGTACAGCCTGGCAGGTCATCCCTGTCAGAACCAGCTTCACTTCAGTCTCACACCTGCAGACGACACTGGGTAGTGAATTTACAATTAAAATATGAAGTTAATGTTCAGTTCAATGACAAATATTAACATATTAAGTGTCTCAGTGAGAACAACGCAGAGATTGCCTTTGAATGTAGTAATTTTGTTTTTAAAACAATGTGAATCAAAAATGCAAAGTGTGCATTTTAAGACTGAGTGAGCTGTTGGCAGAAATAAAACCACATTTTTAGGGTTTGTATGATGTGGCAGAGTGGAAAGCAAATTGCTGATGCTGTTGTGATATTGTTGCACTTCTGTGTTTAAATCTGAATTGGTTAATTCTGGCTATGTGGACCTATAATAACATTGGTTAGACATATTTGCACTCATAAAACAGTCAGATAAGTTTCCTCTGTGTTCATGCCTGCCTGCAGATTAACAGTTCACAGGTTGGCTGCTTGGACTCTGATCCGCTCCCTGGAAGTCAAGGAGGAAAAGGAAGGAGGAGATGAGGAAGTGAAGAAGACGGTGGTGGAGCTCAGTGTCCAATTAGGAGTGAGCAGTGCCTTCACTGCCTTTGTTGCTGTCAACAAAGGCAACGGCGAGGCGATTCAAGGACCTATGGCTATTGTAAATGTCCCAGTATCCAGTGAGTGTTATACCGACAGCAAAAGAATAATGAATGTGTTTTACAATGCTTTTATATTGATTTTGTTTGTTAACCAGGGTTGATTCTTCAGTGCTCAATACTTGTGTTTTTTAATGCCCAAATGTGCCTTGGATGAAATTCTCCAGATTTAATGGTCTACTCTCTTTTTCTATTTTTATCTCAAAGGTTACAGATTTCTTTCTGGTTATGTGTGTGCTCCCGATGAACCTGTGCTATTGTCTACAGAATTTGGTGCGTAGTACAAGTTCATTTGTTATTTTAACATAGCTTTTCTTAATACATAAAAACATAGCAATACAATACACGTAAGGCATTTAAGACAATAAATTGCAACAAAACAATTCATTTCTCTGGTAAAAATGGTATTAAATATTTATTTGCATTTCACAGTATCGTTACTTATGATAATATACACATCGCTTATGGAAAGACACTTCCTATAAGCGATGTGTCTTGGAGGGAGCTTTCAAAGAATATGGACACAAAGGGATTCTGCCAGGGAAAATTAATCCTGCCTTAATAAACTTAATCTTTGTTAAAATCACAATACCAAAAGCGTAGCACACAAGGAGTGTCACATTCTTAAGCACACCTCTAAACCTTTTAACAGCTGACATTTACTGGGGCACTTGATGGAACTGAGCTATCATACGGCCTCATGCTCTCTTCACTGTAACGAAATTTGTTCCACCCATGCTGTTCTGTCCAAAAACCAAAATGAGAGAGCGAGCCTTAAGTTGACACGTGTTTCTTCTCCGTCAAAAAAAACCTCACACTGAATCCTCTTCTTAGGGAAAACAAAAATGTTTGTTTATTGATCCACGTTGTCTTTACAGTATAAACTTGCTCAAAAATACAAAATCCACCAAAATATCTACATTCCCCAACACGGTCGGAAAACTGTGTGGCTCCACTCTCCACACATGAGCAACTAACTAACTTTTCTCCTCTGTCCATGCATGGCAAAGCTGCCGGTCTCTTCTTAACGAGACAGTAATATATTTCTCCTAGTGACTTTACTTCTAACTCACATGCATAAATGTAAATAGTAAACACTACTAAGTATTATAATTGCACAGATTACATGCATTGTACAAATTAAACAAATAACATGTACATATGTAAATATTGTAAATATGTGAATACTGCGTGGCTCTTAAATATGAGTTTGGCTCCTACATCACCGGCCCCTAATTGTTCTCAAGAGGCTTGAAACAATTACTTACCTTAAATAAAAGGAGCCATATACTAAATAACAGAAACTGTGTACTAACACTAGCAAACAAAAAGTTCAATGTACATTCTCAACAGTCCTTGTAATACAAAAGGATATTAGAGTCAGAGGTTGCTAGCACGACTCATCAGGGAGTTCAGTCTTTACCATCGGCTAGCTCATCCTCTTGAAGCAGACAGAGTTTAGTAATGGGTCTGTCCAAAATGCTGAGACGGACTCGACGAACAAGACCCTTCTTGTCTGGAATCGACTCGATTACCCTTCCCATCACCCAAGAGTTCCTAGGTGCAGAGTCATCTACCAGAAGCACAACATCTCCTGAAGTGAAGTTCCTTGAGTTTCTTAACCATCTTTGCTGCTCCTGGAGCTGGGGAAGGTATTCTCGAGTCCAACGTTTCCAAAATAGATCGGAAATGTATTGGACTTGTCTCCACCTCCGCTGAACGTAGAGATCTTCCTTGTCAATAGGCCAGGTGGCAATGATGGTTTGGTCTTCAGCAATATAAGGTGGTTGGGCATCAAGGCTTCCAAGTCGTTTGGGTCATTGGACGCTCTTGTGATTGGTCGGCCATTAATCATAGCCTCCACTTCACAAAGCACAGCCTGAAGGCTTTCCTCATCCAGAACTTGTTCTTTCACTGTAGAGTTCAAGGCTTTCCTCACCGATCTAATCAGTCTCTCCCAGACTCCCCCATGATGAGAGCCGGTGGGAGGATTAAATGTCCACTTGATCCCGTGCTGATGAAGGTAACCTTGAATCTTTGTGTGATCCAACTCACTGATGGCCATTCTCAGCTCGCGTTCTGCCCCAATGAAGTTTGTCCCATTGTCAGAACAAATCTCCTCCACTTGCCCTCTCCTGGCCACAAAACGACGTTCGGCGTTGATACATGAATCTGTATCCAAGGACGAGGCGACTTCTATATGTATCGCTCGTATGGTCAAATCAGTAAAAATAACTCTGTATCTCTATACTAAGCTCCGCCCCCGCTTGACCTCGAATGGTCCAAAATAGTCAACGCCTACCCTGGAAAAGGGAGGATTGTCTGGAAACACTTTGTCTTGAGGAAGATCCGCCATTACTCTCTTCAGGATCATCTGATGTAATCTCTTCACAGCCTACCAGGTTCTTTGGCCATTCCTCCATTGGGCTGTAGAGAAAATCTGGACCAGAGATCCATGTGTCATTTTTCATGAAGGCCTCCACCCTTTGTCCTCTTGATGCACAGTCTGCTATGTTCTTGGTGGTGGTCACATGTCTCCATTGTTCGACTGTGGCGTCTTTCAAGACAGTAGAAACATGATTAGCCACAAATGTGCGGAATCTTGTGGTTTCATTTTGGAGGTACTTGAGTACAGCTGTACTATCAGTTCAAAATACTGAGTCATCCAGCTCCAGCTGCAGCTCTCTCCTCAGAACCTTATCCATTTTCACAGCGACTGTTGACACAGTCAGCTCCATTCGTGGAATGGTCGGTTGCTTAAGAGGTGCCACTCTGGCCTTCCCCATCATCAGGACGCAATGCACTTGATCTCTTTCATTTTTCAAGAGCAGGTAGCTAGCAGTGCCATAAGCATCTTCACTCGCGCCCACGAAGTGATGCAACTGAGCATGTGAGTGACCTCCAAACCCAGCTGGTTTTATGCATCTGTCGACCTTGAAATCTGTCAGTTTAGGAAGTTGTGTCAGCCAGTCTGCCCATCGTTGTTTGACCTGTTCTGGTAAGTCATCGTCCCAGCCAATTTTCATCCTGCTCAGGTCTTACAAGATCATCTTTGCTGTTAACACCACAGGTGCTAGAACTCCTAGCGGGTCGTAGATTGAGCCAACGACTGACAGCAGACCTCTTCTGGTGAAAGGACGATCCTTGATGGTGATCTTAAACTGGAAAGTGTCTGACTCTACGCACCAATGGACACCCAAGGCTCTCTCCATTGGAAGTTTGTCGTGTTCGAGATCCAGATTCTTCATCTCCTTTGCCAGTTCACTATCCGGTATAGAGTCAAGGACTTTGCGGCTGTTGCTGACCCATTTCGTGAGGCGGAAACCGCCTTTGGCACAGATTGCTCTTAGATCCTGGCACATTGAGATGGCGTTCTCCTCTGTGGTCACAAACTTAAGGCAGTCATTTTGGAGCACTGTGTCAGTCACAGCAGTCTCAAACTCTTTCCTGTGGTCCTCAGCACACTTCCGCAGTGCAAAACTGGCACAACTAGGTGAGGAGGTAGCACCAAACAAGTGGACCACCATTTTGTGCTCGACCAACCTTTGCTCACAGTCACCACCAGGCCACCAGAGGAACCTGAGAAGGTCTGAATCTCCCTCAGGCACCCTGACCTGGTGGAACATGGCCTCAATGTCCGCCATAAATGCCACAGGCTCTTGTCTGAATCGGAGTATGACACCCACAAGACCGCTCGTCAGGTCAGGTCCCTGCAGAAGTTGTTCGTTCAAAGACGTTCCCTGGTAGGATGCACCACAGTTGAACACGACCCTTAACATCTGCTTTACAGGGTGATATACCCCGTGGTGGGGTATGTACCACACCTTGTCATCCCTACGTCCAAGCTCTTCACCTGACACCTGCACTGCATACCCTTTGTCAATGAGGTCTGCCATGAAAGCAGTGTACTCTTTGTGAACGCTGGGGTTCCTGTTTGAACTTCCTTCGTAAGTTAGGTGCTCATTGTTCAGCTATCTTACGGTTATTTGGCATGTTGACCATCTGGTTCTTCAGGGGTAGACATACAATATAATGCCTGTCCACAAGTTTAGCTGATTCCGAGACCATGTCCATGAATCGATGATCTTCTCTGGACATCTCAACTTGTTTGTCTTTTCCTCTCTCAGGAAAATCCAGCTTAAATTGCTGCTGCCACAAGTCATCAAGCCGTGTGATGGATATGCGGTTTGCTGTAACCTTGTAAGTTTTCCCCTTTTGTTGGTTAACAACATGTTCCTTGAGCGGTCCATTTACAGTCCATCCTAGCCTTGTTCTCACAGCATACGGTCCATCATTAACACTGTTCATGACCTCCCATGGCTCCATGGCCTTGTACGCATTGCATCCGATGAGCAAACCAACTTCTGCATTGATTTCAGGAATATGTACATCTTTAAGGTAAGACCATTGTCTCAAGTCCTTTTGTCGTGGTATGTTTTCTCGACTTATAGGAATTGTCCTTCTAGTGAAGACATCAGGAAGCTCAAGGAAGTTGTCCTCTGCTAAGCTGCTGACCTCCAAGCCCGACGCCTCATGAGCAGCAACAGGTTTCTCGTCACCCATGGTTCTCAATAAAATACTCGTCCTCCTACCAGTGACCGTTAGTTGATTCATCAATGTCTCTGTGCAGAAGCAGTTTGTGCTCCCTGGGTCGAATGCATATGTTTCCACCATTTTACTTCCTTTAGTTGTTTTGACCTGGACAGGTACTATAGAGAGTGTACACTCCTCTCCGGCCCCAGTGACTCCACAGGTTTTATTTCCAGCACAGACCAATGCACTGGTGACTGAATGGCTGTCGACATTATCATCTTTTTTATCTTCCTGTTCCCCTGTATCATCTCGTTTTTTAAAGCGCAGAAGAGTAGGGTGCATCAAGGAACACTTCTGGCAGCACAGCTTCTCTTTGCAGTCTTTGCTCATGTGGCCATGCTTCAAACAGCCAAAGCACAACCCCTTGCCTCGCAAAAAGTCAACTTTCTCTTTGTGTGGCTTGCTTCTTATCTTCCGACATGACTCTAGGCTGTGCTCTCCTTTACAAAAGATACATGGTTTCTTCAGAGCACTGTCGGACATAATGTGTAACTTGTGCACACTTGGCTCAATGTCTCTCGTGGTGTCTTTGACCTTACAGTCCATCTGCAGAGCACTAGTGGTGAACGTTATGTTACTTCCACTGTTCTTCTGTGCCTTGGAATCTGCATGCATTTTCATAGATGGTTTGGCTGGTGCACTATCTTTTATGTCACCAAAAATTGGATGCATGGTGATTTTGGCTTGTTTGTGGATGAAGTCAGCAAGGTCTTTGAAGTTGACTCTCCTGTCCTGTTGTTCTTGGATATCACATGCCAAAGACCTCCATCTTTCTCGCAATTTGTATGGAAGCCTTGTGACTCTGGTTTTCATGTTGCCGTATGAACATATGGTAGTTAAGAGGATCTCCTTTGAAAGTAGGAATGTCCAACGACGGTAATGTAGACCCTCTATGTTGTTTCATCATTAACTCTGTAATGTTGGTTTGTTGCTGCATAACACTGCATAATGTCTCCACAACGTCATCATTCCTAGTAGTATTTCTACTTGGTTGCCTTGCATGATCAGGGTTACTTGGTTGTAGTTGGGGAGGCCAAAATGGATCATCTCCCACATGGCTGAGTTGTTCATGCCTTGCTCCTGATGCTAAACCTCCTATTTCCACACCCGACTCGTGAATTGGATTCCCTGGTGACATGCATCCAGTCGCAAAGTCATCCAAAACTTTGAGTTTGGCATCTGAAGCAGCAATAGCAGTTTCTATTTCCAACTCCTCTGTTTTTGCCTTTAATCCAGCTTCCTGTTGTTCCAAATCCTGTTTCCACTTCAGCCTTAAGGCGGGCAGATGAAGCAGTGGACGAGACAGACCTCCCAGATTCAGATCCACGTTTACTACTCCTTCTACTTGTATAGGATACACTATCCATAGGTTTCACACCTCTTCGTCACATGTCTTTGCTTGTTTTACATATTCTTCGACCATCTCAATCCATTTTTCAGCTTTCGCGATGAACATGTTAAACTCACTTGCTTTGGGTTCATACCAACTACACTGATCCTCTTTAAATTCCTCTTCAGACATGAACTGTTGTAGGGCATAGTTACGCTCTCCAAATTCTCTGACCAACACTTGGTATTCAACTCTCAGCTGCAGTCTTTCAGAGCTTACGTTAGCATCATCATCCATGAGGTGCTCAATCTCCCTAGTCTTGCCCGTTAGCTGAGCAAGCTTATTACTCCTTAACTGTACAAGCTTATTCCTTTTTTCCTCTAAGGCTTTATCCGTCATTTTACTTGCCTCCTTTCAGTGGATGGCTCTTCCACCTGTTCTTGCATTGTAGTGTGTCAATCAAGCTATTAATTGCTTTACAGTATTGCATGTAGCACTGTTAATGCACTTAATCCACGTAAACTTGACAGTCCAAGAGTTGCACTATCAGTGCAGCTATCCAAAGAATTTTCCAGAATCACAGAGATTTTGCCGTTAACGTTAGCTTAACGTTAGCTTAAGTGCACTCAGCAGCTTACCAGACTCCTTTACGGATGTAGGCGACTCCTCATTTCAGTATTTTCCTTTCATAGAAATCCATCCACTTGATGATTCTTATTCCATGAGCTTCTTTTTCCGCGAGGAGCGAGTTTTCCGGCTATTGTTCTGTCCAAAAACCAAAATGAGAGTGCAAGCCTTAAGTTGACACGTGTTTCTTCTCCGTCAAAAATAACTCACACTGAATCCTCTTCTTAGGGAAAACAAAAATGTTTGTTTATTGATCCACGTTGTCTTTACAGTATAAACTTGCTCAAAAATACAAAATCCACCAAAATATCTACATTCCACAACACGGTCGGAAAACTGGGGCTCCACTCTCCACACATGAGCAACTAACTAACTTTTCTCCTCTGTCCATGCATGGCAAAGCTGCCGGTCTCTTCTTAACGAGACAGTAACATATTTCTCCTAGTGACTTTACTTCTAACTCACATGCATAAATGTAAATAGTTAACACTACTAAGTATTATAATTGCACAGATTAACATGCATTGTACAAATTAAACAAATAACATGTACATATGTAAATATTGTAAATATGTGAATACTGCATGACTGTTAAATATGAGTTTGGCTCCTACATATGCTTTTCCTGCTATGGCAAAGCAAAATGTCTGCTGTGAAAAAGGTCTGTTATATCCATATATGTGGATGTTACAAGTCAGCTAGTCCCCACACCGCTGGTGAATGGGACAGTGGTTGTGAAGTTCAAATGGACCAGTTCAACAAAATCAGAGGACAAAGATGGACACGCTTCTGTCTCCTCAGGGAGAAGATACACTGCTGTGCTTTCTTGACCAAAATCTCTTCTCTATCAACAGTTTTCAGCAGAATTAGCAGCTCCTTCAAAAAAGTTACATCCATGACCCTTCGAGTGGACAAAAATGTCCATTTTCTAGAAACTTTTGTAGTGTCCAACAAAAGGTCACAGGGGGGTGATTTTTGGCAAAAGGAGGGGGGGGGGGTGATTTTGGGTTAAATTTGAAAATCCCAACTTTCAGCATGAAAATCCATTATTTGAACCTGTAATGCATTTTTATCCTACCCATGACCCTTCAAGTGGACAGAAATGTCCACCTGTCATTTAGCCATTTGTTATTGTTGCTATCCCATCCATTTATCATGGATGGGATGAAAATGCATTACAGGGTCAAATAATGGATTTTCATGCTGAAAGTTGGGATTTTCAAATTTAACCCAAAATTACCCCCCCCCCCCCCCCCTCACAAAAATCACCCCCCTGTGACCTTTTGTTGGACACTTTCTAGAAAATGGACATTTTTGTCCACTCGAAGGGTCATGGATAGGATAAAAATGCATTACAGGGTCAAATAATGGATTTTCGTGCTGAAAGTTGAGATTTTGAAATTTCACCCAGAATGACACCCCCATGCAAAAAATCACCCCCCTGTGACCTTTCATTTGTCTGTGAGGAAGTTTTGAATTTTGGAAATGGACAAAAATGTCCAGGGGTAACACCCAAGGGTTAAGCGTTGTAAGAAGCCATAGGTCAGTGTCCAATCAGGAGTGAGCAGTGCCTTCACTGCCTTTGTTGCTGTCAACAAAGGCAACGGTGAGGCGATTCAGGGACCTATGGCTATTGTAAATGTCCCCAGTGAGTTTTATACTGACAGCAAAAGAATAATGAATGTGTTTTACAATGCTTTTATATTGATTTTGTTTGTTAACCAGGGTTGATTCTTCAGTGCTGAATACTTGTGTTTTTTAATGCCCAAATGTGCCTTAGATGAAATTCTCTGGATTTAATGGTCTACTCTCTTTTTCTATTTTTATCTCAAAGCTACCAGATGTGTTTCTTATAAACTGTGTGCTCTCGATGACCCTGTGCCATATTCTACAGAATCTGGTGCGTAGTACAAGTTCATTTGTTATTTTAACATAGCTTTTCTTAATACATAAAAACATAGCAATACAATACACGTAAGGCATTTAAGACAATAAATTGCAAGAAAACAATCCATTTCTCTGGTAAAAATGGTATTAAATATTTATTTGCAAGGGGGGGTTATTTTGGGTTAAATTTGAAAATCCCAACTTTCAGCATGAAAATCCATTATTTGAACCTGTAATGCATTTTTATCCTATCCATGACCCTTCAAGTGGACAGAAATGTCCACCTTTCATTTAGCCATTTGTTATTGTTGCTATACCATCCATTTATAATGGATCGGATAAAAATACATTACAGGGTCAAATAATGGATTTTCATGCTGAAAGTTGGGATTTTTAAATTTAACCCATAATTACCCCCCCCATGACAAAAATCACCCCCCTGTGACCTTTTGTTGGACACTTTCTAGAGAATGGACATTTCTGTCCACTTGAAGGGTCATGGATGGGATAAAAATGCATTACAGGGTCAAATAATGGATTTTCGTGCTGAAAGTTGAGATTTTGAAATTTCACCCAGAATGACACCCCCATGCAAAAAGTCACCCCCCTGTGACCTTTCATTTGTCTGTGAGGGAGTTTTGAATTTTGGAAATGGACAAAAATGTCCAGGGGTAACACAAGGATTAAGCGTGGTAAGAAGCCATAGGTCAGTGTCCAATCAGGAGTGAGCAGTGCCTTCACTGCCTTTGTTGCTGTCAACAAAGGCAACGGTGAGGCGATTCAGGGACCTGTGGCTATTGTAAATTTCCCCAGTGAGTGTTATACCGACAGCAAAAGAATAATGAATGTGTTTTACAATGCTTTTATATTGATTTTGTTTGTTAACCAGGGTTGATTCTTCAGTGCTGAATACTTGTGTTTTTTAATGCCCAAATGTGCCTTGGATGAAATTCTCCAGATTTAATGGTCTACTCTCTTTTTCTATTTTTATCTCAAAGCTTACAGATATGTTTCTTATGGTCTGTTTGACCCCAGTGACTCTGTGCCATGGTCTACAAAATTTGGTGCGTAGTACAAATTCATTTGTTATTTTAACATAGCTTTTCTTAATACATATAAACATAGCAATACAATACACGTAAGACATTTAAGACAATAAATTGCAAGAAAACAATCCATTTCTCTGGTAAAAATGGTATTAAATATTTATTTGCATTTCACAGTATCATTACTTATGATAATATATATTCAAATCCAGGATGGGGGGTTCAAATTGAATTTCCCCTCGGGATTAATAAAGTATATAAAAAAGTATATATATATAAAAAAAAAAACCTATAGGATGGGGGGGGGGGGGGGGGGGGGCCCTTCTGTGCAGAGTTTCCGGCTTCCTCCCACAGTCCAACGACATTCAGGTTGATTGGTGGCTGTTAATTGTCCTTAAGTGTGAATGTGAGTGTGAATGGTTGTCTGTCTCTATGTGTCAGCCCTATGATAGTCTGGCTACATACCCAGGTTGGCTACATACCCAGGTTGTACCCTGCCTTTTGCCCAATGTCAGCTGATATAGGCTCTAGCCTCCCCGCGACAGGATAAGAGGTTACAGAATATGAATGAATGAATGAATGAATGATAATATTCATCATGGTTTCATGGTTTCTAATTTTTCAATCTTTTTTTTTTCAGACTCTGCAATAACGAAGGTACAATCAGGTAAAGGTCTTTCTCTTTGTTTTAAATTACTTGCAGGAATCCTTAAAAGTACTTTATAGGTCAGTGTAATTTTTCAAACTGACACTGTAAAAAGAAGTGGAGATTTTTTAATAAATTGGGGTGAACATAGTTTTGTTCCTGCCTCTCAAATAACCGAATAATTACATTTAAAAAAGATAGCAATGTGTCTTTCCATAAGCAATGTGTCTTGGAGGGAGCTTTCAAAGAATATGGACACAAAGGGATTCTGCCAGGGAAAATTAATCCTGCCTTAATAAACTTAATCTTTGTTAAAATCACGTGTTACGAGTGTCACATTCTTAAGCACACCTCTAAACCTTTTAACAGCTGACATTTACTGGGGCATTTGATGGAACTGAGCCATCATACGGCCTCATGCTCTCGTCACTGTAAGGAAATTTGTTCCACCCATGCTTTTCCTGCTACAGCAAGGCAAAATATCTGCTGTGAAAAAGGTCTGTTATATCCATATATGTGGATGTTACAAGTCAGCTAGTCTCCACACTGCTGGTGAATGGGACAGTGGTTGTGAAGTTCAAATGGACCAGTTCAACAAAATCAGAGGACAAAGATGGACACACTTTTGTCTCCTCAGGGAGAAGATACACTGCTGTGCTTTCTTGACCAAAATCTCTTCTCTATCAACAGTTTTCAGCAGAATTAGCAGCTCCTTTAAGCGTGGTAAGAAGGCCTCATCTCAGACCAATGGTAAGCAAACCAGTGGCGTGTTGACTAGCTTTTCTCAAAGATCCTACAAATTCATATTTACCTTGGATCTTGCAGTATGTATCTGTATCGTTTCTGTGTGTGTCTTTGAGTGTGTGAATAGAAAGCAACCACTTTCCTTACAATCCCTGTTATTCCTGCACACAGATTATTTTGTGTTTACACTTCCTTTGCTTTTCTCCTCAAAAGCTCCATCATGTGGGGTCGCAGGTAACTTCCTGCAACTGGTCTCCCTCCAGAAGGCGTCTGGCTGCTGGGAGCTGGATCCAGATCTGGCTGCTGTACTGGGAAAGACCACCGATGAGGTGGAAAAGTCAAAACCTGCATCGGTGGGTTGTCGCCAAGTAGCCTATAAGAGTGCAACTTCATAGATTATATTTAGGTTGTAGTAATGGTAACAGAGTTCACCAGGAGCATCACACAGGAACAGAGGAAATAATAAAACAGAATTAGACCAAATACGGATATGTAGTGGGTCATATCTTTACAGCAGCTAATCGCATTTCAGTGTAAGGACATCTGGTGAGCTTAGCCCTTGAATCTGCACCCGTGCTGTCAGCCAGAACATCTGCATTTCTTTGCTTTGGTGAATTAGGAGAACAAAGAAGTGTGGGCCACCATTCTGGCTCTGATCTGGCTTCATGGTTTCAAGATGGATGCTAAGGATGAGTGGGAGCTTCTGGCAACGAAGGCTGTGTCATGGCTCCGTGCTGAGAATGGTAATAACCAGAATAATAAGTGTTAATCTGTTGTTTATAACAGTGTTTACGGTTAAAATCAGCAATTTACTCTCCTCTTGCTGACACTTGTGTGTGTGTTTCTTTTGTATTTTTCTCAGCACCATGTGTGACAGAGTGTGTAGAAGCTGGGAATGCTCTGCTGGGTGTCAACGTGCAGAAGGATGCCCTGGGACTCTGAAGTTGTCATCAAAGCAGTTTTTCTTTAGGATTGGTATACAGTAGCAGATTTACTTGAGCCTCTGCTGTATTTTCTCAACGTTGCACCTCATTCTATGCACTATTCACATTGCATTGCCAAACTCCATGGAGATGTGCACGGAGAAACACGTGTTGTGCCTTGCTGTCCTCACTATATTTGCACTGTACTTCATCCATCAGCCATGTAACGGCAAAAAACAAATGAAGCTCTTCTGTTTTAAGCTGTTTGATGTTGCTTTTTATCTGAAACAGTCTTTATTCATCTATGATATTCTGACAAAGTGAATGCAAATGCACCATTAAAATGTAAACTGACAATACAGGAGGCACACATGCACTTGAGTGGACACTGAAACTAATGTATCTATAGGCCAGAATTACACTACTTTTCCTGTCCTGTCCTGTCCTGTCCAGCCTATAATTCACATAAAAATCTATATGAAAACAAGATTGTGAGCTTTGTTCTCAATGTTGTCTCATTACTGAGGAAGTGTTTTAATAGATTAAATGCAGATACATTAAGACTGTCCCCAATTGTATTGTGTATTCATATGTATTCTATGCTAATATGTCTATGTTATTAGGGTCCGGGCAGCTAAGCTGCCAGGACACTAATCCTAGGTATTCTTCTTCTTCTTCTTCTTCTTCTTCTTCTTCTTCTTTGGAGGAAATCATACTTCCGATGGGTGAAAACTCACCAAACTTTGCACAAAGGTCCAGTCTCATGCCAGATAGCCTCAGCTGTATACTCAAGCCAATAGTCCTGATGGTGAAAATTCATAACAAATCAACCATACATGCTACAACTTCACAACTTTCATCAAACTGTAGCCCCAATACTGAAGAAACTTTTGTACATTTAAACCTATTAAAAATTATGAAGTTCATCACTGTTTTTTTTTCAAAAACTGTAAAACTTCTTAAACCTATCTCCTCCCACAATTTTTGCTCAATTGACACCAAACTTGCTACAGAGCGTCTTCAGACTGTCCTACACAAACAATCCACACGGATTTTTGATTTATCGAAAATTGAACCCACAGTGCTTCAAAATGTTTGACTGTGAACGGTACTGTAAACATATACATGCAAATTCTTGCTAAATAAATCTTCAGTTTCATGAAAAAATGACAAAATTCTAGAGTCATGGTAGATGATGTGTGCAAATTTCAGAATTTTATCTTAAAAACTGAATTTTTGACAGCATTTTGAATTTTGCTCTAATGTGAACAATTGGAGTCAATGTAAAAATGGCAATTTTAAACATCAGTTTTTCACTTATGGAGCAAATCAGTCATTGTTACAAACAAATTACCAACATCTCCATGCTGTCTAGATGCACTATGTGTATTTTCAGATTTTTGTCTTAACTGAATTTTTTACAGTGGTTTCAAATCTGTCTTTCCATGTATGGATGGCTGCTTTCCTACACAATAGTGAATGGCTTACTCAATTTGTGAAGCCACTGTTGAGTTGCTACTTGCCAGTTAGCTCAGAGCAGTAGATGACTGTCTTAGTTTCCAGAGGTTGTGGGTTCGAGCCTCAACTGGTGCAGGATCCACATTGTAATGTATTCATCTTCTTGTGCTCCAGCTTGTTGCTTAAAATTGCCTGAGCGTGACTGATCACTGTGCAGCATCTTCAAGTCTTTTTTCTGCTAGAAAATCTGCCTTCTCATGCTTGAAAATAAACCAAACTTTGCACAAAGATCCAGTGTCAATACTAGTGTGAAACCATCTGAGGCTTCTCACTTTGCACATAGCTCAACTAGCTGAATTTTTTCCAGTAGTTTGAAATCTGCTTTTCCATGCATGGACGGCTGCTAAACCTGCACATCTGGCTTAGTCAATTTGTGAAGCTACACATGCATTGTCACTGACTAATTAGCTCAGTGAGATAGAAATTGATTCTTAGTCTCAGAGGTTGTGAGTTCAAGCCTTAGCTGATGCAAAAGGCAGATTGTGTTGCTAAATTCCTAAATGTCTTCCAAATCTTCTGCTTGTTGCTCAGAATTGCCTGAAAATGCCTGGACCCAACCCATCACTTGGTTGTCAAAAGCAATATGAACATAGGTAAACAAACCCACAACCAGCTGAACATGAAGACATCAAGCAATTTTTTTTTAATGAATAATAACATAAATTTAAAAAAAAAAGATAAAAATCAGAAATAACAAATACATAGATTGTTGCTAATGCTCCTTTTATTGGTTTCTTAAAGCAATGTAAACAAAATCCTGACCAGTTTAACATGAAGACTAAGATTAAATTATATATATATATATATATATATATATATATATATATATATATATATATATATATATATATATACACAGTACAGGCCAAAAGTTTGGACACACCTTCTCATTCAATGCGTTTTCTTTATTTTCATGACTATTTACATTGTAGATTCTCACTGAAGGCATCAAAACTATGAATGAACACATGTGGAGTTATGTACTCAACAAAAAAAGGTGAAATAACTGAAAACATGTTTTATATTCTAGTTCCTTCAAAATAGCCACCCTTTGCTCTGATTACTGCTTTGCACACTCTTGGCATTCTCTCGATGAGCTTCAAGAGGTAGTCACCTGAAATGGTTTTCCAACAGTCTTGAAGGAGTTCCCAGAGGTGTTTAGCACTTGTTGGCCCCTTTGCCTTCACTCTGCGGTCCAGCTCACCCCAAACCATCTCGATTGGGTTCAGGTCCGGTGACTGTGGAGGCCAGGTCATCTGCCGCAGCACTCCATCACTCTCCTTCTTGGTCAAATAGCCCTTACACAGCCTGGAGGTGTGTTTGGGGTCATTGTCCTGTTGAAAAATAAATGATCGTCCAACTAAACGCAAACTGGATGGGATGGCATGTCGCTGCAGGATGCTGTGGTAGCCATGTTGGTTCAGTGTGCCTTCAATTTTGAATAAATCCCCAACAGTGTCACCAGCAAAACACCCCCACACCATCACACCTCCTCCTCCATGCTTCACAGTGGGAACCAGGCATGTGGAATCCATCCGTTCACCTTTTCTGCGTCTCACAAAGACACGGCGGTTGGAACCAAAGATCTCAAATTTGGACTCATCAGACCAAAGCACAGATTTCCACTGGTCTAATGTCCATTCCTTGTGTTTCTTGGCACAAACAAATCTCTTCTGCTTGTTGCCTCTCCTTAGCAGTGGTTTCCTAGCAGCTATTTGACCATGAAGGCCTGATTCGCGCAGTCTCCTCTTAACAGTTGTTCTAGAGATGGGTCTGCTGCTATCTGGTCATTCATCTGGTCTCTGATCTGAGCTGCTGTTAACTTGCCATTTCTGAGGCTGGTGACTCGGATGAACTTATCCTCAGAAGCAGAGGTGATTCTTGGTCTTCCTTTCCTGGGTCGGTCCTCATGTGTGCCAGTTTCATTGTAGCGCTTGATGGTTTTTGTGACTCCACTTGGGGACACATTTAAAGTTTTTGCAATTTTCGGGACTGACTGACCTTCATTTCTTAAAGTAATGATGGCCACTCGTTTTTCTTTAGTTAGCTGATTGGTTCTTGCCATAATATTAATTTTAACAGTTGTCCAATAGGGCTGTCGGCTGTGTATTAACCTGACTTCTGCACAACACAACTGATGGTCCCAACCCCACTGATAAAGCAAGAAATTCCACTAATTAACCCTGATAAGGCACACCTGTGAAGTGGAAACCATTTCAGGTGACTACCTCTTGAAGCTCATCAAGAGAATGCCAAGAGTGTGCAAAGCAGTAATCAGAGCAAAGGGTGGCTATTTTGAAGAAACTAGAATATAAAACATGTTTTCAGTTATTTCACCTTTTTTTGTTAAGTACATAACTCCACGTGTTCATTCATAGTTTTGATGCCTTCAGTGAGAATCTACAATGTAAATAGTCATGAAAATAAAGAAAACGCATTGAATGAGAAGGTGTGTCCAAACTTTTGGCCTGTACTGTATATATATATATATACATATACATATATACATATATATATAAAATTATAATCTTACGATATAATGACGACAACTCTGTGTCTCTGTTCTACGTTTTTCCTCCTCACTGACTTGGTCAATCCATGTGATATTTGGCACAGTGGTAGAGGGTCATGGGAGGATGCGAATAAAGCAATATTACATCAGTTGGCCAAAGGGGGGCGCTATCGCAACCGATTGAAATTGCAAACTTTGAATGGGCATATCTCATGCCCCATATGTCATAGAGGCATGAAACTTTGCACAGAGATGCCTCTCCTCATGAGGAACAAATCTGCCTCAAGAACCCATAACTTCCGGTTATATAGATTTTCCGCAATTTTTGAATTTTTTGAAAAACACTTAAAATCGATCTCTTCCTAGGAAGTCTGACCAATCTGCATGAAACTTGGTGAACATAATGTAGGGACCAATATCTAAAGTTCCCTCTTGGCAAAAGTTGGAAAACTTACTAAAACTGAGCTTCTATAAGGCAATGAATATTGCGGAGGGCGTGGCTCATCACATAAAGGTGTATAACATCTCAAGGGTTTCACCGATCACCATGCAACTTTGTAGGCATATGACCACACATAATCTGAGGGGACCCCTCCATTATTGACCCAATCAATCAAAATGGGGGCGCTAGAGAGCTAATTTCTTATCTAGGCCTAAGCGCCATATTGATATTTACTAAACTTGGTAGATATGTAGAACAGGACGCCTCAAGGTGACTGGAGAAATTTAACTCTAATTGGCAACTGGGTGGCGCTATAACAACAGAATAATGCTTAAAAATGCTTAAAAATGGCTAAAATGTGACCGATCGCCGTGGCTCCCCCTGTGGACCAATGTTTTTTTTTTCCTTCTAATTTTTGGTATGACTAAGTCGTTGTATGGTATGCTGTACATAATCACGGAAACTGTCAGTCAGTCATTCTGTCTGTCCCACGTTTTTCTACTCACTGACGTGGTCAATCTATGTGAAACTGCACATAGGCATTGAGGATTGGCATAGGTAGAAGGTGACAAAGCTACCAATGGTTATGGACTAGTATAATTAAATAATAATAATAATAACAACTAGTCAGAGGGGAGGGTTGCCGTCTATAAAGCCGGGAAAAGTTTTAGGGGAAGACCCACTCAAGCCAAAGCAAAACAAGGGGAGTGAGGTTACACACACACACAAAAGTAGGAATAAATTGCAAAGTGAAAACACAGCAAACACTCAGTCGTGCAATGGGAGTGTATGCTCGGGAAGCGAGGGCCCTGGCTTGGACAAGGCCCCAACCTTTTTTCGGTTCAACCTAAAAGCAAAGACAAAGACACATTAAAATGTGCAGGTGGGAGATTGCACTGTTTCCTCCATTGTTAATATAACATTTTACAAACTATCACAAAAGTTCAATACATTGAAAAAAAACAAAACAAAAAAAACCCTGATGCAAAACAGCAGTCAGCACTGCAAGAAAAAGAGAAAAACACAGTTAACCTAAAAAAACAACAACCTTGATGTAAATTAGAGAGTTTGTGGATTATTAAAGGAGAGCGTCATGAGTTTTATGGCAGGAACAGGCATTCACCCCTTTAAGACAGACATCAAACCTAGGGAGTGAGCTGGACCATAGTTATGAAATGATGCCTCACTGTGGTTTTTTTCAGTACCTGACCAAATGTCTCCTCTTCTGTTACTGAGTTATGATGCTGAGTAATGGGTGGAAAGGTGTTTTGCAGAGCACTATGATGTCACAGTGAAGTTAACCTTTGACCTTTTGGATATAGGTATATCATTACTTCATCAATTTGTCCTATTAGACATTTGTGTGAAATTTTGTCATTATCATGTTTTTTGAGGTCACGGTGACCTTTGACTACCAAAAACTCTTATCAGTTCATCTTGGAATCCAAGTGGATGTTTGTGTCAAATATGAGTAAATTTCCTCGAGGTGTTCTTGAGATATTGTATTCACGAGACTGGGACAGTCGGACAACCGAAAAAATAATGCCTCTGGTCACAGCTACCACCGACACAGAAGCATAAAGGGATCACAGTTGAAGCAGGCAGTTCTTAAACTTGGTATCATGTGGCCAGACATGCATGCTGACAGCTCGAGGTGTGATGTGTAATTCAGTGTTGGTTTACAGTGTATGTGAACCTGGTGTCACACACTTTTCAATGCACAAAGAATGGAGCAGGTGTCAAGTCTAAAATGAAGGCAATAATGCTCATTTTGTTCAAAGCTCCAATTTTAATTTTTCAGTTGTTTCAGACACAAATTTACATTCAAGTTTAAATTTACTTTATTTACTTTTACAATGATAAAACCAAATTTGTTCTGATTCAAAAGACCAATAAACATATCAATAAGGGGAAACGCCAAATGAAGTCAGAAAAGAATGGGATTTAACTGTTATTAGGTCAGAGCCGCCCAAGGCATCACCGAACTAAGCACCTGCTTAGGGCCCTGTGACCACTAGGGGGCCCCCAAGAGCAATTAACTTAAAAAAAGAAAATAAGAAAAAAGTAATTAATTTTTTTTCTATGTGTGAGTCATGATGATTCACATATTATCAAATCTACGTTCTTGTACAAAAAGAAAATATTATGTTAACAGAGTGTAGTTTCCTACTGCCTCTCTGCTCTCAATGTCAGAGCTCCATTAGTCTGAGTGGGCGGAAGTTCGCTGCATAGATCAGCCTCTCATTGGGCGGAACGAGCCACCCGCGAAAAAGGAAGAAAGAGGAAGAGGAGAAAAAACAAGATAAAGGTATGTTTGCATGTCTTTGTAATGTCACGTTTGGTGTCACGGAGATTTTGAAAAGTTTTCTCAAATTAGGAAAGTCCCTAATTGTTGATATGTTGTTCCAACTACTTTAGCCTATAATAGCATTAATGAATTAACTTAGTTAACTTATAGTTTGAGATATGTTGTTTGCAATTGTTTGCTGCAGAGCATAGTAATTTATGTGAGTAAATAAACATATTCCTTTTACATCAACTCCCTATTATGCTCATAAGTTATATGAAACTTCCCCAGGAGCACTGTTAAAAGTATTTTGGAGGAGGCACTGACTCAGCCCAGGAGCAGTCCACCTCCTCAGGCTCAGCCAAGGCTAATGAATCTGGTGAGGGAAAAACTGTCACCATATATATTTAATTTCTAGTCAAATTATCTCATAAGATATACTAGTATAAGATATAATCATATGACAAGGGACATGTTTTTCATCTTAGGTCCATCTCCATTCTCTGCTCCATCCAGACACAGAGGAGTCAGTGGGCACTGACTCCTCTGTGTCTGCTGCAACCTCAACAACAAAACAGCCTTTGTAATTGCTCAGTGTACTGCAGAACATTCTGTGATGAATAATTTTGTCCAAAAATATTAATTTTATTTCTCTATATTTTACTGCTTATTTACTTAGAAAATAAACAGCATAATTTTCAAGTGTAATATGACATCTAACATGACTAGCTTTTGTTGTTCTGTTGGTTTTCATCTTAGGTCCATCTCCATCCTCTGCCCCATCCACTGTCCCCTCTGTGTCTGCTGCAACCTCAGCTCTACCTGGTAAGTTAACAACAAAACAGCCTTTGTAATTGCTCAGTGTACTGCAGAACATTTTGAGATGAATAATTTTTAATGTAAGATATAATCGTATGAAAAGGGACATGTTTTTAGACAAATGCATATTATTTCAAAACTTCTCAAGCAATTTTCAGTTGTTCCACTGGCAGGTTGTTTTCTTATTACAAGCTATAGCAGTACTATTTTATTTAGAAAATAAGCAGCATAATTTTCAAGTGTAAGTGAAGGTCCACCTCCATCCTCTGCTCCATCCACTGTGCCCACTGTCCCCTCTGTGTCTTCTGCAACCTCAGCTCCACCTGGTAAGTTAACAACAAAACAGCCTTTGAAATTGTTCAGTGTACTGCAGAACATTCTGAGATGAATAATTTTGTCCAGAAAAGTTAATTTAATTTCCCTATAGGTCCTTCATATTTGGTCATCGAGGTTGATGTTTCATCCACTTCTTCAGCAACGTCCAGTTTGCAGCAGGGATCAGCAGCTCTGCCAGTGGACCCAGCTGAGTGGCCCTCTTTCCTGTCAGACTCAGAAAGGACTGATCAGGTATTAAGAGGGCCACTGCCTAAAAAGGACACATTCACATTCCCGAAAAGACACGATGGCCAAAGCTTCCACTATCATTATACATACAGACACTTAGTAAATGGGGGAAAAAGTAAAGCGGAGCTGGCTTACTTTAGAATTTTTTTCTCCCCATCTTTACCAAAGCTTTTGCACATTTTTACATAGTTTTCAGACCTAATTACTCAACTCTATATTTTATTTATAAACCATTTTTGTTACCTTGTTTCAGGTGCCTCTGTTCATTTACATCATTATTTAAGTATTTGTTTGATATTTTTTTTAATTTTATTTTATACTGTCTGTTTCTGTACATTTGCTGTTGCAGTTTATTTAAAACAAAGAAATAATAAAGCAGATTGTGTTTACAGTAAATGATTGGTTTATTTTGTTACTTTTAGTTGGCCTAGATGACATTCGGTATCCCACTTAGTACTATATCACTTTGAATACTAAGTGTAAATCAACCCCAGGCTGCTCTTGTAGCTGAATTTGCTACCATTTCAGATTAAAGACCATAGATGGATAAAACATGCCGGGCTGCTCTTTGAGTTTTTATGTATTGATTCTCTGTGTGGCCAGTAGGGGGAGTTGCTGACTTTGCCAAATATTAACTGAAAGATTTTTCAGCAAGTTTGCAAATCTGTTGTCTGCTTCCATGGCCTTAATCACTGTGGATTACAATCTAACTACAACAAAAAGTTCAAAAAGTTCTCACATCTAGTTTTACAAGTGTAGAATGAGATAAGTTATAGTAGGTGTGTGAATGATCAATAATCGGTATTATTGGCAGTAATATAGGGCCCCAAAATCAAATTTTGCTTAGGGCCCCATGGAGGCTTGGGCTGGCCTTGCTCATACCATATGACAAAAATATAGTTTTGCTGTGTACTGTATGTACCTCATATAGAGAAAATCTGTATGTCAGCTATGCAGCTTTTTCATTGACCATCCGTTGTTGCTGCCTCCTTTCTTTTTTCATGTCACACAGACCACTATGAGACCATCACCTGGTCTTTCACTACCATCTAGAGGTCTATGTGTGTATGATTTCAATCACACCTCAACGCCACGTTTTCTTTGGCCACTTCCTTTCTGTAGTTTTTCTGTCACAGCTTATGAGGTCCCTTTATAGTGCTTGTGATCAACAAAATTAACAGCAGGAAGTAAGGCAAGACGAATTATTTTTATAGCACATTTCAGCAACAGGGCAATTCAAAGTGCTTTACATACAACATCAAAATCATCAAGACAAAGTGCAAAGAAACTCACTATAAAATGACCTTTCAAAAAAAAAAAAAAATTAAAAACAGATTAAATAGCAAGAGAATTGAAAACAAAAACAGAATATGATGGGTAAAAAGAAAACTAGAATAAAAATTGCAGTGCAAGACATGGATAATTATTTGATGTAATAAAAGGTAACAGAAAACAGAAAAGTCTTTGAGCACTGAGGCCTCAGATGAACCCTCAGCTTGACTTCAGTCAGCCAGTATTTAGACACATGAGAGACGTGCCTTTCTACAACAGAGTCAGCATATCACAGCACCCCTGTACCTGATTTATTTTTTTTCATCATTTACTATTTTTATTTTCTTTTTTGAGTCTTCAGATTTCATGCACCAGTGGTCACAGGTTATGGGGATTGTTTTAGTCATGCTTTTCACAGGGCCAGCCTCTGAGTTCATACTGTGCCGCCTGCAGACAGACCATCCTTGGCCTCGCTGGTACACAGGAACAGCAAACAAGTTCATTTGATACAGCTCTGCGGTCCACTCTGATATAGTATGTTTCACACTGATACACAGCCTCTTACATGTGTTTACACTACATTTAATGCTGCATTAATTGTGTAAAATCATAATTTGATATATAAATGTTTGTTTCATGGGCAAAAAGTTAAGGCTACTTTTGTTTAATAAAAATGTTTTGCAATTCAGCTTTTCTTGAAGGTGAAAAGATGAGAACAGAAACATGGTAGCAGATTTTATTCAGATTTTATATCAACTGCCATCATAAATGTGTGTTGACAAGAGTTTAGAGAAAAGTGTGTGTGATTCTTGCATTTATTAATTATTATTTTAAACACATTGTTTAGAATTGGTCAACTAATGCATGGTTTATTATTTACTGCAAATACAAATTTAAGATACAACTTAGTAGACTGGTTCCTCCAGTATCTTAAATGAAAAGAAAACTCTTTTAGTGGCTCCGTGACCTTTAATGTCAGCCTCCGGCTCTTACACAGTAGACCTTTGTCCTATACTGCCTCGACACATGCTCCTGTCACCTACATAATTATGACCAAGACATTAAAAGACACAAGTTTTCAACTCTGTCTTAAAAAAGGACAATTTTTTTGATTAATGCATACACACACCTCCAACCTCACAAACAGACTCCCTCCCTTTGGGTCTGGGGGTTGTTCTATATTGGTAAAGGAGTAGCAGGTGGTGGCCTCCATCAGTCAGCCCCCTCTCCATGGTCTGGGGGTGACTTTTTATTCATTGATTTCATTTATTTCTCTGTCTCCGTTTTTCCTCATTCAAGTTTGCTAAATCTATTTGCACCCATGACTTCCTCTCTCCCCTTGTTCTTACTCATTTCCCACACCATCAGCATACATTATACCTATATGCCTGTGTTTGTCCTTTGTGTTAATTGTTACTTTACACCTGTCTTGTCTCCCACATAGTGTTGTCACTGTCATGTCTTTCACTTGTTTTGTACCCGCATCACCTAATTTAAAAAAAAATTAAAGCAAGTCATGTGCCCATGTGAACACTGAAAGAGTTTTTGCTTGTAGTAATCATTCCTCATGCTCATGCTAGACGTTAAAAAATCCTTTCCTAATGTGCTTTCAACGGAAGTGATGGGGAACAAAATCCACAGATTATCTGGAGCCAATATGACGTTTCAACAATGTCGACAAATCAGGTGAATATCTTCCAAATGTATTTTTTAATACAAACTTTGAAAGCAAACACTGTATATGGCTGATGGAATAATTCTTTATAAATGATGTATGTTACTTTTCGTCGTTGGAGGAGTGGGCAGTGGTCTCTCTGTGGTATCACAGCCTGTCGTCAGCCTGCTGAAGTCTGTTCCTGCCAACAGAAGGTCAACACCACAGAGTCTAGAGCAGCAACTAGCACTGTCACTGCTGGCTAACTTTCACATCAGAGTTCTGCAAAATCATACTTTAAAGGAATATGCTGTGCATTTCTGGAACAGATATGATGAATATTAAACAAAAATATATATCCCGTTGAATCGTGAGCTGGCAGACTGGTGTCAGTGAGGTATTAAAACTATTCTGGCAGCATCTCAGTAACTGTTGTTGAAAGGAAAAATAGCCAAATCAACAAAGTCTACTGTATTTATAAATTTGTGATCAGCTAAGTATGCATCTAAGGTGTGTGTGAAATAATAAAAATAATAATGATAATAATGGAAGTAATACACAACAAAGAAGTTTTACTGGTCATGAGAAGTAGGATGTGAAAACAGTAATACAGATAAACCAGCATAATATAAATTCTGATAAAGTAACTTGGCACACCTGGCAGAGCAGGCCTCCTTGCCGCAGAAGCCACAGGCTCAAGTCCAACCCACATCCGCCTTGTCAAATAAAGGCAAACCCCCCAAAAGAATCTTAAAAAAAGAAAGCCTCCTTTAAAAGCTTTGAACGATGTGGGAGACTACTTGTGATATGTGGGTCAGTCCCCTGCCCATGACTCCTGGGGGACAGATTGGGCAGTTCCAGTAAGCTTGTTAGAAAACTTTGCAGTTTTTGGGTGTGTTGGTGACAGAGTAGCACTCTGAGTTATTTATTTGTATCTCTTCAGTAAAAATATTTCCCTCGGAGAATATTTCGACCTAACACTGTGCCCTAACAGCAAGTGTCTCTCAAACCACTGTACCTATCAGCTGTGCGCTCATTTAACCATGGATTATGGTGGCACGGTGGTGCAGTAAGTATTGTCACCTCACAGCAAGAGGGTTCCTGGTTCGAACCCAGGGTGAGGGGCCCGAACCCTGTGTGGAGTTTGCATGTCCTCCCCGTGTCAGCATGGGTTTTCTCTGGCTTCCTCCCACAGTCCAAAGACATGCAGGTTAACTGGTGACTCTAAATTGGCCGTAGGTGTGAATGTGAGTGTGAATGGTTGTCTGTCTCTCTAGGCCCGTTTCCACTGAAGAAGTTCCTGGTACTATTTGGGGGGCAGGAACACCGTTAGCCGATAGCGGTGTCTGTAATAACTCACTAAATGGCCCGTGAAGAAAATATTTTTTCCAGCGGATGTCTTAGTTACAACATGATTGAGCTAACTGGAGTAGTTTCATGTCGTATCCGACAACGGGAGGCTTTTAAAAGATGACGTCCTGATGTTAGCTTTGCTGCTGCTGTTAGCTGATGCTTTCTAGACATCGTGATTTCCCATAACTTAATAAATACCACACATATCAACACAAAACTGCTTTGCTAGCTCAATCATGTTGTAACTAAGATATCCGCTGGAAAAAATATTTTTTTCACAGGCCATTTAGTGAGTTTTTTTTAGATGGCGGCGGAAGCTATATGAACGAGCTAACCCTCGTCTGCTGAGTTTTAAAAATGCCGGCTATTTTGTTGCTTTCTGTTGTCGTCACATCCCTCCTTGAGTATATCCAATCAGCACCAAGTAATCCCCAAGCCCCAGCCAGGAGTCTTTCAGGGCCGTTCTGAGTACCTACCCCGAGGCAGGGACTTGTTTAGCCCCTGTAAAAGTTCCGGAACTCTGTCCTTCGGGGGTGGTTCCTGCGGTGCAGACACGCACCAATGGCCCCGGCCCCGTAAAATTACCCCGAAGTTCCTGCGGTGGAAATGGGCCTATTGTGTCAGCCCTGTGATAGTCTGGCGACCTGTCCATGGTGTACCCTGCCTCTCGACCAGTATCAGCTAGGATAGACTCCAGCAGTAAAAATACTAAATAAACCAGTTTCACATTTAGAAATCAGTGTTTTCCAGCACTCTTCTTTCAAAGGGGCTGCCGACTACGGTGGTTGACACAAAAAGAGGAATGGCCCAATCTAGAGCCAGTGCTTGGTTTGTCCATTCTGGGCTACTGTAGAAACATGGCTGTGCAACATGGTTTTCTCTGTAGATGAGGACCAGCTCATGAGCTCATTCTCACAGCTCAAACAAAAACACCATGATTCTTATTTTCAGGTGATTATACACTAAAGAAAACAAAATTATCATATTAGCCTAAATTCCATTTCTGCCAATATACCCTTGGGTACTTTTTTTAAAAAAAAAAACCTGACCTGCACATCACCACAAGACACTAATAAAGATGCTAGATGAATTGCATTATGCATGCTTTTCAGTTGACCCATGATATTTAGACATCTGCTGCATTGATTTTGATCATTCTTTTTTAATTTTGTCTCTCACGAGTCCCTTGTCTTATGGGGAAGTACACTACTGCATCACTTTGGTTTTCCTTTAGCTGCATCTCAGGAGCTTCATAGGAAATAAAGGACAGTCATAAGAGAATGTAACAGGCCAAAGTGTTTGATAAAATGTTTTTAGATGGATGAGGAAAATCAGAAAAGGAAATATCAGGTTCAGGGCTAGGTTGTTTACAGAGAAGGTTGAATTGAATTCCTACTGCTATAATAGGACCCATAAGCTCTGGTTTGCATTGAGCATTAGGTGTGTGCCATCAGCTGACACCCTGACAAAGGCTCAGACATGTCGCGTGTTACTGGAGCTCACAGAGACAGATTTAGTCCTGTGGGGGACTTGTTACTATGGCAGACAACATGCAACAGTGATACCCACTGTTACAAACCAACGTCAACCCCGACTCCTCTAATTTAGATCATATAAATCCTCCTCTTAACGATACAAGCTATTGATGTTTTGGATGTTGGTCATCCTCAAAGTGAGGTTTTGTGCTCCGTATTGAAAAGGGTTTGACCCAGTGCAACATGTTGCACGTACGATTCACGAGAGCTGTATTCAAAGTTTACTTAAGATGGCATATTTCTGACGTCTGTAGAAGGCTATAAATAGCAAGCGGCTTCACTATTCATAGCGTTAGCGTGTCTCTATTTGCATCAGTGATACAGTGTCAGTTACAGTAGCCCATTACAGCCAATCTTAGCTGAACCTTTGGCAGACCTCCAACCAACACTTTCTAAACTGGTTTCCAAGGCAACCCCAACCAGCAGGACCAATTAGAATTGACAAAGGATCCCCGAGCACTAAACTGCCTGGAGATTAGAGGAAAAGAAGACACATCCTCAAAACAAACACAAATGAAAGGAGGGTGTTGTGATCTGATGGTGTGTGTGTGGTGGGGGGGGGCTACTGCTCGGGGCGCCCCCTCGGTCTAACATCTCTCCATTTAATGCATGTACAGGTCCTGTTTGTAGATGGCTGTGTATTTCAGGTCTGTGTGTACATGACAACAGAGTGAAAAAAAACTGAATTTCCCCTCGGGGGTTAATAAAGTATATGTTCTTCTTCTTTTCTACACAGAGAAAGAGGCTTTGTATGAGGATGCACCTGTGGGCTCAGTTGTGTCTGCTTCGGTCAATGCATTAAGGGGGAAAGATTTCATTAAACCTGCCATCTTTACTTCCCTCCCCGTGTTTCTCTCTGTAAGACTGCTGCGTGTCCATGTGTGTTGTTAGAGCCACAGGCAGGAAACCAGATCAATAACAAATAGTTTAGAGTGGCCGCTGTGTCTTTTCTCTTTATAGGCCATCAATGGAGCACCGTGGCCTCTGAGCAGCACACCAGTCACATACTGTGTGTGTGTGAGTGTGTGATTGATTGATCTGATAGCCTTTGTACTTCAATAGGGATCTACTTTATTGAATAACAGACACCTATGAACCCGTGGTGTGTGTTGGTCATTGTGCGTATGTGTGTGTCAGAAGCGCCTGTTTCTCTGGGAGTTGAAATGTGTGTCAAATATCAAAATCAACATCTGACCTTTACTGTGAAACCTTTTAGCGCACTCCTGTGAGAGAGCAGGGTCTATTCATTCAAACAGTCATACTGCTCGACAAAGCCGAAAGGTGCTGACTATTTGGTCCAAATATGGTTTGGTCATTTCTAATTTTAATCTAAACAAGACTAAAAATTGTTCACATCAGCCTTTGAGTTGTGATTCCTAGTTGGTGGAATCAGGAATTTCTGGCAGCGATAATGTCTCTGTCTCCCACTTGGTGACAAGGACTACAAAAAAATGGCAAAATGGCTGCAAAAAGCCGCCATTGCTTGAAGTTACATCTAAATAAAGTGTAATATTAACACGAATGCAGTTGATTCAGCTAGTTTAAAATGAGCTATACACAGTTTGACATTTATACAGTATATTATATATTTTTCTGAGTCTGCAATTTAACTAGTATTTAAATGTATCAAATAAATGTAGGGTAGTGAAAAGTAAAATATTTCCTTCTCAGATGTAATGGAGTAGAAGAGTAGCAGAATATGGAAATACTCTAGTACAAATACATCAAAATTATACTTATAGGTACAGTACGTGAGAGTAAATGCATTTAATTACCTCCTTACCAAACTGCAGATTCAGACTAATAAATATATATATATCATGAACAAATAAATTATGAGGGATAAACACAAGACTTGACTGCTACCTGCAAAAAAAGCCCCACATTTACCAGCCTCAACAGTAAAGAGATGAACACATTAATGCATCAGTTTTATTTGATCTGAAATGGACCGTTCTGTATGATGGGTACTATTACTTTTTGTTTCTCTTGTACTTTTACCTGAGTAAAAGATCTGAGTACCTCTTCCACCACTGCAACCCTGTGTCAAATTAGTCTGTTAGCTCGGTGCTAATAAATAATGGGAATTACCTTTAACGCGCTACTGAAAATTAGCATCGAGATAATATTATCCTTATGAATGATTTATTTTTATTTCAAATTCTTAACATAAAAAGACATATGTGCTCATACTTAGAAGCAACAGCGGCTGACTTCTGTCCCTGCGTCAAGTTGTTGTTATTTTTAATGATACTAATGCCAGATAGGCTCTTTGTTTTAGCCTACTTAGTGCAGTTATCTCATGGGAGGGAATGTCGCCACCTGCTGATGTGACAAGTAACTGCACCTCACACAGATAATGTTTTTTACGGATCACGCTGCAGTAGGGATTGGTCAAAAAGGTTTCCCTCATTCATTGTGTTCTTGTGTAATTTTGCCAATAACTTTAGCTGAAAATTATGGAAAAAAAGAACCATGAGGCTGTTAAACTTTACACGTCTATTTCTTGATCCTTGCTTTTCTAATGTTTCTTGCCTTGCTCCTTTGTGTCTCTTTTTCTTTACTTTGCTTTTACCTTGGTTTTTGTATATCCTTGTCTGATTTTCAGTTTGACTCCTCTTTTGTTTCATGTTTATATGTGGTTGCTGTAATATTATTTCCGCCATTGTTGTTCGATTCTTGTGTTTAAGTTATATGTAACTGCCCCTGTGTTGTATGTAGCCTATGTATCTAAGGAATTGGACAAAATTATGCAAATACACAAAGAGGAAGTCACAAATGTCACCTGATCCACAAACTTACAGGAAGTGATCCACAAATGTGCAAATATGACTTCATGTGTATTTGCTGTGGCAAAACGTATAAATTAAAATTAATACTTTGAATTAAGGTACATGTGTACAGAGTAAGTTACACACATTTGCAAATCACGCTGTATCTTTGTACACAACACAAATATAAAAAGACATGTTTATGGATAGTGAAAATATTTGTGGCTTGAACCCGGTCTCACTCTCACTGGGCAGTGACTTGTTGCGTCAGAAACCAACGAAAAAAGGCATCCTTTAACATCAACATGATATGCGGCCGGTTGCTGTTATAGTATAACAGCGCCTGGCGGCATCAGGGGGAAACATCGCAGGACAAGGCGGCGATAGTCCGAGTAGGGCAAGTAGGAGGGGTGGTGGATGGCTCCAAACATCGACTACGTCTAATTTGGTGTGGTTAAAATAAGCCACAAAAACTTCATGTTTTAATGTATAACATTGTAAATTATTTCATTTTATTGATTTCAATATACTATAAATATTAACAGCAGATAGAAAGACATCCATCCATCCATTTTCAACCGCTTATCTGAAGCTGGGTTGCAGGAGCAGCAGGCCGAGCAAAGAATTCCAGACGTCCCTCTCTCCAGCAACACTCTCCAGCTCCTCCTGGGGGACCCCAAGGTGTTCCCAGGCCAGATGAGATATTTAATCCCTCCAGTGTGTTTTGGGTCTGCCCCAGGGCCTCCTACCAGTGGGACATGCCCAGATCAGATGCCCAGGCATCCTGATCAGATGCCTGAACCACCTCAACTGACCCCTTTCAACGCAAAGGAGCCTCAGCTCTACCCCGAGTTCCCTCCTGATGTCTGAGCTTCATACCCTATCTCTAAGGCTGAGCCCAGCCACCCCACATAGGAAACTCGTTTTGGCCGCTTGTATCTGCGATCTCATTCTTTCAGTCACTACCCAGAGCTCATGACCATAGGTGAGGGTTGGGATGTAGATGGACCAGTAAATTGACCGCTTTGCCTTCCAGCTCAGCTCTCTCTCCACCATGACGGTCCAGCACAGCGCCCACATCACTGCAGATGCTGCGCCAAGCCGCCAATCCATCTCACGCTCCATTCTACCCTGACTCAAGAACAAGACCTTGAGATACTTGAACTCTCTCGCTTTGTGCAGTAACTCACACCCTACCAAGAGAGGGCAATCCACCATTTTCCATCACAAAACCACAGCCTCAAACTTGGAGGTGTTGACTCTCATCTCGACCATTTCTCACTCGGTTGCAAGCCATCCCCATGCTGGAGGTTATGGTGTGATGAAGACAACTGAACCACATCATCTGCAAAAAGCGGAGATGCAATTCTGAGGTCTGGACAGACATATAGCTGAAACAACAGAGCAATTTTTCATTCCTGAACCATGAATAGAGTAATCTGTGAAGATTATCCAAAGGCAGTAGCCTACATTTTTAGGGTGTTGTGTGGGTTTTATGATGATGATTTCTTCAGGTAAAATATTAAGCGTTGTTTCTGTTAACACTTTACTGCTTTACTCTCATGTCAAGACCACAATTACATTTTCAAATTTCTTTATTTGATTTCAGATAACAAAGTTGGACTGTGTATGTGACCTGTGTCAAGGCTGGCATGATGCTACTGTTGGTACTGATAAGTGGAGAGCTCATCTTGCCCGGGGTCCTGGTCTTTGAACTCGTCAGTGCCCTCGCCCCTCCCTCCCTCTCCCTCCTTATTAATATCCTTTTCCACTGAATATCTCCTTTGATCTTTTAGTCTGTCTTGTCTGTCTTTGCCAAAAGAAATTTGCTATTTTTTCACGCTGTCTTTCTCTCTCAGCCTTCTTTTGCTCCCTTGGTCTTAAAAGGCTTTAAAGGAGTTTAGGCGTAGCCCTCTCCATGGTAACACCATCTCCCATTCTTACACAGACACACACAGACACACACATTTTCTTACTGTCTCTCATCTCATAATTCTGTCCTACCCTGCGCTTATCGCTGTACCCTCCCCCTATATGCTCTCCCTCTCCACCTACCCTCTCTCCCTCTACCCTCCTTCTCTCTCACACACATACACTCAACCTCTCCTGCTCTGGATGCTGGTCTCCTGCTAATGCTGCACCATCCACAGGCTGCGAGATGTTCACCCCAGCTTGCAAAGGATCTGCAGGGGAGTCGAGGTAAGGCTTTCGCACCCGCTCCCTCTGGAGCAGAGACACAGCAGAGATGTTACTGCTGCTGTTGTTGGCTGCTGACAGGGAGTCAAATGAATGATGGGAAAAGCGTGAGTGTGTGTGTGTGCTGATTTGTGTGAGAACTCTCCAGCTGGAGTAGGGAGCCTGTTTGAGTTGCAGGTTAGGTATAACACTTCAGAGCTGCATAAACTCACAATGAAGTGAAGTGTGAATCTATTTCCAGGGTTTTTAGTCCTTTCTGTCTTTTCTTAAACTTGAGGAAAATATTGCTGTGCGTGCATTTATTTGTGTTGTGTGTAGAGTAGATGTGCATGTGCATGTGTGTGTGTGTACATGCTGTGGGAGAGCCAGTGGAAGCCTGGTAGCACGCAAATTTTCTTTCGAGTAATGCTGCAATGGTGCTGCAATGTCTGGTTATGGAGCTTCAATCTGTGACAGTTTATGGCACCATGCTGTGTTCATACGTGTGCGTGCATTTGATTGCGGGGGGATGGTGTGTGAGGGGCATGAAGTTGGGTTTCTACATATGTGAGTGGGTGGATGAGAGCAATGTTTTTTTTTTATATTTTCATAAATTCAACTCAAAATACTGTGCTCATGCCACAGGGTGAAATTCAAGGGAAGGAACAGATAGAAAACCAAGAGCAGGAGAAGTATTATTATGATAAGAAGAATTTGTGAATAACGTGAAATCTGAGCTCTCTGAATTGTGTGTGAGCCAACGGGTAAATGTCTTTACGCATGCATGGATTTTTCAGGCATGGCTGTGTGCCAGTGGGTATTCGTTCATGTTTGTGTGCATATACAGTACATGGTAAGTCCGTGTCTAATATGTGGAAGCAAAAGTCCCCCTTAGGAAACGTGGTCCCTACTGTATGCAGTGCAGAGGGAGATGTTATGTGATTTATGGGTTTGTTTCTCCAGAGGAAGCACTGTGTATGTGGTAGTAGTAGACATTACACATCTTCCAAGACATCGACAGAAGATGTAGGTTTCCTTATAGCAAAGGAAGGTAAAGATCTACTGGTATCATATAAAAAAATGTGACGTACTTCAATTGTTAGTATTTAGCAGCTGTCCTGTAATTGCCACTTGTGGCCACAGTGGCAGCTGTTCAGCAAAAGTTAATTTAAGAAAACACTCCTGTGAAACAAGTCCCTTTACACAAAACACTATCAGTGACGTAAAACAAGTGAGAAAGTAGGCTACAACTCTATTGATAGCACCCCACCACCGTTTTTTAAAAAACTGTGTTACAAATTGATTGGTGTGAACATGTTGCATAATTCCTTGCACACAGAAGCTGCCAGTTTCCAGAGCTATGCACAATTTGTAAGTCTTACAAAAACTTAAACACAAAGAAAAGATTTCAATCTGTCACCTGTGCAGAGATGTCTTTATTGTGGAGTTATGCCATCAGCGGGAAGCCTCTGTCTGCTGACTTTGGCTTTGGATCTTCTATTCCATGCTCATGTCAAGGCAAGATGAGTTAATCTGTATAGCACCTTTCAACAAAAAGGGCAAATCAAAGTGCTTTGTATAGGACATAAAGGCATGAAAAGGATAGTTAAGATCTTTTGAAGTGGGGTTTTATGAGGTACTTTTCCATTGTCAGTGTATTTACTACAGTAGATGCTGTAGTAGAGCAGTTGGCACACCCCAGTTTGAGAAGCAGGCAGGAGTACTAACATGGAAGCTAAGCAATGTACTGCTGTGGCAGGGGCAGCAGCAAAACATATTTTAGCCGCCTAAAAACAGTCTCACCTAAAATCACCAATAACAGTCAAAGTGAAGACTATTGAGAGAATAATTTCACTTCTTTACCTTGCCACAAAAAACAAAACAAATTCAGTCAGGAGAGCTGTTGACAGCTTCAGTTTCCTATCTATCTATCTGCTCTCCTCAGAGCCACCAGACTCCATTCAGAAATATATTAATTTTGGCTCGTTGAACATGGGAGCTGCCGGTCTACCGCTACCTCAATCAGATAGTTACATATAAACCAATATTGTTTTTCAGGTGGCTAAAATACTTTGTGCTAGTTCCCCTGTCCACCACAGTACAGTTCTTAGCTTCCATGTTGGTACTCATATCTGCTTCTCCAAACTGGGGGCTGACATCTACTGTATATTATACACTGACTATGGATAAGCACCTCATTCAAACCCACTTCTAAAGATCTGAAATATCCCTTTGAGAAAAGCTAACACAAGGCAACAAAAAAGACACATAAATAGGATTTAAACAGAATAAAAGAGAGGATAAAAATAAATTAAGTAGGATGAGTCCGATTAAACAGTGGAATGCAGCTGAAGTGTAGTTCAGGATATGAATAAATAGTCCCAGTATCAATAAAAAGAGTCTTGACACAGCAGTCCAAGAATAAGAGGCTTGACAAATCACAGTTCTGCAGTGTTGAGCGGACGGCTGGCCCCGTCTGCAGAATCTGCTGCTGATTCCAGCTCAAAATAGATGGTGGCTAATCTGCACTTCTCAGCTGGAGTGGATTCAGGATTTGTCCCAGTTCCCTATATAAACACACAAATATGCACTGGCACATACTGTGTGTGATTTATGCTACCAGTGTCAGCAGAAAAAACTGGCCAGCAGTGACAGTCTCTTTTTTAAACTCTTTTATGTGAATGTTTTGTTTCCCCCAGTTCTTTTTTACTCATCATGTGTCACCTCTTGCGTCCCTATTATGACTCAAGAAGTCCACTTGAGAGCTGATAAAAGTCAAACCCCAGTGAAAGAAGACTTCACACTGCCCTTTCTTCTCCTCACACCTCTCCTCTCCTCCATCCTCTGCTCGCCATTAATGCTTTAACCCTTTCAATTAATCCACCCTCAATCTGCCAACACTTCTTACTCACCTCCTACATCCCCATACCTTCCTTTGTCACCCATGCCCCTGCGGTCATTACGTCTCATCTCTGCTTATACCTCATCCCCTCTTTTACATCATTACGCACCCCTTCCCAAACCCCTGTTGCTCTTCACCTCTGCAATTGCTTTTCTTTATTCTTTGGCTCTAACTGATTCAGAACCAAATCAGTCTCTTCCTCCATTAACCCGTCTCTTATTCCCTCACCGACTGTGGTGATGAGATCAATGTGAACTTTGATACAGCGGCGCATGAGTCACAGCAGCATCTGGGGGGATTTGCTTTAAACTTCTGCAGCTTGTGTTTGTATTTGTGTGTTCCCATTAAGTGGGAAATGAAATGGTGCGGGGAAATTGCCATGTTCTCAGAGCGCACCTGATTAAATTGTTTTTGTGTGGGCTGAGAGTTTGCAGTCGCCCCTGTGGGTGTTTCTCATTGTGTTCGCGGGATCTTGGGTCTGTGCGCTGCTCTTTATAGCCCGCCAGAGCTGCAGTGAGGGGGAAGTACGCGAATTAAATGGATGTTTTTCTCTGATCAATGTCGTCTGGAAGAGTGAACAACGGGGGAGAGGAGGGCTGAAGGCACCGCAGAGGCCGTGGGTGGAGGAGGTGCAGCATGAGTGTGTGTATGTGTGTGTTTGTGTGTACAAATGTCATAGCTTGTTAATTGTGTGCATGAATGTGCACACGAGCCGAGTCTGTGTGTTTGTGTGGATCGCGCACACATTTCTGTATTTGTCAGTGGTCCTCTGTGATGCTGTTTAAGGATGTGTACGTTCATTTGTGTGTGATCTGGAAGAGTGGGTGTATGGGTGGGCTTGCTGTCACTTCCACTAAAATCCACCAGCAGGGACAGGAACTATAGGGGAAGTAGGGAAATAAAAATAGAAGGCAAACAAGGCAAAGGTTTAGACGGGAGTGATAGACTCATAGAAAATAATGAATGCTAGGAACAAGTAAGAGGAATGCAAGAAAAAGGAGAAGAATGTATATGCATATTGTTATGCACATTCCTACCCAAAGAAGCTTAATGGCTCCCATGGTAACAGCTAAGGGAGGTCCTAATACTGAAATATAAGTATAAGTTGATTAGATGATGATTGATTTACTATCCATTGATTATATAAGTGAATAAAATGCAAAGCTACCTTATTAGTCATGTCTGTAAGTGGAGACAAAAACACATGTAACACTACAGACCTCTCCTTTAATAACAGCACAGCAATGTATGATTGTTTGACAAATTTGCAGCAGTGGACAGTGCATTAACTCAAATATTGTACTGAAGGATACTTTTGAAGTTAGTGTCCTTTACTTAAGTATTTCCACTCTTAATTATTTTCCATTTCAGATGCAAATACTGTACTTCTTATTCTACTAAGTGTCTAGATTTGACATGCATAACATAATAATACAAAATGCATTGCTACAGATCAAGCTGCTGTATAGGATATAAGGTACTTAAAGTTAACTCCACCTCCACCACAGCTACAATATAAAGTGTTTCAGACACATAATCAAATAATAATAATTTATGTAACATTGACAGAGGACACTCTGCTGCAAATTGAGTACTTTAAGTACTTTAGGGGTATACTATGAAGGGTTTTTCTGAAAAACAAAGTAGGCTATGATGCAATCTATGAGCAAGATTGGTCAAAAAACATGGCTGCCATTAATGAAAAAGTCTTTGCAAAGGGCAGGGCTTAGCAGGAAATTGGCCATAGCTCAAGTTGTTTTTGAGAAATCCTGTTTAAACTCAGTGGATACATCCTGCACTAAGTCCTGAATGTACCCACAAAGTTTTGTTCATAAACGGTGAGAGGGGAGCAAAAGGTAGGACTTTGATAAAACTGATAAAACAAGTGTGTAACTGGTGTTACACCTTCTTTAGACAAGTTAAAGTAGCTGATGTGACTTTGCTCAGCTTTGTAAAGACTAAAATCTGCTTGCTGCTGCTTGCAGTTTTGAATTTGGCAATTAAGCTGCTTCCCTTTATTATTCTGTTGGCTGAGAAAGGGCTTGAACCCGGGACTGCCACTTGCAGCTATTTCTTCTTCTTACTTTGCTATGTTTGTGACATTCCGGAGCACAGCACAGAGGTGAGGTCGAGACTTCATAAAAAGGTAGTGACCAGGTGCCAGAACGTAAGCAGCAAGAGGAAGCTACAAAAATTGTGGACATGGTGATGAAAAGATACAGATATTGTGGACGAAGACAGTTGCAAAATGAGAATGAATTTGGGTTAGGTTTCGTTTCACTTTCGCTGGTGAGACTGATTGCAATGAGTAACCGACAACTACTGCATAGTAGGCTATGCCTTTAAGAAACTGAATCAGTGCTGACTCCTGCTTCACTGCTGTTGCTGGTGTATTGCTGTGTTTCTTGGTGTGTTCCTGTCACTAGTAGATCAGTGGAATAGCTTGAAACACATTCATGAAAGCAATATATATCATAAAAACCATAAAAAAAAACTGCTCCATTGTGCTGCTAGTGGTCAAAAACTCTACAGGGTACCTTTGAGTTTGATGTTGAATTCAGGGCTTGTTACAGTGTATCAGTAGGGCAAGAGTTATATGATGGTTATTGGAAGGATAATGTTGATTTCCACGACTGGAATAACTACAAGAACCACATTATATTCTGCCTTGCACCCAGCATATTTGCATTGTGTCCTTCCCTGTGTGGATATATGCTGAGTCATGAATGGTGAAATGATGCACAAGCCCTTAATGTACCTCTTTTAGAAATCTCTGCAGAAAACAAGAGCTTCTCAGAGCAAAGGTGTTTTTGTGTACAGTTTGTGCTTTTTATTTCTGTGCCCTGTTATTTTTGTATCATGTGAATCATTTTTAGTTTTATTATGTTCAAGGCAGCAGATGGACTATATTTTTTCCCCACTAGTCCATCTGGTGTTTATACAAAAGTCTAGTTACAAATGTTAAATTACTCTTATTATCCCAACATCAACTAATGATGTAATTCATTCCGGCAATGAGCTCCACTGTGTGTCATCCATTAATATGTATCCCATACATGTCATGCACAGCGCTAAAAAACATTAGGGCAACACTTAATCATTGCAGACGTCAGGGATGTCAATCTGTCCATTTAGGAAGAACAAGTGATTGTGGATCAGTTTCAGCTGCTTTGGTGCAAATTAAAGTACCAACAGGTGCAATGGAGAGGCAAAAGCAAGACAACCCCCCCAAAAGGGAATGGTTTTAAATGTGTCAGCCACAGACAGTTGCTCTCTCCTTATCCTTCCTGACTGATTCTTTTGTAGTTTTGTGTTCTGCTAGTGTCCTTGTCACTGCTGGTAGCATGAGGTGGTACCTGCAGCCCAATCAGGTTGCACAGGTAGTCCAGCTCCTCCAGGATGGCACATCCACACGTACGGTTGCAAGAAGGTTTGCTGTGTCATTTTTCACCATATTCTGACATTTTATAGACTAAACCTCTCATCAATTAATCAAGAAACCAATTGACAGATCAACTAACAATGTGAAAAACCATCAATCGCAGCTCTAGTTTTGACCTCGGCTTACATATGTCACAAAGCTCATCTCAATGGGTGAAACATTTACGGTAAGTGACATACACACAACAATATGATAATCAGAAAATCAGAATAAAATACACCATGTTTAACTCGCATTGAATCAAACTTGATGTAAAAGCCTGACTTTGAACAGCTGTGCTTCACCAGTCAGTAATGCAGGTATCTTCTGATTAAAACAAATCAGAAGATACATTCATAAATCAGCTGTTGCTCAATTTGAAGGTTTGATGCCTCTGTCCTCTGTGTATGTGAGTATCCCTGTGTGTGTTATAATAGATGGTGATGGATGTGGTTGAGACAGGAGCCATTAAAGCAGAGCATCAGCTCAGTCTCTAAATCAGCAGCCCTCCTGGAAAACCTCATATGACTGAGTAACCTATTAGAGACAGAAGAGAGGGATGGAGAGAGAGAGGGAGGCAGAGACAGATGAAGGAAAAGAGAAAGGTCTCTCACGTCCATCTGGGCGTATATCACCTCCCGGGAATCCATCTAATGACTAAATACATTATTACATGGTGAGGAGAGAGAGGGAAGAGGGTAGAGGCGGCAAGGGAGGAACAAAAGTAATAAAGATGGAAACATCACGTCTCTCATAGGTCTCACTGCCAATGGATGACAAGGAGAAAGATATTGAGAATGAGATGAGGGACTGAAACAACACAAACAAAACTGGACTGATGGGAGAGACAAAGAGCTGAGACAGAAGACGATCTATGAAGTTTGAAAAATGTTCTGTGAGACATAATTATAAGTGAGAAATTAGTGCATTAATTTCCCTGCACACTGCATCGTTATTTATACTCATTGTCTACGAGAATATACTTAGCACTTGTGTGCTGTTTGCATAAAACATGAAAAAGCTGCAAAAGCAAATCTTTTGCAGAGGATTCGTCTTTTTAGAGTCAGGACATATTTTCTCACTTCCCGTAGTGGTGCCACTAGCAGATAGTTGTTTTTTTTTTAACTTTGTGCCAATGTTTTTATAGAGTAAATGTGAGCCAAAACCACAGTTTGTTGTACCAAACAGCAGACAGACACAGGTAGAGGCTATGTGGTGAACATAGTGGAGAATGTAGCAGCTAAAGAGCCAGATGTTTTCATCAGGATTTGGTAGAGACCAAAGACAGAGCTACAAGAACAGTGAATATTGGACTTACATCCATCAGGTGGACACAAACATAACTCCAAATGACTTAAGAGTTAATTATATGTGTTGTTGTTGTTGTGGCAGTTTAACTTAGGACCCAAATGCAAACACAACCAGGAAACAGGGAATGGTTAAAGGCAGTTTATTGTAGTTTGAAGATTAGCTGAAGGCAGAGCAGTCAAAATCGAGAGGCAGAAGACAAGCACGAGGCTGGATGCGGATGTCTGAGCCAGTGGCTTGATTATGGATGTGGTTCAGGTGTGCAGGTTCAGCAGCTGCGGGCAATCAGGAGGAGTTAAAGGAGGAGGGAACCAGGAGGCCGCGCCCAGCAAACACACAGAGACAGACTGAAAGCAAACATGAGACACTAGAGGCCTGTGATATAAAGTAGGATTTTAAGTTTGCGAGGTAACTTCTGCGTTAACTCAGGGTTTTCAGTACTATGAAGCTGGTTCTCTTTTTACCAGGACAAATCACCATGGCAACTTATGCTAAACGGCTAACCTGCTCCGGAGTAGGTTAACTTCAGGGTTCACGGATCACAGCCTGTCAACACTCCGACCTCTGACCAGTCGGACCACTGAAGAAAAAAGTATCCATGGACGAAAGTCTGGGGTCTCAGGTAAAGAGGAGCCTACACTGTATATTGTTATAGGTCAGTAGAAGCACTTCATTATTCCTGGGCTCCATTTCCACTGGTTATGAAACAGAGCTTCTAACAAATGCAGAGATAATTTACACACGACAAAACATGATTTTAGCAGTATTTGAAATTATGCAAAGTTTACTTTAGTCCACAGTGATACTGCTGCTACCTTTACACTCTGATTCCATCACTGCAGCTCAAAATAACACAAGACACCTGTGTGACGAGAACTAGGATACAACAGATAATATTTTATTAGTAAATTAATCCACATACTCTTAATTAGCTGCTGTTATTACAAATGCCACATTTGGGTCAGATAGAACTCATGAGTCATTAAAGGGATAGTGCACCCAAAAATGAAAATTCAGCCATTATCTACTCACCCATATGCCGATAGAGGCCCTGGTGAAGTTTTACAGTGCTCACATCCCTTGCAGAGATCGGCGGGCAGAGCGGCTGGTACATCGAATGGCATACGGCACCCCAGACTAACATCCAAGAACACAAAATTGAATCCACAAAGTATCTCCATACTGCTCATCCACAGTGATCCAAGTGTGCTGCAGCCCCGACATAAAAAGTTGTTTCGAAAAACGTCATATGAACTCTGTTTTTAGCCTCACTGTAGCCTGTAGCTCTGACTGCTTCTCTGTGCTCCGTGTTCACGTGTGCGCGCGCTCAGGGTGATCGGTGATGCACAGTACTGATGTGCAGATTCTCAAGTGCAGGCATTGCCAATTCCCAGTCTCAGCAGCAAAGACTTTCCTCATCCATTGGCATTGCTTTGCATTTGAAACAACTACACCACCAGGTTTCCAGTGCTAGACTCCGGTATTCTGCGGCTGGCTGAGGGTCAGGCTCATGAGCTGCGGCAGCTGCTTCGTCCAGTAGCCTGAGTTCCGTCCGTATACTCGGGCTTAAACAAATACGGCTCAACAAAGAAATGCTGTTCCTCCTCAATTTCAAAGTCTTCAGACATGTTGGGCTGTCCTTTGCTAAAAGACCGTAGTGCAAATTATCTTTTAGTTACTGTGGGTACGTTGTCTCTCCCTGCGGTGCACGTGTCACGTGATGTAAACACGGGTGAGCAAAGCTCATGCTTTCGCTGGTCTCGCGCAGGCGCGCACACGTGAACGCGGAGCACAGAGAAGCAGTCAGAGCTACAGGCTACAGTGAGGTTAAAAACAGGGTTCATGTGACGTTTTTCGAAACAACTTTTTATGTCGCGGCTTCAGGACACTTGGATCACTACGGATGAGCAGTATGGAGATACTTTGTGGATTCAATTTTGTGTTCTTGGACGTTAGTCTGGGGCGCCGTCTGCCATTAGGTGTGCTAGCCGCTCCGCCCGCCGATCTCCGCAAGGGATGTGAGGACTCTAAAACCTCACCAGGGCCTCTATCGGCATATGGGTGAGTAGATAATGGCTGAATTTTCATTTTTGGGTGCACTATCCCTTTAACTATTTTTCCACTCTTTACTTCAGCAGCAGAAACAGTCATCACTTTAAAGTGTTTTATGTGACATGTTTAGAGTAGTTTCATTATCATCCAACTAAACAGCAAAAAATACTCCATACTAATGTCCCATAGGCCCATAGCACAGTAATACCTCTACGTAATTTAAGTCTCAGCTTACGGTGAATTTTTGGATAGTGTCTTCAATGTTTCTAGACTTTCTGTTTTAAGATTACAGAGTATCATCTACTTCCCACACCACTGACCTTTTACTGTCTCACACCGTTCATACTGCTTCAGCTCATATGACATGAAGCAGACTACTTTACACCCCCATCTCTTTCACATGAATGTGCTCGTGGCTGGATAGGAAAACCCAGACTTGACTTAACTAGTTGATAACCAGAGAGACAATGTTAGGGGTTAGACAGACCAGATAACGAAAATATATGCTGGGTAAGTTGAACTGGCTTTGTAGTGGAGGCCACAGGAAGGGGAAACAGGAAACACAAGGGAGAGACAAAGCTGAAACCTTAAAAGTTGTATTCACAACTTGTTTCAGCTGCCGCAAATGGCCAAAAAAAAATCAATTATTTTAGGTTTAAAGTGCTGCACATGATGCAGAAACAAGGCCTGGAATTAGAGAACTGGAATATAAATATGACTTAATATGTTTAGCTACTGTTTAATTTTGCTTCAGCCTTCAGCCTTTCTCACCTCTCTCTCCCACCCACATGCGCACCTGTGTAAGTGTGAGCGAGGTGAATGTCAAACACGCTGTGGTGACCTGGTGACATCATCATCCAACTGGTTGCTGTTGGATGAAGTCACACAACCCGATTCCCAACATTTCAGTAGTGACAGAGAAAGTGTTGGTGGTGGTGTGGATAGGATGATATCAATGTGTTTTACTCAGCAACAGTGAGGACTCTTACCAGACTCTGAAAGCAACTACAGAAACAAATGTTTTCAATTTTAAAAGTATGATGGCTCAAAAGAATGACAGCATCAGTAGGAAAAATTCCCTTTGTTACAACCTGCAGCACATATGGGAATTAGTAGGCAGGTGCAATAGATAAATAATCATGCGTCATGAGGTCATATAACATTAAACAAGGAGGACACAAGGCTCTGTTTTAAATCTGACTGCAACTCATCAAACCAAGAATCAAAGAACTGGTGTCTTGACTGTGTCTGTAGCAGCATGATGCTAAAATATGCATATCAGAAAGTCTGTGTATAGAGTATATGCTTAACACATTAACGTAATTGCATCATTGTAGTGGTGACACGTCAGTTGCATTGTTCATGTTGTCAAAGGAGGGAAATGATGTCACACACACACACATATATATATATATATATATATATATATATATATATATATATATATATATATATATATATATATATATATATATATATATATATATATATGATACTCCTGATTGCTATTGATCATCATTTGTAAAAGTCTCAATGTTGTTTGTGTGACATCATTTCCCTCCTTTGACAACATGAACAATGCAACTAACGTGTCACCACTACAATGATGCAATTAAGTTAATGTGTTAAGCATATACTCTATACACAGACTTTCTGATATGCATATTTTAGCATCATGCTGCTACAGACACAGTCAAGACAGCAGTTCTTTGATTCTTGGTTTGATGAGTTGCAGTCAGATTTAAAACAGAGCCTTGTGTCTGAAATGATGTCACACAAACAACATTGAGACTTTTACAAATGATGATCAATAAAGCAATCAGGAGTATCATATATATATATATATATATATATATATATATATATATATATATATATATATATATATATATATTAGTACAGGCCAAAAGTTTGGACACACCTTCTCATTCAATGCGTTTTCTTTATTTTCATGACTATTTACATTGTAGATTCTCACTGAAGGCATCAAAACTATGAATGAACACATGTGGAGTTATGTACTTAACAAAAAAAGGTGAAATAACTGAAAACATGTTTTATATTCTAGTTTCTTCAAAATAGCCACCCTTTGCTCTGATTACTGCTTTGCACACTCTTGGCATTCTCTCAATGAGCTTCAAGAGGTAGTCACCTGAAATGGTTTCCACTTCACAGGTGTGCCTTATCAGGGTTAATTAGTGGAATTTCTTGCTTTATCAATGGGGTTGGGACCATCAGTTGTGTTGTGCAGAAGTCAGGTTAATACACAGCCGACAGCCCTATTGGACAACTGTTAAAATTCATATTATGGCAAGAACCAATCAGCTAACTAAAGAAAAACGAGTGGCCATTATTACTTTAAGAAATGAAGGTCAGTCAGTCCGGAAAATTGCAAAAACTTTAAACGTGTCCCCAAGTGGAGTCGCAAAAACCATCAAGCGCTACAACGAAACTGGCACACATGAGGACCGACCCAGGAAAGGAAGACCAAGAGTCACCTCTGCTTCTGAGGATAAGTTCATCCGAGTCACCAGCCTCAGAAATCGCAAGTTAACAGCAGCTCAGATCAGAGACCAGATGAATGCCACACAGAGTTCTAGCAGCAGACCCATCTCTAGAACAACTGTTAAGAGGAGACTGCGCCAATCAGGCCTTCATGGTCAAATAGCTGCTAGGAAACCACTGCTAAGGAGAGGCAACAAGCAGAAGAGATTTGTTTGGGCCAAGAAACACAAGGAATGGACATTAGACCAGTGGAAATCTGTGCTTTGGTCTGATGAGTCCAAATTTGAGATCTTTGGTTCCAACCGCCGTGTCTTTGTGAGACGCAGAAAAGGTGAACGGATGGATTCCACATGCCTGGTTCCCACTGTGAAGCATGGAGGAGGAGGTGTGATGGTGTGGGGGTGTTTTGTTGGTGACACTGTTGGGGATTTATTCAAAATTGAAGGCACACTGAACCAGCATGGCTACCACAGCATCCTGCAGCGACATGCCATCCCATCCGGTTTGCGTTTAGTTGGACGATCATTTATTTTTCAACAGGACAATGACCCCAAACACACCTCCAGGCTGTGTAAGGGCTATTTGACCAAGAAGGAGAGTGATGGAGTGCTGCGGCAGATGACCTGGCCTCCACAGTCACTGGACCTGAACCCAATCGAGATGGTTTGGGGTGAGCTGGACCGCAGAGTGAAGGCAAAGGGGCCAACAAGTGCTAAACACCTCTGGGAACTCCTTCAAGACTGTTGGAAAACCATTTCAGGTGACTACCTCTTGAAGCTCATGGAGAGAATGCCAAGAGTGTGCAAAGCAGTAATCAGAGCAAAGGGTGGCTATTTTGAAGAAACTAGAATATAAAACATGTTTTCAGTTATTTCACCTTTTTTTGTTAAGTACATAACTCCACATGTGTTCATTCATAGTTTTGATGCCTTCAGTGAGAATCTACAATGTAAATAGTCATGAAAATAAAGAAAACGCATTGAATGAGAAGGTGTGTCCAAACTTTTGGCCTGTACTGTGTGTGTGTGTATATATATATATATATATATATATATATATATATATATATATATATATATATATATATATATATATATATATATATATATATATATATATATATATATATATATATAAAAATAAATAATCGACAGATACTTAGGCAACAAGTCTGGCATGACAAAAAAAACAATAGACATGGCAAAGTCAAATGAAAGCCACAGTGCATTTGTTCAACGGTCTACAGTGGCGTAAAGAAAACATGAAACAAGGAAATAAGAAAATCTGGAAATCTGCATATTTTCCTTCAAACCAATATTAATAGATTATTTTGGCCACACGGGGGCAGCACAACAAGCTCTGAAGACAACTCTGACATATTAACACCTTTAAGTTGTTGGCAAAGCATTGCCTAATTACACATCTGGCAGATACGCAGCAACGCAGCATTCACTTGAAGTTGTGTTTCTAGACAGCTAATGATTGTAAGGGCTCGTATGCTCAACGTCAGATACGGAGATGGACGGAGCCTTTTGTCTGGGTTCATTTTGACCTTATTTGTGCACGTTTCTTGAAAGCTTGCGGATACAGATGAAACAGAGCAGTACCATTGGAGATGGTAGAGGCAGTGTAGTGTTATTTAAGTGAGATCCAACCATATGAGACAATAAAGAAATTTAAATAATAGCGTAACGGGATGAATCAGTGATACTGTAAAAAGAATTCTCTGTCCACATGTCGGGATGTACGGTTATATGGCTGCATGTGTAACCAGTGGATTCTAGTGTTGTCTGCGTTGTGTTGATATGAAGAGGCCCAGATCGTGGATATCCTTGAAAGCAATCTCTGTTTATACCTGGAACTCTGACAACAAGAGGTAAAAACAAAATCCTCCGTCAATTCTGACCATATAACTCGAGCCCTGCTCCCACGGAGTACAACAGCAAAAGGGCAGCCATGTTACATTCAATTCAGTTCAATAAAACACAGAAAACATACCTGACAGCAAGAGGTTAAAACAAAATTCTCCATCAATCATGACAATATAACTCGAGCCCCTACACAAATTAAGTGACACAGGAATATGTCAGCATATTATACAATAAGTTTAGACTGAAAAATGAACTTCTACAAATAGCTTAACAGCGCTAAAACACGGAAATTACTATGAGAGCAATGTCGCTTACCTCTCCCGTGGAGTACACCAGCAAGGGGAGGGGTAAGGTGGGAGACACCCCTTCATAGGTGGGGTACCCCCAAAGGTGAACATAGGAGTACAGAAACTGAGTATCAGACATTTGATATGTTGACTATGGAGGCCTAAGCGTGTCAGGTAATAACAACTGAAACAAATTTTGTGTAATTATAATACTTAATATTACACATTTGACTTAGTTACACATATTACTGCTGTATAATTGGCCCTTATACACGCAGACCACTACTGTCTACAATGCTGCCTCTATTTAAAACTACGTTATGACCTCTTCTACTATCGCCTCGTTTGTTGTGCAAGACTTGACTCTGCCCTCTAGTGCCATCTGTTGGCTCGATCTATGTCAACAGGATGCATGGAAGTACAAATGCAGTGACGTTACAGACGTACATAAAGGTAGTATATATGAGCCTTAAGTTTCTCCACCAACTTTTAAAAAACACATCTGGGGTCTCATTTATAAAACAACATGTAGGATCCATACTAAAAAATGTAAACTAAATGTAAATTTTTGCCAATTTCTACGATCAGACTTCCACCTCACCATCTGCGTTGCGAATTTTCCATCTCCACAATGTTTGGAAACCTTGGTCAAAGTTTCTCCCGTCAAGTCTGTTTTTATAGATCACAACTTGTGCATGGGAAGTGGCGTACGGCTCTTTCGGGCCTTGTTTTGTGCATACGCAACATTTATAAATGAGACTCCTGGTTCTTTAGCAGCTAAATGCTCCACTACGCTCACCAGGTAGTCACTAACTATGTGTGTCTGTGTTTTAATGCTAAAGATTGCTGTGCTTTAACAATGCCATTTATGCAGAGAGATGCATTAGCCAAATTCACTTCAGATACCATTGTTGTCAGACAGACAATTTGATTGAACACATTACCCAGTGTTGATACTACACAGGATAAGAACATCTTATGTTTCCCCTTGTTAACTTATGCATATGTCTGAGCAAAAATGAAAAACTGAACCTTGAATTACAATATATCAGCAACAAACTTTCCTCTCTCTTTCAAACTTGCTTTCATTTTTTCCCCACCAGTCTGACTGAAATTACTCACAGGACATCTCTAAACCACTAGAGGGAGGGTGAGGTCTGCACGCAGAACTGTCACTGTCAGGGAGCCTATAGTACATACAAAGGGTGTTTCTAAGTTTACTGAAGCACAGTAACATGCTGTTAAAACCATTTTCTATTCTATTCTATTGTTTCTAATCTCTAATTATGACAATTATTTATACAGTGCCAGACTGACTCTTATTTTGTGTGTGCGTGTGTTTGTGTGTGACTGCGCAGACACACACACTGCATTATGCCAGTGGAGCGTTTTATTGCTTTTAATCAGTGCAGTCTCACCATGATAGAGATATGGACTGAGAGCGCATCCACTCATCAGCCACAAAGAAAAAGTGAGTCAGAGCACACTGATACAATTTAACCGTGAACGGTTTTGACCTGAATCATCCTCAACGAGCTTCAGAAGTGCTTGTTTGGTTGCTTGCTTGGATTCAATGAGTAGTTTTTGAAGTGATTTTTAAATTAAATCAAGGTTGTATTTAAAGAAAAAGAAAGACATCCAAGTTCAGGTTTCATGTGAAAATGAAAGGGGTGTTAAGCTCTTAGGTGATCTTTGAGGACATATTTTGTGACAGCATTGTACTGGATTCATAGGTGGACTATCAGGCAGCCAAAGTCCCCAAAATACCAGATTCGCTTCATGTCAGTTGATTGTGTTAACCAGAGTTGTTAAGGAATTTGCACTACTTTCAACTAATGCAATTTCTGCAGCACTAGATCATTTTGTACCCGTGTCTTGTAAGAGAACCATGTCTCAAAGGTGAGATCAGGGGTGTCAAACACACGGCCCAGGGGCCAGAACCAGTCCACCAAAGGGTCCAATAACAGGCTGTTTGTCACCTGTTTTATAAATGTATTAGTGTTTTTAAGATGTACTTCTCTGATCAAAAAAAGGGGGAAAGAAATTGGATGTGCATGTTATTTATAGGATGGTTTTACTGCTCTGGCCCGCCTGCATTCAAATCTGACTGTATGAGGCCCATGTACGAAAATGCCTTTGACACCCCTGGGCTAGATCTGTATTATTTCATTCATATGGTGCTCACATGCATATTTTAAAGTCAAGCTGAAGTTAAAATTATTTTTTGCCAAGAAATCAGTATCTCCTTGGTGTTTATAACAACTTGTGTACTTCTTGAGCCAAAAATTGAATCCCAAAATTTAAATTTAAATTTAAATTGCGTTCATTACATTTTGAATGATTTGGGGTAGGGCGTTGGACAGGCGGTGCGTTATCTGTGTGGGCAGGCACTCACCAGTGGTTCCTTATGTCACTTCCAGTGGCCACAGAGGCGGTTAACCAGCTTGGTGGCCCACATTATTAGCTGTGGCTTCGTCCCTTCTGTGATTTGAGCTCCCTGTACATTTTAATAATAGCTTTAGACACGTAGTATCAATGACTAATGATCTCCATCACTGATGTCATTGATCACTGATGGAACATAATTCCTATAGCCTAATATTGGGGATTATATGTTAATATTTCTGAGTGAGCAATGGTGCAGCATTTCAGTGTCTTTAAATTTACTACATTTGTAGCTGAAATAAAGTCACTGAATGCTGTTGAGTCAAGATACAAATAGATGTCCAACATTTTAAAATCTACTGTATTTTAACCTCAACGTCTTTTCAAGTGCAAATCACCAAACATATTATTACTGGGTCAGATTTTGAGTTTACAGTCATGTCTTTATGTCTTTGATCTATAGCCTCGCCTATATGTTTTAAATCTTACTATGTTTCAGTTGCTGCCTCCTGTGTTTTTCCCCATTAGATTAAATCTGAACAAATATATTATTGATATAATGTAATGTATCTACAGCCTGATACACAGTCAGATTCCACCACTTTATCTTCATTAAGGAAATGTAAGTCTGATAAATGATGAATAAACGGACAACACTGAATAAAACTTTTTTATTAACTTTATGGTTAACTTATTTACACTTTCCTCACTCTGACTCAGGCTCTTCTTTTAAAGATAAACGTGCACCATCTGCTACACGTGCATTAATATTTCTACATCCACTGGATTAAAATGGAGGCGCTGTCTTTTATTTACCTGTTGCCATGGTGAATCGTGGAGTCGGAGCTCCATTGATGATGGCTTTTTATTTTTGGCTTAACTCAGTGTGAACATACTCAGAGTTGACTGAACTAACTCAAATCAGCTGTTCTGGAACCGGTAACTCAGAGTTTCCCATCTCAGGGTAAATCAACTCAGAGTTCAGGGTTAGACTCAGAGTTTGTTGAACCTCCTACCTAGAATACCCCTCAGGTCTCTGGATATTGGCTATAATGACGCTGCAATGTGTAGTCTGATGTTTACTCCATACTTTATGGGTATTACAGTAGGTGACAGGATACACACACACAATGCACAGAAGGCAGTCGTTGTGGGGTGGGGGGTCAGCACAGGGGTTTACAGTATGTTCCACCCCCCGTCAATCGCTGTTCAACAGTTCCTGTTCAATGTGATGCTTGTCTTGAATGTTGATAAGAAAACAAAGTGCATATCATTCACAAAAGCCAGGGTGAAGCTTTAAAATCTCCAGACTATTTTTGCGTTTCAGAACAAGAGCATAAAGTGTGCTTCATCTTGTAAATGTCAGGGCATTGTGTTAGATGATTGTCTTTCTTTTAAACCACACATTGAACTGCTTGTGGAAGAAGCTGAAGCTGAAACTGGGTTTTTATTTTAGAAATAGAAACTGATTCTCTTTCTTAGCCAAAAGGAGACTGGTCTCTGCCACATTCTTGACTGTGGTTGCTTATGGGGATGTATTATGAATGCACCCACCCAGTGTTTGCATGCTTTGGACAGTGTACCCCGTACCATGGTGCATTGAGACTTACCACTGTAAGCCAGTGACTCATCACTGTATCCTGTGTGCTCAGGTTGGCTGGCTCTCCTTACAGTTTTGAAGAGTTTTTCATTGGCATTCTCTTGTTTACAAAGCTATTTTTGGCCTTCCTCCAGCATGCGTATGTATGTACATTAAGCAAAAAATTAAAATGGCTATGCCCTGCATTCACACAGCATGTTTTTATTGTCTGTACTGAGGGTACATACAGAGTTTGGCAAGCAAGCATTTATTTATATGTGGAATCTTTTGCAGAAGGACTTAAAGAGGCAACAGATAGGATTCTTTTTTTTTTGACACTGACACTTAGTGTCAGTGGTGTTGCGTCGCAATGACCAAATTGACTGTGGGGATCAGAGATAATCAATAATATGACTCTATTAGACTCTCTAAATTAAATAAAATGTATAGACTGTAAAGCCACCGGTATACCTCTATGTATATGTAGAATGAGAGGGTGTGTGGACACTCCACGAAATAAATGAGTAAAGAGACCGAGCAACAATTATCAGATTTATCTGAAGAAAAAACAAATAGTAATGCAAATAATTATACCAGAATGCTCAGTACCAGTACAAACAACTCACAGTAAATTATACCAATATGTACAGTATCAGTACAAACAACAATAGACACAGTGGAATTATACCAATATGCACCAATATGTAAACAGTCTAGATTCTAGAATAAACGGTACCGTATGGAAACGATGCGGCCGGTTGGAGCTCAAATTGAATGGGAAACAAAGTTCAGTGTTCACTTAGCTGGGTGTAACTTAGCTGGGCAATGTCTGTCGATAGCTGCCTCCATGAGAAGAGAACAGAAGGAAGGGAGGGGGGTATCACTGTCCGAGGGCTGCCGTAGAATAGCAACGAGGATGTCAGCCGACCAACACTCGCTACCCGGTCCCTGGTTGCGGTGATTTGCGATGCTGGCCAGCTAGGAATGAACTAGCAGCCAGTACAGTACAGTCCTCTCTCGTCTAGCTAACATTAAGCCGTGTTATTTACTGATCCATTAGAAAGAAAGCTAGCTGGACATGGTTTTGAAGCCTCTTTGGTCACCGAGCTCCCTCCATCTCTTGAACGCCTGACTGAGGTTTACTCTTGTTTTTCCTCTTCTTTTATCACTCTCCTTTTTGCTCTTCTTTGCCTCCTCAGACAGAGGAGCTTGTTTTCTTTTGCTGGGCCGTTTTTCACTTGTCTCCAAACTTTGTCCGTCTGCCATTGTGCTCATTACTCAACTATCTCATGCCCAACTCCTTATAAGGACCCGCTCCAGTCCCTGATTGGCTGACCGACCAATTTCGCAGTACATGGTGTGTTTCCTGCCGTAATGCAGATTTTTTCTGCGAAATTTCGGCAGATTTCTGATTTTACTGTGGACACTACCCTGTGCAACCCACATTATGTTCATAATGATATATTTAGGAAAAGATGCTATCTGTTGCCTCTTTAAAGTTGCACTCATTGGCTCCTGGTTCCCCATTTTTGTACACAATACTATATGCCAATGTCACAGTGTGTCTTAGCTGGTCTTTGTAATCATGTGTACTTGCCATTTTTTTGCATTGTATGGTTCATTTCTAGTGTAGATTAACATACTTTTTGGCATTTCTTTGTAGTAATCTTATAGTAGTATCTTAATCTTGTGTTTTATATTGATTGCTTTAGAGCTATATATTTTTATTCTTTATTTTTGTTCTATGTTGTCTGTCTGTAATCTCTCAAGAGGTTTTTCTAGTTAAATAAGGGTAAAAAACAGCTTAATGCAGCCATCATTGGAATTTATTATATTAGCTAATAATTAAACAGTGTCTCAATATACAGATATTTTTTGAAGTGTAAAGTACCTTGTAAGTTTTCTTGAAACAAAGCTTTGCTGGAAACCCTCTTTCAGTTCTTTCATTAGCTGTGGGAACGTTAACTGTGAGAGTGAGACCTGTCAGATGTAGAGTGAGGAGGAAGGGTGTCAGGAAGGACACTCCCTTTGGTCACAACAGGGGAGGTTTCTATGTATACACCACAGTCTGAGTGCACGGCTGTTCAACCCCTCCCTTTTCCTTTAATGGTCTAATATTGCACTCTATGTATGAATCTAGTTTCACAGCTGTTGAATATCTGGCAGGAGTTCCAGTAGACAGTTTTAATACAATAATGACCTTGACCATCCATATCAAATTGACAATATTGTGTTGCTTTTTACTCTTTATTCAGAGTGTTTTGGCATTTCTCAGAATGAGAACTGTGAGTGGCTCACCACAGGTTACCCAGTGCAGAAAGTGACCTAATTTGCTGGTGGTGGATATATGGGCAGACTACAGATGTTGAGGCTGGTTGTGAGGATTGAAAATACATCTGCAGAACAGCCCTCAGTGTGCGAGTGTCTCTGGGAAATAACCTCTGAGGTTCAGATGGTAAATTGTGGCCCCTCCTCACTTTGCTCCTCCCCTTGCTGATATGTGTGTCTACCTCAGTGTACCTGTATGTGTCAGAGTGTTGAGTTGTGTGTGTTAAACAGTCTGTGAAAGTCAAAGAGCAAGCAATGTTTCAGGAAAGCAGTTGACTGGGCAAGTGACAGAGTAGAAAACAACAGCTCTGAGGAGCCGGGTGGCAAAGAAGAAGAGAAGGAGACAAAAGAGAAGGGTAAATAGTGACGAGAGAGAGAGTGAGAGAGAGGGTGGGAGGCAGGGAGACCGGGTCAGAGAGAGACACAAAGTGCAAGTAAACACAGTATAGAGAGAGAGAGAGAGAGAGAGTGACTGTCAGCAGAGCATACACTTCCCAGAGGAAAGAGCCTGAGAGCAAGAGACTGCTGAGAAGTTCAGTCTGACAAAATGCTGAGGAGGAGGAGAAGCGTGTCATTTGGTGGATTTGGATGGTATGTTTCCTTTTTATTAGATGCTAGTGTGTGTGTGTGTGTGTCTGCATTATGTACCTACCTCATGCTCATCACTGAGATATGATAACGGCTGTACAGTGAGATTAAATGATGCACATAACGCTGCTGAAATGTGCATGCGCTGGGTGTTATGGGTGTGTGTGGTGCAGATATGTCAACTTCTTTCTAAAAAGGAAGGATGGGTGGAGGGCTGAGGTTGCTCCTCTGTGTCACACCTCTGACACTCTGTCCTTTGTGTGACAGCCTGTGTGTGTGTGTGTGTGCGTGTGTGTGTGTGAATGTACAGTTTCACTCTGTGCTGTCTCCGTTCAGGGAGGCAACACCATCAACAGGCTGCTTTGTCTCTGTCTGCATCTGTTGTTGTTGCTGCTGTCCTGCTATGGGACTGTGGGCACAGCTCTTACCAGTCATGTTCTCCTGCTCTATTGGCCAAGTTTAGGTCCCATAATGCAGTGCTGAGGAAGATGCCAGGGAGCCCATTTAGCGCTGAATGCGCTGACACACTCGGATGGAGTGTTTTTGTGCTTGCTCCCTTGCTGGTTGTCGTTCTGACACTGAAGCGCTGCTCCAGAGCACTTAACCTTCCCAGCTGGACTGAGGCGGCATGTCCTGCTGACCGGTTGAAATAGCCTGAAACGAGACAGGCCCGGGGAGCAGCATATTATATGTAACAGGGTTAATAAAAACAGAATAAAAAAATCTGATGTGTTTAGAAAAACAGGTGATTTCTTAAAGGGACACATGAAGTTCAGTGTACTCCTTATGAGGAGCACTCTCCCCATGAAAACAGCTGTGTAATGTCTGCAGTGGCTGTGAGGGAGATTTTAGCATGACAAAAAATAACCCTGAATTGCACTATAGGAGTTTTGAAATCAAGTGTTTTGTGGGCTTTGGCCATGCTAGGGACTTAAAGGACATCTTGGCTTCTGCTGCTTTGTATTCGACCACTCTTTGTTAAATCTAACTCTTGGTAGTCACCCAACGTAATGGAGGTGCAATACTTAATCGCTGGACAGATCAGGAACAGCTCAGCTCAGCAACATGTTTGAAAGTTGTGTGAACAGTCATCGTGCACGGCCGCACTGCAGAAATGAGAGAAGTGATGGTAATAATTCCTCTACAAATTAAAGTATGCCTCATGGAATAACCTGTCCTGCTGCAGGAAACTGCGAAGAAGTTATTAGGCAATAATCTATTCTAAGAAAGAATGTGCCAATAGGGTACTTTTTTTTCCAAGAATTACCAAGAATGTCATTTTAGAATATAAAATTACTCAAAATGTGCAATTATCAGAATTTCAGGCTTGTTAAAATGTCTCGAAGGCTAAATATGAGATGAAAAGACTTATTAAGAAGGATTTTCTCCTTTTTCTTCCCCCCTGCTGTGTATCAGTTCTGCAGGCAAACTATATAGTAATCCAAATTTGACTGAAAGTTGCGGGGCAGGGCTAGTCGATTACTATTAAGAATTTATGGGCTTTAACAGATTTCACAAGCAGACACAGCATGAAGGGACAATATGCATCTCTCCTCTTCACTCATCTTATCTGAGAAAAAAAGGTGTGCAGGTGCACCCTAAACCAGGGGTGTCAAATTTATTTTAGTTAATTGGTCACATACAGCCAAATTTGATCTCAGATGGGCCTGACCGATTAAAAACCATCGCACAATAACCTGTGTGCCCTTTTTTTTGTAAAGAATTACAAGAACATTCTGTAGATGTTCATCCTTTCACAAAACAGATTAACAGCCTGAGATGTCTTGAGAAAAGATAAGTGCAATTTCAACAGTGTCTCAGCCACATTCAGTCAGTCGACTTCTCACTGTCATTACATATGTATTTATCCATACATTTCCTGATTCAGATTCTTTTGAATGTTGAATATCTTTAAACAAGCGTCTGAAGCAGAATTTTACATGAAGTAGGCAACACATTGTTTAACTTGCTCCTGAAACCTGGCACCTCTTAGTCTAGTCATCTAGTTGGACCCTTTGGCCGGCCGGTTTGACACCCCTGCCCTAAACCATAGTATGCTGTTGAATGAATCCTGATAGCATTGTGTCATTTATTTACTGTCATTTATTTATTTTTTTTTTAAAGAAAAGAATATCCATACATAATTAAATAGAAATGATATTCATGTATGCATCAGAGAAGGTAGAGATTTTGGATATTTTATGAGTTTTCCACCCACACTCAAAATGGGGCCCTATTACTTTAAAGCCTCCAGGTATTCCACAATTTGCAGCATGAGGATTATTCTAATAATTTTAAGACGTAAGGCGCAATGTGTATCGCAGCCTCGGGGGGACAAAGTATGACTATCTGAAGTTCTAATTATCAGGCTCCCAGTCTTCTCTTTTTGGACATTGCCGCATGGACAGCTAGTTCAGAGAGTTTATCCATTACCAAATAAAGGTCTGTCTTTGAGCAGGCAGATGACAGTTTTGTCCCTATGATGTGTTTACACGCAGACACACAGTCAATTGTAGTATTCCTTTCATCCTAAGATGTGGGATGAATAAAGCTTACACATGATAGAATGATCTGTTTGATGATTCAGACATAAGGTGGGTGGTGTATCTTCTCAGCTGCTTAGTGATAAATCCTGTGAGAGCACAGACTGCAGCTCCATTACAATATGAAAGAGGCCAACATTTGTCGTCCAGCAAGATCAGATACCATTGAGAAAATAAGGTGTCACTGCGGCTGAGTGGGAAACAAAATGTGAGACATCCGCTGGGATGTGTTTAATCTCTTATTTGACTGTATTTCTGTTGATTGAGGGGCATCATTAATATGCAGTATGCATACTTTTGTATAAACTACAGCAGTTTCCCAGCTGCGTTAACTACTTCACTGGCTGTAGTCCAATATGAATCTGTCACCTGAGAAAGGAATATCCAGTTCTGTATAAGATAACATCACAGAAGCTCATTTCTCTCTGCTCGGCGCAATTTGCCTCTGCTGACGCTGCTGCAATGCGTACTGTTATTGACGCCATCCAAAAACCCTGGAAAAAAATTCAAATGATATTTAAAACATCGAGGTAGGGCAAGGATGTAGTAAAGTAGTGTGTGTTTGTATGTGTGTGTCTGTTATGAGTGCACGTATTTGCATGAACTAGATCTGGCACCATTCTGCATGGTTCAGTTTGCAAATTAATGGGATTAAAGAATTAATGTGAGAGCTCTGTATAACAAGCACTGAACATGCACATACACTGATCCATGTGCACACACTCTCACATACACATGCAAATGAGTTAAAAAACATTTGTAAGTACACTTTGACTCAAACAAAAGCCTCATGTGCCTCACAGATCCTCCTCTATTATTAGCAATAGCTGAACTTGAGGGTTGATAACATGACATCTTCTGACTTTCTATGTTTTTAGTGTGAACAGTGTGTAGTGAGGCATGAAAAAAAATCCCTTATAAACACTGTGACCTCTTGTAACCGGTCTGAGCAGGTTGTGGAGATGCAACCTTGTTAAATAATGTCAGCTGTCATGAGGCATGCTCTGCTCTGTGCCAGAGACATTACAGTGACACCTATCTGTGCTGTACACAGTGTCCTCAGGCTCTACCTAATCTGTTTGAATTACAGATTATTTATGTAAATTAGCACAATTATTTTTGGCCTTTATAACCTGGTTAGGTTGGCTGCACCAAGCACAAAATATGCAGGGAAACATAGATTTTACCAGTGTGCTTTACACACCTTTGAAATGTTTTTTGTTTATTATTCATGCAAATGTGTGGTTCATGCAGTGAACATGCACACTGCATGACCTACTTTGAGGCTTCACATGAAAGAAGATATTCCCCTTTTACAATAAAGTTAATGCCAATATAACAGGAGAGGAAATGCATGGTAATGACCATTCTTTTAAAGCTTTAATAACTTTTTGTCATTTTGCTGAAATTGTCACTTTATCCAGACAGTGGTACAAGACACAAATAATCTGTGAAAAAAAATTCCCTGCCTCCTCATAGTGCTTCTAATGACATTCACAACTATCCACTGCACATGAACAAAAACACCCAATCAGGGCCAACACATCTCTAACGCAGCTGTCAATCATGTCAATCACGGCCTGTGAACTGCAGTCAAACTGTCAAACTGGGCAGCGCTAATCAAATATGAATCAAGGTTCTGTTACTGCGCTCTATTTCTCGCCTCAGATGTTTTCAGACATATATTTTATTGTACTGTTTAGCTGTAAAATGAGAGTTTGTTGTCCGGCAACCATGTTGAAAAACAGTGAAAATCAAGCACCGGAGAACAGCTGGAGCAAACAGCTAAATAGTACACTAAAATATAGCACCATTAATAGCGAGGGGAAAAAAGGAATTTCAGGAGATGGTAAAAGATGTGATCAAAGTATTGACAGACATACTCCCTCCACAATAGTCTCTAAATTGTGTAAAGTTTACAAGAATGTGATTGAAGGAATATTTTGTGTGTAAAATCAAAATGGGAAGCAAGACTGAAAATGAATCTGTCGGGAGATGGGTAGTGTTCCATCTGTGGCACGCAGCAAACCTCCACCAGCTCTAAAAGATGGAGAGAATTTGGCTGGAAGAATATAATTCGATTTTTATGTCACACCATATTCAAAATTCAAACAACAGCACTGCTGGAGGTTCTGTGGGGAGGCGAATGCCAATCACTCACATATTGGTCATGTATAAAACCAAAAACATTCTGGGATAGGATTATTCTGATCCTTGAGAGAGTTTTAGGTTACAAAACCCCAAGGGACCCACGGATTGTGTACTTGGGATTAATACCTGAGGAGGACATTATTCATAAGACACTTATCGGTTCAAAATCCTTATACTGGCATGAAAAGACCATTACTAGGAAGTGGCTGAAACATGACCCTCCAAGTCCAGGACAGTGAATAGACATTGTAGAGGAGCTATAGTCCAAAAAACTGACCTTTCACCTAAGGACTAAAGCAAGGACACATGTGCAACGCTGGGATAAATGGACAGACCCTAAGAGACATGAGCACTTAGACTACCTATCTAATGTTGTACGGTGTGGATATGGTGACAGTTGTTGCAAATGACTAAAAGTTATTTTCATAAAAGCTATCAGCTGTAGTGTTAAGTGCCAAGTCACCCAGGGGAACCATGCTGAGGTGAAGTATTACTCTTCACCATCTTGATTTACGGAGTTCAGGTCCTTAATCTGTTAAGAAAAGAGCACTTACAGCAAAGAATTTAATTGCTGCTTTTAAGGAGTTTGTATCAGAGACATGATCAATAATCTTTCTCTCTTTGTGTGTGTGTGTGTGTGTGTGTGTGTGTGTATGTCCTTTTCTCTCCTGCTCCTTCTCCAGGATTGACAAGTCCACTTTGGCTGCACTGAAAGCCCGGTAAGTTTTCCTTGCTTCTAACATTATCAGCTTTATCTCAACATGTAGTTAATAATCTTACTTAGTCCGTCAAAGCTATAATTTGTGTAAATGAGCTTGTGGAGAAATTCCCCACAAGCACTGGTGCGTAACAGCTCACAAATGAACACTGACACTGTGGATACGGCCTAACTTAAAAGCTACTTTTAACATGGACGCTATTTCCACTTTTCATTGATTGATTCTGACTAAAACCTCAACAATTGATTCACTGTAGAAGTACAGACATTTCAGTTGAGCAGCACACAAAACAATACACACTCCAACTCACACTGTGCTCAAAGCAGGTCTTTCACAGCAAGTGAAAATTACCTAAATTCATTCCTCTCTTCTGCAGTTTTGATTTTGACTACTCCCTCATCACTTCATTGTTTACTCTTCACCTGCCACCTCTTTCTTACTTGTCTTCATGTGCCGCTGTGTGAGGAATGTGATTTCAATTATGTTCTGAGAGAGAGGAGGCACTCAACTCCGCACTGCTCCAGCCAGTTAAAGTTAAAAACTGTGTTTGCAATGTGGCTCCCAGGTGTGAATGTGGCTTACTTTATGAACATGAAGCAGCAAGTGTGTCATTTCCACATGACTCCCTCATGTTTTCAAAATACTATGGGCTGCCTTGCACCCACAGGAACAAAGGTATTTTCTGTGGTGAGTGGCTGCAGGGTCCCCTGTGACTGACAAAGTTTGTGGGGAGTGTATGCAGCCTGACTGAACATGCAGATACTACTCAGGACTCAAAAACTACTCATCCTCTGTATTTTTGGAAAGTAACCTTTAAATATATTTTTAATTTACAGGTAAAAAAAATAATTCTATATGAATGTTACATTTTTTTTAAATTTACAGTTCAGAATTCTAAATTTATATCAATATCTTACGTTTCTTAAATTTATAGGTAAAAATTCTAAATTTTATATCAATACATTGCAATTTAAGATTAGTCAAAGGCATCAATGGACAGTGTTCTCAGGACAATAATTAATTCTCATTTACCAAAACTATATTTAAGTCTTGAAATCTTATTCAGACTTGTCTTAGTCTTTATTTATAAACGAATTCCATTATCATGTGATTACTTCTATGTTAGTCTAAATCTATGTTGATCAATAGCTTTTGCTTAATGCCTCTGTGCCAGCCACAGCCACAGCCTGTTTTTTGGGTTATTCGTCTCATTCTCGTGAAGGTAATGTCTCAAGAACATTTTGAGGGAATTTCCTTAAATTTGGCACAAACGTCCACTCGGACTCAACGGTGAAGTGGTTAGAAGTTGGTGTTCAAAGGTCACTGCGACCTCACAAGACAAGTTTTTGGCCATAACTAATTTCAAACAGATGTCCAGTAGGATGAAATTATGAAGTGCTGACAGACTTATATCTAAAGGGTCAAAGGTCAACTTCACTGCAACATCATAATGTTCTGAAAAAACATTTTCTGGCCATGACTCAACGTCATATCTCAGGAACAGAAGGGGAGACATTTGGTTGGATACTGAATCAGGGACACTAATCCGGGGGTGTCCAACATGTAACTGTGGTGATTGTATAGATTCTCTGTGTTGCCAGGTGGAAGATGGTGTGAAGCATCCACATTTTAGAATATGTAGCTTCTTTGCAACATTCATATTTGGAGCATTGTCTAATGGCTACTATGAGTCTGGACGGTCATGGATGTAAATTGAAACTGCAACTTGACTGGTTCGTGCAGACATACAATTGCAAGACAGTAATTTTGTCTGGTATAAAGAACTCCAGATTTGCTTGTGTCCCCTTCTCTTCTTAAAACAAAAACACTGCCTGTGTCTGCAGCTAAACCCACTGATGGATAGATTTTCTGAACAGCTTTTTTCATACTTGGACAAGCTGTTAAAGGCAACAGTTGAGACTGAGATGAACAACGATGCATCATTTTGATCTCAGATCGTACTGACTCACCGCAACACGACACAGTGATTAACTGGTCACTTCCAACTCGGCAAGACACTAATGGCTACAGATCCCACCAGTTAGATTTTCTTCTGTGTTTTTCTGTTTTCCTCCCACAGTCAAAGGCATACATGTCAGGCATTAGCAGTACTCCTGCTTTTAACCTTGATCACCACATTGGCCCCAGAAATAGAGATGATGGTCTGTGGGCATTGTACTGTGGCTGCCCACTGCTCCAAAATATTGGATGGGTCAAATGCAGAGGACTAACTGTCCCAGAGGGAATGATAAAATATAACTCCACTTAATGAAATTATATAACAATTTTATATAACTGTTTTGTGCACACTTTCTGCAGGATAGTTTACATTACGTTGCATTTAACACAAGTCAGATTTGACTAATTATTTTTCTCTAACACATGGCCTGTCATAGCCACAGTAAACTGTTTAACTGCTGCAGTTAGCATTTACTTTGTTGATGCCTCATTGGACAGCTGCCATTGTTCACTCTCACTGTGGTTGTCTTTGTTTTGGAAACAAGAAGTGATGATGTTCAACAGATAATTATGAGTGTCCTTTACAACTGATAGCTGTAAAAGGAGAAGTAGCAGTGGGTGTTTTGACATATGTGGATTTTGATGTGTGACTTGGTTGTGCAAGTTGAGAAAACCATAACTTTGAAGTGAAAGTCACATCGTGTAAACAGCTTTATGGTCAGATTAACTCTGGATAGGAGTGGAGAGCTCATGTGAATATGATTTGTTGTGTACCTGCTTCATGGGATGTTCTTTGAGGATATTATGTGTGAGGAGCTTGTCTTTGTTGAAACAAACTGGCGAGCTCTGCTAATGGAGGTTGCCGTAGTGATGGGAGGTGAAGGGCTTCTTGTGTGTGTGTGTGTGTTTGTGTGTGTGTGTGTTTATATTAACTGTGTCTGTACCCACACCATGAGCCCCACTCTCAATGTGTCTCACTCACTTTTGAGTCAATCACACCAACATATCTTCTCTGGAAAACATCTTTAAAATCCCTCCCTTTACTATGGCTCAGGCATAAACTCACTGTATAACCAAAAAATGGACGTAGCCACTGTGACATCACCCAGTGGTTTGTGGACTCCTGTGTTTGCATTTTGGCCATCACCATTTTTGGGGGGTTTTTTTGAGCCAGAAGTGGCCATACATGGATGAGGAGGTGGAGCTGTGGAAGAGTGAGGGGACAGCCAGTCACTCAGAGTGGCCACAACCTTAACTGTGCATGACTTAAAGTTGTAATAATATGTGAATGGGTGAGTTATATAAAATGTTACCATTAATTATGTGTCATTAATGTTGAAACTAGCTACTTAGACCAAAACCTTTTTTTATTTTTTTTTTTTATTTTTTTTGTACCAGGCTGTAAACATGTTTAATTTTGCTGTAGTGTTGGGCATTTTAATATGGAGGTCTATGAGGATTGACTCACTTTTGGAGCCAGCCTCAAGTGGCCATTAGAGGAACTCCAGGAGGAGGTCCACATTTGCTTCATTTTTCAGCCCTGTAGGTTGCCGCTTGGTCTCAGGCAGTCCGTATTTGCCATAATGGTGCCACCTGTTGAAACTCTGCATTTCACTGTTGACTTTGCTGAAGAATTGACAAACTAGGAGATGTAGTTTCATCTTAAAAAAGCTCCCATTATTTTGGATTCTAGTTAGTTGTCACAAGATTTAATCATGCACATACATTCACAGAAGAGCTTTCTGTCTGTAATCAAGTCCTAAAAATCAGATTAAAAAAGACCAGCCCAGTGGGATAATTTCCACCTGTCTATAGAATTTTGCAGATATGAGTGCCCCTATCTTAAGCTTGTCACTTGGACAAAGGAAAATTATTAATTTTTCAAAATACCAGATAAAAGGTGACTCGCATTGGAAACAGGCACAAGTTTATTTTTACTCTTTTGAAAACAAGTGATTGTCTTGGATTTCTAACAATATATGAAGACAAATAAGTAAGGTGCAGACAGAAATGGGAGTCAAACCCTTTAAAAATCTAGACATGAATATGGCACACAGGACGAATGCTGGACTCCAAAGGCCACAGTAATAAATCACTAAACAGGGCAGGTTTGTTGTCAGCTTTGTTTCAGACATAAAGAAAAAAAATTAGGTTAGTCTGAGTCATGTAAAATAGGACCTGTCTGTTATCTACAGTGTTCTCCCTCACACACGCACACACACTCACATCTCCAGTGTCTCCCTCAGTCTCTGGCCAGGTGTCATTAGACCGTCTGCTGTGGAGAGGTTCTGAATATGAATGAGTGAGTCGTGACTCTGCCCCGACACTGAATAGCACCGACTTGTGTGTGTGTGTGTGTGTGTGTGTGTGTGTGTGTGTGTGTGTGTGTTTGATCCAGGTGTTAGATGTAAAAAAAATAAAGGCACAGACAAGCCCCATAGAGCTAAAGCTGCAGTGTTAAGGATTGAGGGCGGATATATCGGCAGAAATAGGATCTCATACTCATAACTATGTTTACATTAGTGTATAATCAGCTGAAACTAGGAACTGCTGTGATTTTGTTAGGTTACAATGAGCCCTTCATATTTACAATGGTGCTGGTCCTCTTCCGCAGAGTCTGCCATGTTGCACAACCATACAGTGGCACAGGATAGACAGACCAAACACTGGCTCTGGAGAGGATGTCTTTACATTAACGGAAGGCTGGTGTAGGTTCTGTATATGCAGGGTGAGGGGAGAGGAACGCCGGTGCAATCTGTAACCTCACTGCTTGATGCAACGACATACTGTTCCCTTACTGTTCGGCACTGATACACCAAGCCGACACTCTGCTGTTGGTCATTGTTGGGCCTTTGGGGAACATCGTGTGCCCTAGTTTTTGCGATGCGTCCCGCACCGTTGGCCCTCCTCAGCCCTCGTCAGCTTTTTTTTTTCCAGCCAATTCAGCAGGTTGAATCAGCATCGAGATGACGGAGCCCATCAGGGAATGAAATCACTCTAATTGGCAGTTTAGCTCGATGCACAAGAAGAGAAATGGAAGTGAGGAAAGTAAGCAAGCGGGGTTGAGATTGATGCACACTTCTTATATAAATTAAGATTATTTTTACTTTAGCAGAAACAGTTCCTAATTGTTTGTCTTATTCTTCACTGGCAGCTGAACACTACGCTAAAATACGTTGTATCATGGGCTGGTAAATATGCTTTGTTCTTTCAGTGTCGGGTTGTGTTGGGTCCAGAGTTGGGTAGAGTAGGCTACTTTGATTACTTTTTGCAGTAACGAGTAACCTAACGCGTTAGTTTGCTGTTTGAGTAATCAAATACTTAAGTACATTTTCAAACAAGACATCAGTTACTTCCATTACTTTTAGAACGCTGGTCCTTCAGCTCCGAAGCAGCAACGGCTGTCGTTTGGTTCTAATAACGGAGATAACGTTAAACCTATCAGTCTGAAAGAAGCCAGGGAGCTTGTGGCTCACTATGTGGTCAGAGAAATGCTGCCTTTGTCTACGGTGGAGTCTAAATAGGTGGAGCAGGACTCGCTGACAGACATATTTCAGACTCAGGACTTACATTATGCCTGGTAGGCTATTCTACATTTCCTATTGGGCAATGGACCACAGGGCACTAAGCCTACATTTTTTGTCTCCAAAATTAAAGGTATGGACCACTTGCCCTTCACTGAGATCCAATTCTCCCATCACAGCCGTCACTTTGACCAGTAGAAACACAGAACGATCTGCTGCCATAGACAACTGTATGACAACAACACCCCAGCGTTTTTAATATTTCCTCTAGGGATGTTACCACACAGAGTAAAAGGGGGAAATGATGGTGTGAAACAGCAGAGGCACTTTGTCAACCCGCTGAGTTAACGTTACTGTCATTAGCATCAAGCTAGCAAACAATGGTACATCCTAGGGTGACCATATTTTGATTTCCAAAAAAGAGGACACTCGGCTGGTCACGACGACTTAAATGATACTTGCAGTTTACTCAAAGATGCCTTATCATTTTAATATATTTAAAATGTATATGTATGGATAGAAAATTCAGTTATATTACAAAATAATATCTCTCCACGACAGAAATTCAGATAGGCCTCTATAGGGGACACATACACACACTAGAGTGTGGCGATCCAAGCCCGATGGTACCCGACAGGTCGGGCCGGGTTTGGTCAAAAATGTAGAGCTACATTTTTGACCAAACCCGGCCCGACCCGTTATAGCTATATAAATTGTATTTGGGCTCGGGTCGGATTCGGTCAGCTTTCAGTAAAAATGTAGTGTAAAAATAAATAAAATCCTATTGTCTGTCCTGTTTGTTGCTTGGGCACTGTTATTTACGTGACAACACCTGAACATAACACACACAGACACACATTGGCTGTTTGTTTCTACCTCTCTCCTCGCTGGAAGTCTCGGACCTCCAGCCGCCCGCCTCCGCCTTGATTAAACGCTGAAAATAAAATAAAAGTGGGAGACAGGTTTTTCCTATTTTATCTTATTTTGTTTTATTTCTCCCTCTCCTCTTGCTGGAAGCGTCGGACCTCCCGCCGCCCGCTCCCGTCTCAAACACGGAGGTCTCCCTCTCCGCTGAGCACGCCTGGCCTGTTAAATAGCCTGTAACCATAACAACTGTGTGACACAAACTCAGTGCTTTGGTCATTAAATAATGTCGGGCTCGGTTCGGGTTCGGCAGAAATACGCAGCCTGTGCCGCGCTCTAACACACACACACACAAACACACGGAAAACCGGACATTATCATCAGTTTATAAAAAACCCCCGGACGCCCCGGACAGGATGTGAAAAGTGGACATGTCCGGGCAAAAGAGGACGTTTGGTCAGCCTAGTACATCCTCATGGTCGGACATAAAGTAACGTTAATAACATTAACAAATAGCGGCAGGGCTTTTACTCACCACAGCTGCAGAGGCTCCCAGCTTCATTTGAAACAAACCACATTATAGACGGTCCGTTATTTATTAATCCCTCTGTGTGTTTATATATTTACTTTTTATCCGCTCCGTTGTCTTTGTAAAGTTAACATATCGCACCATCATTTCAAACTCAACACTTGTTTCAAATTAAAAGCCCCTTATAACCTCAGCTAGAGAATCCCTCCATTTTCTAAATAGGCTTTTATTCTGAAACATTTGTCACAACTTCCTGTGGAAGATACAGTAGCTTGACAGTTTACTTATGGTGCTTCAAATGTAGCTCCTGCCATCTGCTGACGCTTTTAGGTGACTACAACAACATATCGGCTGGCACATATTTTTATACAGTCTATGGAACAGACACAGTTCTGGCAGTGACTCAAATAATAGTAAAAGTAATAAAAATAGGACAAGAATAACCCGATGACATCACACACGCCGTGAAAGACGACCGGGGATAATTGGTGAGTACCAGCGTGTAGCTACTCAAAAGTACTTTAAAAGTGCTTGAGTTACTTTTCTCAGGGAGTAACGCAGTAAAGTAACTGGTTACTTTTTTTTAAAAAAAGTAACGCAGTAACGTACTTTGATTACTTTTAAAGTAACCCTTACCCAACACTGGTTGGGTCTTTAATCTGTCCAATCAGTCTTCCGGTTTCCCTTATTCAATGAAGAATACAGACTACTGCCATCTGCTGGTGTGGAGAGTTATTTCCTTCCTCACACAGGCACAGAACGTACATGCTGGTTGGCTGTCAGCTGTACTCTTTGCAGTGTGTTCATGTGCAACTTTTCAGCTGAGACACAGGATACGTGAGGCAAAGTAAAATTGGCTTTTGTCGCTGCTAGTTCTTTGTCTGTTTGGTATGTCTTTATAATGAGAGAAACAGAGATGCCACTAGGCAGGAATGGAAGGATTAATGTGTCAACCCAAATTTATAATGGCTCCCAATTAGAGTCAAATGCAAAGGGCAGGTGGGACAGATGGAGAAGTGAGTTTATCATCATAGTTGTGGGGATGCTTGACATGCTAACATTGGATTTCTAAAGTAATTTGGATATGAGAAAATGCTATTAAAATGATGCCACTTAAAGCCACAGCAAAGCAGCATCGCAGGCCAAACAGGTTGAGAAAGCCTGGACTTAGTAAATATGACTCACAGCTTGTCATGCTCCTGTGACTTTAAGCTTCCTCTGTTGGCTCAGTAGCTGGTCGCTGGACTCCTACGATGAAATTGTACAAGGAGGAATATATAGGAGAATAAAGCCACAAAGGAAAAAAAGGAAAAGGTGAAAAAGGGAAGTGGAAGGCCAAGGGAACAAAAACCTCAGATGCACGGCTCACTTCAAAGTTTGCGGCTGCAGGGCAGCAGGTGTGCTGGTTTCATTTTGTCTTCTCCCATCTCTGACCTGCCTGCCCTCAGTTCACACTGTGCTTTTTATTTCCTCCCTTGCTGAAACTTTCTCCCCCTCTATCTCCACCCTCCTCCCTCTCCTCTGTCATTAATCCCCAGTGTTCCTCTGCCTCTCCTCTGCTCATGGTTACTACAAAGAGATCTCTCTGCCTTCACCATCCACTCACATCACCTCATTAATAACTGCATAATCAAACCTGTGTGTGTGTGTGTGTGTGTGTGTGTGTGTGTGTGTGTGCGCGCGCGCGCATGTGAGCAAACACATGCATCTGTTTGTGGGTTTTGTCTTGAAGTGGTGGTGAGGGTAAATGAATATTACAAGTGGACAATGTTAGAGGAGAGGGAGGATGAAACCCAGAGATAGAGAGGGCGAGAGGTTGCACCAGATCAGCTTCTTAACAGAGTGTGACGATGCCCCGCAAACTGTGGTGAGTAACTGCTGTCTGTTGTTTGTGTGTTTTTACACTGTGTAAATAATTGTAATGACAGGATTACAGTAAGTCTTTTATCTTCTCTTTCTTCTATCACTTCCTAAGTTGTCTCAAACCTGCAGTTTATCTGTAGGTGAAGCTTTTAAAGGTGAGATGTACATCATGTAAGAGCTGATGGCATCAGGGGATACTGATTGAATCATGGAACATTATGAGACAGGTGCTCAAAGAATTTACGGCAATATTTACCAATAAACAAACAATGCTATATCTAATAATTAATTGAAGTTATTTAAGTCTGAAAAAGTATTGTGATTCAACTGCTGTCAATACACAAAACGCTTTAGAGTGAAGACAGCAGCATGTTATAAGACGTATAATGTATTAATTGACGTTTAACTTTTTGAAATCTTTACTGGGTTTTGATGTCATAGTGGACACCTTTTTATAAAATGCAAAAGTTGAATTTATTTACACAGTAAAATGGCTGAATATAGAACCCATTTTACTGATGTGATAGTAATGGGGAGAGCTCTCTGTTTTGCTTTATTTGAGTTTACAGGATTGCTTAATAGGTTATCACAATTTTCTAAGAGGTAGTACTATTATTTATCATTTCTTTTTGTAGTTATTATTTTTTCTATATTGTAAGATATTGTCAATACATTTATGTGGACCGCAGGACAAGTAGCTGCTCTTGATGTTCAAGTAGCTAATCTAGAGAAACAAAGATTAGAGAGGGTTAGCAAACTTAGTAAATAGAACCGTTAAAGGAATACCTCACCCCATTTGTGTATCAGTTATTTACTGTTATTTTGATTGTGTAAAGAAAATGTTTTGTTCACGATGAACGCAGAAACCAAATTTGGGATGAATTGAAGTCATAGTCGACTGTGTTTAACACCAGCAAAAACATATGAAAATATCCATTCACAAACTCTCACAACTCGTGCAGTAAAATCCAAGTCTCTTATTCAGTTGTATGCTCAGTACTTCCCAAACAGACAGGAGCTGAACTAAAAGTGAAACTTATTTATGCTCTCTGCAAGGCCAGACTCCACTGACAGAATCAGTAATTTTACCTCACTGAACATGGGAGCTGCTGGTCCACCGCTACCTCCATCATGTAGTGTGTTAGTGGTATTGTGGGAATTTTTTTTAAAAGGTTAGTTTGGATTCAGCAATGTCAAACAATAACACCAACAAATCAATTGATCAAGGCAGCAGCATGGAACCAGCAGCTCCCATGTGCAGTGAGGTTGAATATCTATTTTTGTCGATGGAGTTTGGTCTTTAAGAAAACATCGATAAGTTTCATTTTCAGTTCAGTTCCCTGTCACACAGGGCTGTCTGTTTGGGAAGTACTTGGGGTACAACTGGATAAATCAGACATTTATCAACTGTTTAACTCTGAGAGTTAAACAGTTGTTTTGATAAAGTTTTGCTGTTACTGAATGCAGCTGCCTCTGACTTCACCTCAGCAAACATTTTCTCTGAATCTGGATTCTTTTTTCTTTTTTTTTTTGTTAATCATGGAGACGTGTGAGGGAAAAAAAACATTTTCTTCATAAATTCAATGTAACATGAGGTGTGCAATTGATATGCAAATAATCATTTTGTGAGTAAAGTATACCTTAAGCAGAGTAGACTACAGGACAGCCAAATCTAATGCAACATATAGTGCAGTTCTCAAGGACATGCTGGATAAGAGTAGAGTGTAATGAAACAGTGTTTTTGTTTTCTGTATGTGTTCCCACAGGATATTTGATGCACGTCCTTATGTCTTGTATCATTTATGTGCTGTACGAGGGCTTTAGGCAGACATCCACAGTGAAGTACCAAAACAAATTACTTCTGCTTCCCAGGCTCAATCACAGATGGTTTTACTTGTTAGATTTAAAACCAACTGCGTGCCTGCCTCCTCTATCCTAGTATTATTAACATGCATGTGTGTGTTTGTGTGTGTTGGGGAGGAGGGGGAGTCTGCAGCCAGCTGCTTCCAATTAGACGGAGATACTCGACATGCATTATTTCCATCCTCTTCAACCCCTCCTCGGTTTTCTTCTTCTCTTCTCCTCTCCTTCTCTGCTCAGTTCAAACGCAGCAGCTGCTTACATCTGACAGTGTCATCTTGTTCAGACACACTGCTCGCTCGCAGCGCTGTGATATGGATCCATGGGCACCTGTGGCGCTCTCCTCTCTGCTTGTCAAGAATAAGGTTGAAGCCAGGCCTCTCCTCACTGCATGGTGCTGATTCATAGTCGAATGTAGAATTTGATTTATCTTAACGACCACTATGTTCACAATGAGGTCACTCAATGCAGATTTAAGCCTATCACCACAAGGGAAAGCTTCCAGTATTTCTCAGTATGCCAGATTTGTGGTATCTGGGTCCTGTGGTGACTTTCTCTGGCTGGCACAGCGGGGGTAATGAGAGCTAAAGCGGAACAGGAAGGGGACAGAGACCAGCTTGGACAATGGTGTAAAAGATACAAGAAGCATCCTAGAAAGGTTTCTGAAATGGATGCTTCAGATAAAAAAAAAAGAAACTTAGCTTTCAGAAGAAGGATTAAAGTAAAAAAAAAAAAAGATTGAAGAGAGTGCTCCTGTGAGTAGGTGAGATGCAGTGAGCTCACCTGGAGGCATACAAAGGTTCCACACTAAAACTTTAAGATCCTCTTCTGCAGCACTGCATCATCTTACATTTGATTTTACTCCCTTTTTTACACATAAAAGAAGGGATAAATAACATTGACATGAGTTGGATCATTGTGTGGCTTGACTGGCAGGATGAGTGACAGGAATGAGGCTGAGCAACTGGAGAAAGTGGGCTTAGATGAACATATAAAAGAGGCCTCTTTTAAAAGAGTAGAAGAGGATGATAAGAGGAGGTGCCTTCTTCGTAGGGACGTCCCCTCCCCTTATCGTTGTCTAGCCTAGCTTTTTGGGGCCAGGTGTAAATGTTATCTGTCTGCCAGCATCACGGAAAAGAGCAAATGGGCTGCGGCTATTTCTGGAGCCTGGCATTTACTCATTTTTATCTCCTGGTACACCTTCTATATTGCAGGAAACGATGGTGGGTTGTGACCACCAAACAAACATGAGCCTAAATGTCTGCTGATATCATATTTACTTTAGATGATGGCTTATTAAAGCTCAAGGCTTGGCTCTGTATAATGGAAGAAGAAGAAGCAGTGATTAGTCACAGGGAGGTTGTATGCAGCCTTAATGAGTTGTCAGCTTTATTGTGTTTTTATCATCGGAAACAGTTGTTGACGTATTGTACACACTTACAGCCTGTTAACCTTATATGAGCCTACGGGCAAAGAGAAAGTATAGGGGCAGGAATGACCGTTTTTATGTAAAACACAACTGCTGTGAACATGATGCTCAGCTGGGGTAAATTTAGGAACGAGCATACCACAACCGCTTAAATTAAGGCACCTGGTGCGATTGACGAACTCCTCGTAACACGGTTTCACTTCATTTTTTTTAGAACAATACAACCTCAGAAGTGTGTGTGAAGTTGTTTCCCTCTGCATAAGGGTGGCTGTGTGTGTGAGAAAAAAGGTAGAGAAACCAAACCCACAAGGTTGCGGTGATACTTACAGCAGTACAATGTGGGAAGTGGAGAAACTCCACCCATCCTCAAAAGCTCAGGGGAGGATGTTGCACTTCCCCTCCTTTCACAACTCAAATTCCACCTAAGTTAAAGAGTATATTTCAATTTATGACAGCATTTTTGGCACGATTATTTTTAAATGGAAATGTTGAACTTAAGGATTACAGCTGATTATAGCACTGTAGCTTTATGTTAACAATTATAAAAAAGGCTCCCAAGACAGCTTTTCCTGGGTTAATTGAGCTTAAAAGTTTAGCATCTGGTAATAGATTTACTTCTTGTATTGTCACTTTTGCACAAAAATGCTGAATGAATAACTCCATGGTTGAATATTCAGTCCACACATTTTCTCCTATATCTGCTATGACCACAAGAGGGTGCTGACGGCACACGTTTGTCTCAAAGGACCGCTGTGTAATCAGTGCTCTTTGAGAAAGGCAACTGAAGTGAAGAGAAATGATCACTAGAGTGAGCAATTTCCCTATTTTTGTGCAGTGTCAAGCTCTGCCCAACCTGTTAATGTGTCTACCTGTTGAAGGTGACACTGGGAGCAGCACTATATGACTGGTATTCATTGTGAAACCAATTTAATTCTCCTTTTTTTATCATCAACTAGTTGAACCAAAAGAAACGAGATGCCACTTCAAGGAACATTGTTTTTATTGCGGAGTCATTTTAAAAAAAGAATTCTGCTTGTGTCTTGACCCCTCGCAAATTAATACTATCACACATTAAGTGTGGATAAGATGAAAAAAACAGGCACACTTGTACTTATTGTGTCCTCAATCTAGATGTCCCCAGACATGCAGTACTTAAAATCCAATAGGCTTATGTCATTGGTTACCACTGCAAGACCACTGCACTGTGTTTTGTCAGCCAAACTATGTGTAGCAACCTATAGGGAGCCTGAGACTGTTGCCGAGGCAACGAGAACCGATGATCACCAAAGGGATGGTCCAGTGTGGTTCATTACCATGGTGATAGGCCCTGGTTGTCTGGCCTTGCAGCCAGACTCCATTGCCAGTGCATCAAAACATGACCAGCAGAAAGATAATCTGACTTGCTACGCTAGTGGTTGCCCATAGCAGCAGAGGTAACATGACACCTACAGCAGGGCTACTCTGTGCCCAGTGTAATGACCCGTAACTCTGCACTGTCTGTCTGTAGTGAAGTTCCATTTCATTCATCACTTTGCGTTCTTTTATCGAAAGGAATAAACGAGATGCTGAGTGGTTTATAGATATGGAGAAGAGAGACAGCTTTATATAAGGATGATCAGGTGGCTGTCGCTGGCTGATGAACACTCAGGAACAGGAGCTTCACCTCAGAACAAGGTTAAATCTGATGTTGAGGCTGCACTGAGGTACAGTAAGAAAAATGAGGAATAAAGGATGTTATGACTTTGATAAGAGGAGATGATTATTAGTTGCAATCTTTCAAGATTGCAGCGAGATGGATGGCATGATAGCTCCCCAAATGTGAGGCCAAAGCATCCTAATTAAATCCCAGCACCTCCACCTTAATGTATTGGACATGAGTAAACTAAAAAAAAGTCAGAGTACATCAAATACAGTTTTCCTAAAGAAGGTTTCTGTCTTTCTACGAAGTTCCTATCATGTTTTCTGATAAGTTTGGTTTTACCTTGTTATTTGATGCTATAAAAAGGGGGTGTGATGACATGATTGACAGCTGTTTGTATCAAGTGTTGAGGTCGCAATTGTGACGTGTGTATCGTTGAGAGCTCTTTTAGCTCTGTTTTGATCTCTACCAACTCGTAAGGAAAACATTTTGCTCTTTAGCAGCTAAATGCTTCACTTTGCTCACCAGCTAGTTGCTAACTGTTTCTGTCAGCTGTTAAACACTGAGCAGGTAGTGTGCAGGGGGTTCATAGAGAATATTTGCTGTAAACAGCAGCATGTGGGCAGGTATGAACCAAAACAACAAAGTTATCAGCAACCTCTGTCACATACATGTAGTTATTTGATACACTGTCAATGGTGATTATAGCAACCTAAATTACACTTTAAATGCAGCACACTTAAGAGTTGTCCCTTCTCTCTATGACCTATGAACGGCCAAACCCAAATCTGGGATGTGTCTCTGAAACTGATGACTAGACAAGTCAGTAAATGATGACAAAATGTCTCCCAAAATGTGTGTCTGCTACTTTAATTTGATTTACACCATGGTCTGAGTGAATACTCGATTCTGACTGGCTGTAGGGTGTCCATTAATTCCTGCTATAGGACACATATTAAGTAGGAGAAGAAGAAGAAGAAGAAGAAACACTTCATTTTTTTAACTCTGTTTTCATACAGGCCCAAAATACACACATGCACAAACAGGACCTATACATGCATTAAATGCAGAGATGTTAGAGCAAGGGGGCTGCACATGGACAGGCGCCCCAAGTAGTTGGGTGTTCAGTGCCTTGCCCAGGGGCGCCTCAGCAGTGCCCAGGAGGCAGACTGGCACCTCTCTGGCTACCAGTCCACACTCCACCCTCGACCCTCTGGTTCCCAAGCCAAGTCCCTATGGACTGAGCTACTGCTGCCCACAGTTCTGTATGCACATAGTACATAGTATGCATAGTTTCAGCCTGTCTAAAATGAGTAACCATAGCAACAGGGACGCAGTTAAAGCATCTGTTTATGATGTCAGTGGCTCATCCTTTGAACACCACAGGATGGAGACTGTAACACACAAGCTGTCCCTCTGAACTTACTGATACTTTGACCTTGAATCTTGCTAGCATAACGTTAGCTTTCATGCTCATAGATGAGTCAAAGGGTGCTTCAAGCAGAGCGGACTAGAAATATCTCTTGTTGCCAAGTTGGATCTAAGATTTACTCAAGTGGTGAACAACCTTTGCACTGCATATCAGCCTTATGGGGTGGTAATTATTGTGCAGGTATTAGTCAAACCCTCAGGTGTTACCATGGGAATCAAGTTATGGCTTGTGAAACACTTTTTGAATCCAAAACACATATAAAAAAAAACATGTAAATGGTCTCTTTTTTTCATTGGCAAGTGACCATGGTATAAGTGGGGAATGTCCATAATCAGGCATTAGTGGACTCCGCGGAGGAGACTTGGCTGCCCCCGCTCCATAAATTCTTGATAGTAGACACCTTGTCCACTATGTATGCAGGCTTTTCCTATTTTACCCATCTGTCCTGTATGTGGACTTTGTTGCCATATGTTCTTTTATGTCATCTGTCACAGGTCTTTAATTTTTCTTTTACTTTTTGGACTCTGACACCAGATGCAAATTAGTCTGAAGGCTAACTGCTTTATTTACAGCTTGTCTGTCGATCAGTGAGCACATCCCTCACCAAAAAACACATCAAAACTAAATTATAGAATACATCATCACTGCTCTTCTCTCTCCTCGGTCCCTATCTCTAAAATATGTATTGCTAGTGCTGTCACTGTGTGTATACTCTACTTGTTAAGCCAGAGTCTTGTTACTCTAAAGTCCCCCAGACAACCAGCTGCCTCTTTGGTTTTGACAAATATTTACTTCTTGCTTTCTGGCTGATGCTACACACACTCACACACTTAGACGCACAGAGTAGCTGATAAGCGCACCATCTGGCCTGAGTGCTGGCTGTTAAGGGCTCATAAAACAGACCCTCACCTATTTAGAGGCAGAGGGCTCCCTGAGCGACAGGCTGTGGAGAACGGGTAAACAGCACGTACACGTTCGCAAGTGGATACAGGCAAGCACACTAGCACGCACGCCCACCCACCCACACGCACATCCCATATCCACGGGGGACGTTGGAGGTGAGACAGATAGGAGGCGAGAAGGATCAGAGGATGTACCTGTTCTTGCTCTGTGAATGTCTTCATCTCTCCCGCCCTCACTGACTCTCTTTGTGGATAAAGATATACAGAGATTGATTCTGCAAACTTATCCTACAGTTACGTGTGTGTCAGTACTGCACAATACACATCCGACAACTTTATACAACACGTCAGCTCAGGGTGTGTTGTTTAAGTTTGTCATCTATCATGGTAAAGGGGTTCAAAGAAGCGTTATAGTTTCACCTGCTCCCGGGGTGTTTGTAACTCTCCTCACATAAAGCCTACACTGCTCAATCTATAATTCATAGCTCTCAAAAAACTGAATGAATTAATTTTACTTGCAGTTATTGTTTGAGTATCTAAAACCTGATATAGCTTATTCCTCTGTGCCATAGAGCTCCATTGTTTATAAATTAAAAAACATGAATGAGCAGTACTGTTGCACTGTGACATGTTCCCTCATTACCATGAACACACACACTTTATTTTAGCTCAATCCCACACACACTGTCCTTCTGCCTCATACTCACTAAAGCACCAAATGTGTATTAGTCCACTGTGGAAAATAGTCCCAAAACAAATGCATAATTAACTGTTTACTTCTGTTTACTTTTGCAAACACTTTTCAAGAGTTCTCTATTCAGTAAGAATCACAGGGCTTAGAGTTGAAAGCCTCAGGCGGGGAAGGGAAACCAGTTCTGGGAGATGGACTAACACATTGTTGGTTTTGGTCTTTTCACTTGTTGACACCGGTGTTATCCTGTAAACAACCAGAGAACACAATCAAATTAAAGGGTTTTAATCTTTCAAATTTCTGAGGACCCTTTCAAATAGAGAAAGTGAATTTTCTGTTTCTCATCGTAACTAGCTGAGAGGGCGACGACTAATTAGGAGGAGGTCGAACTGGGAAATGATTTATTTTAGATAATTAAAATGCAATCTGACATTTACAGGGTGTTTCATAACACAAGTTAAATATCTTTTTTTTTTTTTTATTGGCAACTGTAATATCATCGTAGATGCTGATTAAAAAATGTAGGATATTAATAAACCCACAGTGGGGAAAGTAATAACACCCAATGAAATGTGTGGTTTCATCTCTGTATAGCTACTTGCTATGAAGCAACTGATCTCGCTCTGTGTGTGTGTGTGTGTGTGTGTGTGTGTGTGTGTTATGTACATGTCTTCTCTTTCTCGGCAATCTCTGCTGTGTCTCTGGGAGTCTTTGCCAAAATTAACCAGCCAGGCCTAGCAGTGTTGCCGTTGGAAACCAACTAAGGAGGATGTTGTAAGTTATGCTCTGCAATTGCTGCTGTTACTGTTTTGTACACAAACACTTGACATAAGCTGGCGGCAAATTACAGCCCGTCTCCTCTGCATCAGAAAGTAAGGAGAGGCGATGCCGCAGAGAGTGCAGAAAATGAGAAAGAGAATGAGGGAGGGGATGGAGGGGAGATGTGGCATGGTTAGGAGGAGAGACGAAAGGATCAAGGGTGATAGAAGAGAGCAAGGAGACAATAATAGACCAGGGGAGATGGATCCTTTGCTGAGATTGGACAAACAGAAAGGAGAGGAGAGTGTCAGACCTTTCCTCCTCCTTTCCTTCCTGGCACTGCTGTCTACCCTGCACAGAAGAGATGCTCTTAACATCTAAAAAGAGAGGAGAGGGTCGTGAAGGGGACATAAAAAGATAAGAAGAAGGGAGGGGGGTGAGGGCGAGAGGAGTAGAATAAGAGATGGATTCTCTCTTGGGAAAAATGAACCGATGAGGAAGAAAGGGTGCAGAGGAAGGACAAAGAGGGTGAAAGGAAGGACGGTGGGTTATGAAAGAAAATCTTTTTTTTCTCCCTTGTAAAGTGTGACTACTGTGGATAAGAGAGAGTGAATGCATGTGTGGCTTCTCCGTGACCCTGTAAGGTCGTCCTCAAATATCCATGTTAAAGCTGTTGACAGATAGTGCAGCGCTGAAGTTGTCCTTCTTCTCTTTCAGAAACCATTTCAGAGCTTTCCATCAATCTAACAATTGTTTTTCTCTCACCTCTGACTGTGTCTTTATCTGTCGGACACTCAGGGCTGAAATCACTTTCCTCATTGGCTTACTTTGCTTTTATTCCAGGGCATAAGTGAACTTTCAGGGAAAATCTGTGTTAAAGCTGGATTTGGCTTCTGTTCAGCCCTGTGTTTTATATGCATACACACAAAAACACACACACACTTTCCCTCTCAGCGCGTCCATTTTGTACATACATCAGAGGCAGAGAACAAGGCCCTGTCTCGCTCCGGCAGAGCTGAGCTCAAACCCAATTTGCTTTCAAAGGAATAATTCATCTCCATATGAGCAACCTGCAGATATGGCCTCAGCTTGTCCTTGCCTGTTTGGGCCATACGCTGTTGCTAACAGTTAAAATGGTTATAGCCCGTGTTGATAGATCATGGCAATTTACACCCGGTCACTACAAAATCAAATTACTGGATACACAAGATGAAAATCTAAACGTACAGTGAGATATGCACCATTTTGCAAAAGTTACAGCTGCTCGTGTAAAATGGTTGATGGGAAAAGAAATTGAAAACAAATGGATGGTGCTTTTAAATCCATTAAAATTACTGTTGCACAATCTGTTACAGCAAATTATATATACCATAACAAACTGTGCAGCCCCCTATGTAAAGGTTTCTGTTTTTGAACGGCACATATGCTGTTACAGTCATAGCAGGGGCAGATATACTCCTTGAAATTCTTGGTAATTTTTGAAACAATGGTTTCTGGATTTCAGACAGAGGTAGACAAAAACAGCTTCTCATCTGTGGTTAGCAACTGTCAATTTTCCAGCTACAGTAACAGCTGTCACTGGCAGATTTTAGCTTCAGCCAGGTAGCTAACTATGTTCAGCTCTATGAAAACATTGGCTGACTTTATAATGGTTCTGACTGAGAATCCCATGTGTCTCATCTACTTGTATGTGCTTGAGGGCTACATACACAATATCTATAATAAAAGACTGATGCTATAGCTGAATGTCCTTGGCAAAAAGTCAGCATACTCACCAGCTGATGACCTAAGAAGGGAAAATAAGAAACAGCTTTGTTATTGTTTAGCTTGTAGACATAGTTATCTGTGATGTGATCAGGAAGAATGTCTTCCTGACATAACTCTGTTATAGATGCTTAGCTTAACATTTCAAGAGAGAAGGCTTTCAGGATGAGGACTAACCACTGTGTTTGGCAAATATAGGCCTACTGGTATCTCGGGTAATGCATCTGGTTAGGGTTGCTGGAAGGCAAACTTTCCGAAACTAAGAGCGGTTAACCTTACCTCACTGTTACATCCCCCGTAGTGGTCTAGGGATGAGGGAAGCAACATAAGGCAACATAAGTCAGGTAGTGCAGTTATCCCCTTTTATTGCCAGTTATGTAAGCATAAAAACATCAGGGAGAGTCCTGGCCAACATAACAAACAAAATAGCTCTAAATAAAAAGAGAGCCACTGACTTAACTAACTGCCAGAAAAAAGAAAAAGTGCAATCATATAGCTCACTGCCTAACCAAACATGACTGGCAGCTCTCCCCTACAGAGCCTCCTGGCAATGAACTTTAGGGTTATGAATTAGGACTTATCTCACAAAGATAAATTCAATAACAGCATGGCTTGTTGTACAGTTCACCGTAGTTTGACAAAGGTGTGTCTTACCACAACAACAAGACTGGCTCATCAAGTAACAGTACTTCAACACAGATTAATCTAACAATAAGCTCTGGACTATTAGTAGGCCTACAAAGTGGCTCACCAACACACCAGCAGAGCGACGCATGGCAGCAAAACAGAGAGCCAGAAGAGCAGCTCCTCAGCTTTTATATACCTCAGACAGCTTGATTGGCTGCAGTTTCCCAGATTCCATCAGCCAATGGTATGAGAGAGGGGAGGATGAGCTTCAGTTGAGGCCCAGAAAAACTGAGGAGCAGCACAGCACAAGTTAGGTTCACTGATGGGGGAATGTAACACTTAAACTGTGAGAGCATCCATGACCAGCTTTCAGTGGGGAGATAGGCTGCTATACAGTAAATATGCTTGTTATGAAGGGTTGTTTTGTGTTTGTTTGTTTTTTTTCATGCAGCCTATAACCTGTGAAACTAATGTGTCCTAGTAAGGTTATTTTCCTTGGCAAGACACCATCCTCCAGACTCTTTAAAAAAATATACTATGGGGGATTTTAGTCACTGTGTCAATGCTTATCAGCAAAAGTAAAAGCCAACCCTTGCTTACCTCTCATTCGTCATTTTGCTTTGCTATACTTGTCTCTTGGATGCCTGCTGGTTACGGTCTGGCATTTGGTTGCTACCTTTCGATAAAGCCCTGGCCTCACCTGAGCCGAAAATAAGAAAACGTAAGAAGATACAGGCAGAGGGCAAACTATCTGCAGAAAGGAAAAACCTGCATAGCTAATCTAAATGCAGATTATTGGTCTTATTATTGGAAATAAGGTCTTTAAATGCCTTGGTGGTGACCAATTTCCTCCACTTTCCTTCCAGACTAACACATTCTATTCTTCCTCATGCCCCCTCTATTTAAATTCCCACTGTGTGTATCTAAATGTCCGTGCGTGTATTTCTTTGCGTTTGAGGGTCAGCCAGCTGTCACCTGATGTCCTAGCCAACCGAGCATACTGAGAATGCAGGAAATTGATTTACCTACTAATTGATTTATGTCATGCATGACATCAGAGAGTATAAAGATGAAGGAGAAAGAACAGAGGGGGAAAACAGAGCAGGAGAAACTCTGGTTCAAAAGAAAGTAAGACTTGTCATGTGATAGTGCATCTATTAAAAACAACAAAAACAAACAAACAAAACAATTTAGGAGCAGGAGAGTAGAGCTTCATTTGTCCGCTTATGTTTCTATACTTTGACCTGTCAGAAATCCATTCGCAGCAATTTCAGCAATCAGTGACAAAATGGCAGAAACCTGACGATTTATTTGTGTGAGAGTGAGTGTGAGAGTGAGTGTGAGAGTGAGAGTGAGAGTGAGAGAGAAATTATGGCCCAATGCCAATTTTGCCAACACAGATAAACAATCATACTGCAAATAGCCCGCCAAAGTGTGTGAAAATAATTGTCCGATGACATTTCTGTGGCAGTGAGACAAGAGCAGTGAGCGGGGGGCTAGTCAAGGCCAGCGTGCTTGGTGATTAACAAAGGACTGTCTGTGATTCGACACTGTAATCAGCACTCACAAAAGGGACGGATATATCTCCTATTCATCATCACCCTGCTTCCCTTGCATCTCATTTCTCTGCTCCAACTCTTGCCAGTGATCTTTCACTTGCATTTTCTCTCCGTCTCCTGCTCATCCTTTTTCTTATTTGTCGTGTGCCTCTCATTTTGTCGCTCAATCTCACCCGTGCACTTGTTTCAATTCTTTATTTTCTCATATTGTTTTCGGTTGTTTTTTGCAGCCTGTATCATCTTTGTCTCGTCTGATTTCTTGCACTTCTGTCAGGATTTTTCTCAGTTTAATTCTTCTGTTCAATTGTTAGAGATTTTGGGAAATGCATATATTCACTTTTTTGGAGAGGGTTGGATAAGAGGATCAGTCAAATCTTATGTTTGTAGAATATTCAGTTGCAGGTTAGCTTAGCATACTGTAGCATAAAGACTGGAAACAGAGGGAAACTGCTGTCCATAAAATGAAAAAATATTTGGATTATTTTGATCTTTGGACCCAAAAATAAACTGAACAATTGAACTGTGAGAGTCTAACCAAGCTTACTCTGTGGGGAGTTATATGGGGACTTTATGTGCCAGACTATCTCTTGGCAACCAGCAGACCAGTTAATGCTCCCAGCCCAGAAATAATCTAACCTTCCATGAAACTGCAAATTGATAAAGTACACCTCATTGTTTGTAAGGGAGACATAAAATGTTGATTAGTGTACTTTAGAGTCTTGTTTCCTTTGGACAAAGCCAGGTTAGCTGTTCCTGCTGTTTATGGTCTTTGTGCTAAGCCAAGCTAACTTCCTGTTAGCTCCACTTACTTATTTTCTGTGCAGAACTGAGCATGATATTGATCTTCTCATCTAACTCTAGAGAGGGAGTTTGTGTATTTCCTAAAATGTCAAAATGTCACCGATGCAGGAAAAGCCAACATCTCTTGCCGGAGGACTCGGTAAGCCAAGTTGTAATCCGTAAATGGCATCTGGTGCCGACAGCTTCTAATAAACTGAAAAATGACATCCTCTCAGCTCTGTGTTAGACTGGCGACCTGTGCAGCGTGTACTCTGCCTCTCCCCATATGCCTGCTGGGATACGCTCAAGCCCCCCACAACTCTGAGCAGGATAAGTGGTCTAGAAAATGGATGGACAGAGTGATGGATAGAAATGCATCCTCTCCCTCCTCCCCAACTTCCCTTCATTACCTCAGTCTCAGGTTTTTTTTATAAGACTGGACAGGGGCAGGCTGGTGCTTCACTACACAGCTGTTACTGATTCACTTATGTCAAATCAGTGTTTGACCAAGAGGAGATGGATGACTGCATGATGAGATTTTAGGTTAATTGGGCATTGATTTATTTTTGTTTTTCTCAACTTTCATATTATCCTTTAAAACATTAAACATTAATAATTAATAACTAAACAAGAGACAAGCAAGGTTACTGGTGGTTATTACTGTTACTGTTTAAGAGATGTCGTCACATTGTGATTAAAATGTCACTTAACTCTGATAAAACTGTTTTAACTTTGACAGAAAATGTTGCGTTCCTGTAGGACTCCATTGCTCATAGCTGACTAAAAACATACATACAACTTAAATTAAAAGCCAAGCCCCAGGAACACTCAGATCACATTTTAGTAGCTTGGTTTAACTAGATTTTGACAAGTAAACACAGATCTAATTTAGACACCATGTCTGGTGGCCATTGACGTTGCAAAGCAGTTCATTTTATAGAAGTTCTTTGGATGTAGAAAAACCTCCTAAAGCCCACTGCGTGGTCAGCTGCCATCTTGAGCTAGCTGCTTAGAACATGCATACAAATATAAATGTTAAAACCTTTGCTAGTGTGAACATGCTTCACAGTGTTAGCTTAGTTAGATTCAATTGTTATTTTGTTCAATTGTTAATTCAATTGTTCAGTTCATTTTATGGTAACAATGAGTGCCAAAGTACAGACTCTCTAAGTCTGAAGTGGTCATGAAGTCTGAATATGTGTCCGCTCCTCGATTTAGTCTGTAAGGGTCCAAAGATCAAAATCAAAATGGTTTTACCTCAAATTAATCCATGTTCTGAAAATCTTCATGAGGAGTCCATTACTCATTGTATCTATGTTTAGTTTTTACCCCTTAGTCAGTCCTTTCGTCTTGCTGTCTTTTTTTCAGCGTTCATCCTTTCTAGGGTCCTTTTTTAAATTTATATGATAAGTTTTCAGGGGCTCTAAAAGACAGTGAAGAAGTAATATTAAGACTATATCGATTGGAGATTGCTTTGGCAATCATGTCATCTTTACGTTAATGTAGCACACTGATTTTGTCCCATTTCTGAATGCTGCAGTCACAATTTTCTTCCCCCTGTGGCATCGTTTCATCACTCGTGATTACAGTAATTGAGAATAAATCCATGATTTGCAGCTTTAATATGAATAATTCCCGCACCTTCTCCCAGATGCAGAGAGTACTGGCCATGGTGTGGTGCACTGACTGTCTGAGTTGTCTGTGTCACAGCCTATCTGGAGACCAGACACCAATAGCCCTGCTGATGGATCATTCATCAGACACCACTTTGGACACTCTGGGGGCAAGAGAGCAGTTCGTAATAGCTGTCTGGGCTGTCGTGCTGTGAATGTGTGTGTGTGTGACCAAGGTGTGTGTGTGTGTGGGGGGGGGGGGTGGGGGGCTTGCAAATGCCCTGTTCTCCTCTGCACCTCCGTTCTGCTCTGAATCTCACAGGACTGCTCTCTGGTCCTGTTAGTGCATCTTCTCTCACACACACACATACACACACACACTGCCAGTGACAGTTTTATCACTATTTCCTCTTTAGTTTATCGCCCCTATTTCCCACAGTGGGGGCCCAGGGGAAGTAACTGCTGTTTGTGTGTGCATGTGTGTGTGTGTGTGTGTTTGTGTGTACATATATGTGTTAGACTCAGCTTGTCCCTCAGCACTGTGCTCCTTTTGTTTACTGCCATTATCACTCAAGGCCATCAGAGCCCCAGGTGAACGTGCTGTCATCAAACAACCTCTGAGAAAGTTCAGTGGTACAGACGCTCCTGCCTCTGTCCTTTCTGCATGACAAACACTGTTCATATACTGCAGCACTGAGAGTCCACATTGACTCATCCCTTATGATATTTGTCTCCTTCAAACCTCTCAAGTCTAACTGTTTTCTGCACACACAAATGTTCAGGTGCAGAGCAAAGTTACTGCCATAATATGAAGGAGAGCCATCTATTTCAAATTCTGCAATATTAATGAGTCACAACGCTTGAGGGGTTCAGGCTCAAATTAAAGTAATAACACAACAATTATATATTAATTACCTTTGCTACACTCTATTTCCCACTGGAATAGGACAGCTGTGATCAATCTTACGGTCTACTGATAAAAGCTTGTGCAGTTAATGCATTACACACCAGGTGGGTGATGTGTGTTACTTTTTTTCGGCAGAAGCAGTGATAAAAAGAGACAGTAAATAGGATGAATAACGATAACCAGCATGGCAGAAGAAACAAAGACCAATAGAACTTCTTCACGGCAGACATTTTAGATTGTCAATGCACAGGTGTAACTTATAATATTGACAATGTTCAGGTTTCCATCCAAATATAGTGCTAATTTTAAGCAAACACCCAGAAAATTGGCCAAAGAAAATGTTAACTTTCATAAAAAGCTGGTGGCTAATTCTCCAGGTGGGTGGCAAAGAATATGGAAAGCAAGACATCACAATGAGGATACAATTAAAAGAGCACCATATGGAATTTCTAAGTGTTTTATGTTTTAATTCAGCCCACTCTCATTCCCCGGTCGCCAACACTTCGTTCCACCCCCTCAGCATCTGATACCAACGCACAAGGCAGCCTGTTGCATCTGTATGAGATGCACAGCTGTCTCCTGGGTGGAACACATTGTAACAGGATTAGAATAAACCTAACGTGATGTACATATATGACGTGACGTAGTGTGTCTCATTCAGATGCTAAAGGGAGTCTTGTGCATTGATATCACACACCGAGGGGTGGGACAAACTGTCGGTATCTGACAACTTTGGAGTGAAACCAGGCTTATTAATTAGCAGAAGGTTTCCTTGTCGCTCCTTTCAGATCTGATGTTATCGTCTCTTGCTATTTTCTGTCTCTGCAGTGGAGGCAGAGGCTTCAGTGGAAGTTTAGTCACATGCTCGATATGATTATCATGATCTATAGACTAAGTCTGTTTCCATTGCACTTGATTGCATTTTGTTGAGGCAGTTTATTGGCTTAGTTATATTAAGTGTCCAGTAAGCGATGGAATTGGCTGACGTCTAACGGCCAGTGTGTTCATACCTGTTCTGAATGGCCACACTCGAAGACCGGGGTGAAACACACTGCCTCCCTCGTCTGTCCTTTACAAAATTGGGTCTTTTGTCCAACTGTGTGAATAACTGTTGCGTGAAGTGGGTATTATTGTTACATTGTCTATTTTGGAAAGTCCCCGCCCCCTCTCTGTTAGACAGTTTGACAAGTACTTTTATACTGGGGCCTTAGAAATGATGACTATAAATGTCACGTGTTTCCATTTATGAAAACAGTTCTGTTTTGGCTTAATTTTGCTGTTTTAGTTTTATGGTTGACTGACCTCACTGAGTCAGTTTGTTCCAGAGTCAGACATATGAGGCACAGATTTGTCTTCAGGTTCAGTACAGTGTGAAACAGCGAACAACAGCTGAGTTTTAATGAGCTCATATTCTATCCATCACCCGATCTCACTCTTTAAAGCTGGGTCTGGGTGTGTATGTGTGTGTGCTTATGCATTTGTGTGAGTGTGTATTGACTGTCACACACCACACATCCCTCTTCTCGTCTCTGCCTCTCCTCTCCTCCTTCTCCATCTGTCGCCTCTTGACAAACACATGGTGTCTTGTTTGGCCAACTCAGCAAGGCCCCCAGCTCTATGGGCTACATGTACTGTATAGTCACACGCACTCCTCCATCCCTCATGCATTGTTGTGTGTAGGATAACTGGACACAGTGATGGAGGGTGGAGGGTGTGGGATTTATAATATTTCCAAGAATGAGACAGACGGGTGCATCACAGGACACAGAATTCATAAACAAGGGAAGCAAAGAAAGAGAAGAAATAAAATGGCGGTCCACTGCAGTCCATTCACTAGAGGCTGTTTGCAGCCTTGTCCTGTGTGTCCTGACATTCTGCCAGAGTATGAGACTCACATGGAGGGAGTTAGGATACAGGGAGCATAGGAGAGGGCTGATGGGAAGAGCAAACAGGCATAAATATTGATAATTATGACCAGAGAGAAACTGAGAAGCACAGCTCAGACAGGGATCAATGAGCAGATGAGTGAATAGTTTTTGTTAATTATTTGGGTTCAACATGCATGCAGGGTGACAGGGTGAGACTTGGCACCAGCTCAGGGTGAATGCCATCAGTGCCAGTTGCACTGCTGGTCACAGGGAGTCAAGTGACATGCAGATCTCTAGGATTACAAATGTTTATTAAAGGGCTGCACATGCTGGAGAAGGTGGCACACTGGTATCTGCAGAAGAAGAGGAAGAGCTCTGTTGTTGCGTGCCCTTGTAAATAATAGAGGTTCTTCTTCTTCAGGATTTTACAGATTTTGTCTCAAAGTTCTGCACAAATTAATGGCCTGGGGCTGGTTGCACAAAATACCTTAAGTTAAGATGTTCTTAAAGTCCTAGTTAAGGTTTCCTCAAAATAAAATCAGTTGCACAAAACACCCTGAAGTCTTCCCCTTAAGGTTTCCCTGAAATGTTAACTTAAGTATTGATGTTTTTCTCCTTGTCTTGAACTTAAATTTCAGGAATCCCTAGAACATTGCACAAAAGACCTTAGCAACATAAGCAAGGTAAAAAACAAACAAACAAACAAACAAAAAACCTTAAGGTACCTCTGACTCTATCTTAACTGCAGCATGACCAAGTTTATGGTGATAAATTAAAAAAAAAAAAACCTAACACATATAGATTTGACTGGATAAATTTTCAGTGCAATTTCCTTCTACAATTGTTTTCTGTTTCCTGGGACCAAATTTACTTTGTACCTTGTGCTTCTATGATTGCATTCCTCCAGAAGTATAATCTTTTCCTCTGATCAATATGGTTTTCTTGTCTTCTTTTCCTCTGCCATTATTTCATTATCTAACTATAAGCCATCTTTGGGAGAAAGTAGCAGATGTCACAAGTGAAATCTCTTTGAATGCTCTAAATGAGTTAACATTTTTCCTTAACTAAGGAAACCCTTTAATGGATTCTGTGCAACTGTGTAACTCCCTCAGCTAAGGAGAAATTAAGCCTTAAGTGTCATACATAAGGAGAAAACTTAAGGTGTTTTATGCAACCGGTCCCTGGTCCTAAATCAGATTTGAATATTGATTACATACTGACATTAAGCCTGGAATAGCACCTAATCTGCATCACATGAGGTGATCTCCCAACCAAAATCTATCCTTGAGTATCAAACACTCTCCCCATGTAGACGTGACAGTAAAACATTTGTAGTTTATTCTTCCTCAAGCCTTTGATCAGCTTCAACTTAAAAGAGGTAGGATATAAACCTTAAGTGCCATGACAACATGTTGAATGTTCAACAGCTTCAGTGAGACCTTGGTCAATTGTTAACAGACTTGAAGAGAGATCTCTGGCCTTGGTTTTTATGCCGCCACACAGGCAATACCCGTGGCTGGAGGCATAATGTTTTCAGGTTGTCCATTCGTCACAATCTTGTGAACACGATATCACTGCCTGGAGGGTATTTCTTTAAATGTGGCACATACATCCACTTAGACTGATCAGTGTAACGTCAGAAAACATGTTCTTGGCCATGACTCAAGAACTCATGTGCTAATTATGACAAAACTTCACACAAGTGTCTAATAGGGTATAATGATGAGCTGATGACATTTTAGATCCAAAAGGTCAAAGGTCACCTTTACTGTAACACCATTATATTCTGCATAAACCACTTTTCTGGCCGTTATTCAACATCATAACTCAGAAACAGAAAGGGAGACAACTGGTCAGATACTGAATTTGTGACACTGATCTTGAGACTGTGCCTATTGTATAGATCTTCCGTGCTGCCAGGGAAAGATGTGTGTGAAGCGTCCATGTTTTCACAGACATGGATGTGAACTGTAAGAGGAACTTGACTGTTGCATGGAGGCATAAAACCGTGGGACAGTAATTCTAGTTTTTTTTCTTTGTTATTTCCTCCTAAGAAGAGCTATCAATTCAGTTCATCAATTCACCACGTATGAAAACATGGAAACATGTTGTTTCCTAACTGTTGACCTATGATGCTGCCATTAACCCCGGTAAAACTTGAATACCTAGGCTACAACTGAAGAAACAAGTAAACCTGTAATCAAAGCTATGGGGATTGTGTTGGCAAACAGGTTTCTGTTTGCATATCTGACAGATACAGAGCAGCATTAGCATTAATTTTGAGTCCTGTTTCGGGCCACCTGACAAAATTTAAGTCCAATATTCACTCGCCTTTTTAGCTCTGTTTTGGTATCCACCAACTCATAAAGGAAATACCTGGCTCTTATGAAGCTGCTCAACATAATCTCATCCCTCGTCATATTTTGATGTTTGCTCAGAAGCCTCTGTTGTCACTCTAATGACACTGGGGCAGACTTTAGCATTGTTTCTTGATGCAGAAAGCAGAAAGGGTCAGCAGATAGGTTTAGGCAACAAAACTACTTGGTTAGGATTAAGAAAAGATTGTGGTTGGCATCCATCACACGTGACAAAATGCCTTAACAATGACGTTTAGTGTCACACGAGACACAAACATCAGTCTCCTGGGTCAAAGTCCTGCACTTGTTGGACCCACACACCTCCCCTTCTGTACTTAAAGTGAACTTTTACGCCCTTAAATCTACATCCGTTGCTCAGAATGTGTAATAATGACCTAGATAGCTTTACATTGGAGCTGGTTGACAGCCCAGTGTGTCTCAAGTAGACACTATAGTGATGCCAGGGACGCTGCCCAGGTTTGTGTATTTTGTTGCCCTGGGAGTCAAAACAATAAAGTTTTAGGCCGTAAAACCAAAACAACAAGATGAAACATGTTAAAATTCTTACAGTAGCAGGGCTGATGGAAACGGCAAAGTCAGGTGATTATTTTCTGTGTGTCTGACACTACAAGTGAAACCTTCACATTATGGTCAGTGACAAAATCACTTGTTTATATAAAAATACTGATTAGTGCAGCTTTAAGGCACTTTATCCATGCTTCTGACCTGCACTGAACTACAGACTGTTTCATCTATTTGGTGTTACACACACACACACACACACACACACACAGAGAGGCATGCTCGCACATTCACATGCACACGCCATGGTCAGTTGGTGACACAATAATTACAATAGTTGTGGTAATGTGGGGTTGTGTGACATGTTGACGTGCTTGTCGTGTTGTATAGTCATCATGCTGTCATATGCGCTCTAGTTAGTTGGTCTTAACACTCCTGTGACACCTTTTCATCCAGACAACATGATGCATGTGTCATACACGCATGAACGGCACTTGAACCCTCCTCTAGAGCAGTGTAGGGACCTTTTTATACCGCGGGTCTGGTTAAGTGCTGCCATTGTTAAGGTTTTAAGAGAATTAACAGAAAGACAAAGGAGGTGGAGGACAAAAGGGGAACTTATTTTAGGTGGTGTAGGATTATAGCAGCCTTGTGTAAACTGATATACAGTACAGCAACTGGATTATAAAATGGCTAATCATACTGCACATTAGGTGAGAACGGGGTAAGTTGAGCCAGTGGGTAAAACCAAAGACACTCTCTAACAAAAGATAACTCATTACAAGCTGTGCTAGTGGTATGAAGTCGTATACACTTCCTGTCTCCGAAGTGGGCGCTGTTGTCTCTCCACTGTATACCCCCATCTCATTCGGAAGTGTTGTGAATGGATGTGGATGGATGAAATCAGAAGCAAAACAATACAGTACAATTTTAATGTTTGTTCCTTATTTTGCTGCTCATTTTTATCTACTGGTTTAATGCCTGATATCACCTGAGAGTAAAATCATGGCAGTTGTTGCCAGATCTTGCGAGACTGTGATGTTGAAACAGAGCCATGTCTCTGACAAAGTTAATTTTCTCCTGATGTGTTTGTCTGAAAAAATGCCATCTCAGTGTCAGAATGTTTGGAAGGGTTGGAGCTTGTGAAAAATGGGACCAATATTTCCTTTAGTGACTACAGAGTGAAGGAAACGATCATAATCTGTACTCATGTTCACTTTTCTCATTGGTATGAATGGACACAGGGGTGCTGCTAATCTCCTAAAGGAGCAGGGCAATGCCGGAACCCGTGTGACACAGATACAGGAAAAGAATCTAAAGTGGGCCGCCTCGGTTCATCAACAGTCTCTCGTAAAACATAGTTTAGTTAACATTACGCAACCTATCTTAATTAATATAGATACATTTTGGACATTATACATGTTAATTTATGTCAATGAAGCTACAGATAGGATAGAAAAAATGACAAGGAACTACAGAAAAAGACAAACAGAGGCTCAGCTTCCCCAGATGATCTTAAGAGAGCAGCAAGGCAACTGTCAAAAGAGGAGGTCTATCTGGTCTGTGGCAAAGGACCACAAGGTAGACAGAGTGACACTAAACAGGTATATCAACAAAACAAGTTATGCCAGACTAGCACAAGCGCATCAGATTTTTGATGATAACATAGAGTCTGAACTAGCCAGCCACATCAAGAAACCTGCAGGCCAGTGTCATGGACTATCTCCCTTAAAATGCAGAGAACTTGTTTTTGAGTTGGCAAGCAGGAATGGCATTTCTATTACCCCATCTCCATGCTCGTTTTACCCCTATTTTGGACTAGCTTTTTTGATGGGTCATTGTTCTAAAACCATAATAGTAAGATAACTCATTTTAATTCCAATGGGTACACAGCAATCTGAGGAATATATAATAACTATCAAAAACAAATACTTTTATTTTGCAGCAAAGAGTGACTCATGTTACTCTGCCCTCCCCTAAGCATTAGAAATTAGTCGTTTTTAATGGTAGACAGTGCAACCCTTTTTATGTCTTGCACTATGTGTTTTCGTTTGCGTTCTTGCATCCATGTTTCTGGAGTCACATGTTTCCCAGGCACGCTCAAGTAACATTTTTATTGTTCAATATGACATAAAGTATCAAAACAGGGTTAAAATACCCAGAAAACCCTAAAACTGAATAAACCTCAGCTGAGGAAATTTGAAGAGATCCCCTCCCCTCCCTATCTCTGGATATCTGGAGCAGCTATAGGAGCTTTAGGTGGTTAAAAAGGCAAAGTTATGCATCCAGGCTCCTAATAATAAGACAGCCATAAGCGAAATATAACCCTTGATGAAATTTAAGACCTTTCAGGCTCTCTGGCTTTTTCCCCAAAGCTAATAAATGAAAGCATCAATGTCTATGTTGCTTTTCATTAAAAACCTCGAAGAACCAAAATCCTCTGATCCTAGGCATTAAGTGTCACTTGTAGTTGCATAATGGATCTTATCAAATTACTCTGCAGCATAAGTTGCTTATTCTACCACTTTACTGCACACACACACACACACACACACATATATATATATATATATATATATATATATATATATATATATATATATATATATATATATATATATAAATTTTACAAAAAAATGTGTGTGTGTGTATGTATATATATATGTATATATATATATATATATATATATATATATAAAAACATGTGAATGTAACAGTTAGGGTTTGAGGAGAAATAGTTAGAGAAATATACTACAATGAAAAAGAGGCTCATCCGCTGCTGCCAATTGTGCACACTGTTCACCACTGAGCTAAACTCATTGCTTCCCATGTCACTTATATAATATACAGGCGTGTATTTGGGTACATGTTTGTCTGTGGGTGTGACCATGTTATTTTATGTGTTCATTATTTATATAAGAGCAATTGTCCTGTCTCGGTACGGTGTCTGAGTAATAACTCACTTCTGTTACCTTGCCTGAGATAAACAGACAGCATGCTGCAGTAAAGTTATCTTCAAGTAATAATCCACCACCCTCTGTGGTTTGTTTGCCGCTCTGTCTTTGATATGGTACAACAGTGATTCATGGAGCTTTTACGTTTAAAAACAGCTGTCACGGAGGTTTGGGAAAATCCTCTATCACACGGTGATGATTCATTTTATGTTGCCTGCAGAGGAAATGGGTAGTTAGCATGAGAGGCTACAGCTGCCGAACAAATAAGAGCGCCACCCAGAGACACTCAAACCTTATTAGCAGAAAAACAAGGCAAAAACACAACAGCATAATTAGATGGAGGAAGGCAAGTGTGCTGAAAAGAAACAAGGACGTGTCTGACTAAACATGGACTTTGCTGTCTCCTTTTTCTCTGTATTATCAGGTGAAGTACATTTCTTATGATTTTATGTGTGCATTGTGCATAACTTTGGTTTTTAAAGTCAGGAAAACAAGACTGCTGGATGTGAAGCGACTTGGTCAAATGGCACCAGACATTAACTTGACTTTAAACTGAAGAACAGAGGCGATCATAAGAATTTGCATCTCTGTACAAAACCATGAATCCAAAGTGAAGAAAGGAAATTTCATTGAAGAACAGTGAACCAAAGTAATTGCTCCCTCATGCCAAACATTACACACGTGTACGGGCAAAGATGAAGCTTTTTGTCCGTACTTTAATTTGGTATGTGTTTTTGCACATTTGTTGAAAGCTTACGGGTAACAAGCAAATGGAGCAGTACCATCAGATATCATGGGGGCAGTGTGGCGTAGTTCAAGCGAGACATGACTGTAGGACAGAAAACATGGTGGAATGGGACGAAAAGGTAAAATAGTGAAAAGAATTATTTGTCCACATGTTGCGATGTATTTAATGGCCTCTCAGACCACCACTGTATGCAGTGTTGCCTTAGTTAAAAGGTACGTTATTACAACTTCCTCAACTGTCGCCAAGTTTGTTGTTGTCAGAAACGTTTGCCTCTGCTCTCCAGTGCCATCTAGTGGATGTATCTATGACAACATAAAGGATGCATGGAAGCATGTTGGCAGTGACTGTCACAGTGTTTGAAATGAACAGATAGACTAGAATTTCATTATTGTCCACAAATCCCAATGTCAACAATGTGTTCGTCCACTTCTCTAAAGTTAACAACTTTCCCAGGGATCTTTGGCCCAAGGCCTGTTTGATTTAAATGCAATCCAGTCTCAATCCTAAATCATCAAAATCTGGCACTTGGGCAGGGACATGCGGCGTCAGTTACTGGCGAAACTGTCCTTTAATGTCTGCACAATACGCAGCTGGCCGCCATCATAGTTTAGGGGCTTGGTGGTGTCAGGGGGAAATGCAGCGGGACATAAACGAAAGTAAAGGCAGGGAAAATCTGAGTAGGGAGGGTGGGATTGGTGGTGGATGGGTCCAACAAACACCAACTTTCACTCGGGAGAACAGTGTTTGTGTTCTGTGAGATTCCAAAGCCAAACCATGTGCTTTTGTTGCCTAAACCCAACCATCCGTGTTAGCTGTTGGAGGAAAAAAACGTCAATTTGGGTTGTTGTACTGACGTAGTGCTTTTATTTTGAAAGAGACTGTATGTAAATGGTAACTTACCTGTGATAACAGAAGTGTATTTTGAAAGAAGACAATGCATGTAACAGGCAGAACTTAACACAGCATCCCAGAATGTCAATAACCAAGGCACCCAGGGTACCTTTTACGTCGTATCTGGAAATGGAAGGCCCATGACCAAACGTCGATATGTGAAGAGGTCAGAGTGAGAATGTGTTGGTAAATGATGTAAATTTTTAAAAATGGATCACAAATATATATACTGTCACTTAAAAAAGAAAAAAAGTCCTAAAATAGGGACAAGGGAATTTGTTTGGGACTACTTTCAGCAGCGGATTAACGCACATTTAGTGCTCTAGTAAATATTTGGGGCAGCAGCACTGTGTATGAGCTGCTGAGACAAGATAAACTACAGCATGTGTGTTAATGGTAATGAGGGAACATATCACCCACTGCAACCGTGTGGCTCCTTAATGTGTTTTTAATAGTTTTGGGATGACAGCGGAGCTCTGGGGCACAGAGGAAAAAACTAATAAAACTTAAACAGGCATTGCTTGTTTGAAGGATCAGTTTGTTATTAATTTGGTCTTTTCACTATTCTTTGTACAAACAGTAATGTTGCCCTTCCACAGTGCATATAAAGATATGGCATTCCTTGCTGGAACCATACGTCTAATTTTAGCTGTGAGAGCAAACACAAAAGGCCACTGCTGACCTGACTGCACTTACACACAACTGGGAAGTTATACTGAATGAGACATGAGTAGAACAGAAAGAGGAAGAGTTTATGATTATATAAATGACTGTGTTGAGTGTTTTATGAATGTATATTGATTGTAAACTCCTTTATAAATCACTTGACAGCCTTTTCTTTAAATCTGTGTGTACACACTTGTTACTAGCGTACCTGCATGAGTATGATTACACTTGTGGATATATCAGTATGCATAAGTGTGTGTCATTGAATTAGTAGTGCACTCTGTAGTTCTTTGGCAAAATGGGCCTGGATTCAAATACTGAGTGGTGGAAAGGAGCAGCGTGTACTTTATGAGGCAGGAGTGTACACAGAGAGGGGAGATAAAAAAAAAGGTGTGATACGAGGTGAGACTAAGTGGCAGATAGGCGTGGATGGGAGGATTAGACTGTAAACTGATGCAGGTAATCAGCTGCAGATAGCTGATTATCTAAATAGAACATGATCAGTGATAACGTATTCTGTCGAGGTAATCACATTTAGATTCCTCTGAAATCCACTGACTGTGCAGATGTTATCATCAAGATGTGAGTTATTAGGTTGGGAGGTTAAAACTTTTGCCTGCTGCGTATACATGTTCCTAACAATTCAGAATGAAGCCTCTTTTTCTACAGAAGTTATCCCTTATCTAGTTTTCCCTACAGAACACTTTCTGACTCTTCTAATTGCATTTTTGTAATCTTACGTAGTTTACTTTGTAATACTGTTGATAAGAGGAAGGGAGAGAGGGGAGGAAAATGGAGTTGAATGTTAGGAGGACAAAAAGGCTGAGATTAATGGAAAATAACAGCAACAAAAGAGTATATAGTATGGCGAGGAAAGAAAGATACAGATAATAAGAAAGCTCTGAAAAGCCTAAGCATGGCCGGAAATATGTGAGAGCCAAAGTAAAGACGGCTTGAGCTGAGTTCTTCATGACATGAAGAGTTAAAAAGCCAAACAAATGAGGCTTTGAAGGACAAAATGATAGAGCAGATAATTGACCCTTCGATAAGTCCCGCCCCCGGACACAAACTGGCCAATCATTATGTGGCATCAGGCCGGCTCAGACCAGGGTCCGATGACAACCACGCAGCTGTGCTCCATTGACTCTAATGCAGTCGTGTCAGATTTCCTTCATTTTCAGGCTGGTTTTGTGGATTTGGAGCTAAATGTTGTGCCTGGTGCACGTCGTGTATTAATGATACTTGTTACCTGGAGAGGTTGGAAAAAGATATATGTTTTTTCCCTGTTCCAAAACCAAAATCAAACCCTGAAATCCTTGCATGTCCAGCGACTGATGTCCAGGTACGGGCAGCGGTATGGGGGTGAAGCCAAACACCATTCATCTGCACACACTGTGATGCCACACAGCTGGTTCAATATCAGCAAAGTTTCCCTTTATATTCATTGTCTTGTGTGGCGATCAGCAGTGATGTGGTGGTTCACTTTTACACTGTGATCTGTAGCCTATAGTTCGGCTTTAGCTTCTAACTATCTTTGTCTTTTTAACCTGTTGTTGCTGCTGAGTCAGTTTGACTTCCTGGATATATCCTTCAAACACAGACTGTAGACCCCTCTGTCTGCTTCTCTCTGGAATCACTGGTTCATTTTTCCAAAAATATGCAAATTCTTTTCAGGGAGTGCAGTTAGTTACAGTGTGGGCTCCATGCTTACTCTGACAGCTTGTTGGACCATCACAAAGGAGCGGACCTTAGCGAAAGGTCAATTGCTAAATGAAGCCAAACAATACATGTCAGACTTTCTCCCTTTAACTAAGGTGAGAAAATACTAGCTTAATTTCACCAAAGTGACACCAGCACCAACACACCAAGGGTGGAATTTCTTTGACCAGCTGGTACTGACATGACAAACAGAGACTCAGTACATGAGGACTATCCACGTCTTTAAAAAACCTGTCACATATTGGATCCAGAACACAATGGAATACACAAAGGAACAAAACACAGAATAAATTATGTTTAGAAAGCAATCAAAGAAAGTAAAAAACGGCCTGTAAACGCGCAGTGCACACAGTTTTGCCTTGTAGGGACAGTCACGTCAAAACGCTGCTACATCAAACCGAAATACCAACACTTGAATGTGAGTTTTTCTTTTCCAACAAATATAATCAAAGTCTGCACCACATTTAAAACACCACGAAACACTGTAAGCAAGACGTGAAGTTCTTGTTCCCAAAGCACATAGAACATGTTGAAAGGTACAGAGAATGACATTTCCATTTGATTCATATCACAACATGACTTTTTAGAGTTAATCTCTTATTTATGGTGCGTTTGCCATTTTGGTTTGAACTTTGTTGTTTCTTCATAAACACTGGACACGTGTTTCTGCCCTTAACATTAACAGTTACTGCAAGATGGAGCTGAATATGTGGTGGTACACATCTGCAGAAAGTCACACACACACACACACACACACAGATTCAGACACACACACACAGATTCAGACACACATCATACCGACAACTATAAGGAGATTTCACATACGAGTGTCATGATGAGTTGTTTTTCTATTACACTGAAAGAACATGGAGAATTGAAAAAGGGGATTGAACTGGGGATGAAAGTGGGAGAGTGTGTGTGTTTGTGTGTGTGTGTGTGTGTTTGTCTATGTGTGTGTGTTGGGGGATAGAGCAGTTACTCAGCAGCAGTTGTGAAGGTCATTTTCTCCAACTGACTTGCAATTGGGTCAAACATTTTGTGTGAGTTAGTGTCTGTGTGTGTCTGTGTGTGTGTCTGTGTGTGTGTGTGGGTGTGTGTGTCTGTGTGTCTGTGTGTCTGTGTGTGCGTGTCCTGTAATAGAAAGAGCTGCAAAGAGAGGTGACGTTGGTCGACTGGCATCTGTTTGTTTGGGAGACACTTGAGAAGCTGTGAAGTGACAGGGAAGGCTGCTTGGCACCACTCAGACGCACGTGTGTGTCTGTGTCTGGTTTGTGTGTGTATGTTGGCAGAGAGCAGAGGGAGTTTGTAACTGTACCATAGACTGTATAAAGATGGACGATGCTTCTCCACTTCTCCCACTGTACGAAAATGAAGCCAAAATATCCCAGATATGGCCGGTTGGCGCAGTAGCGATCTCTGCCAGCATTGAGTTCCCGCCCAAACACCCGAATCACCAAACGCAAGCAGCGGAATTGATACTGAGCACAATGATTGGCACACACAGCTGTCAGTCATGACCTTAACCCCCCTCTTTTTTAACACCAAATAACCACTTATTTGTGTTCATTATTATAACCAACCTTGTCAGACAAACAGTTGGTTCAGATTGAGGTCGGAACATGTTCTCACCACAAACAAACTGCACCAGAGACCACGTCTTCAAGAAGGTCTCGGTCCGGTTGTTTTGGTGCATGTGATTGCTGTGTTCATACCTGCCCGAACAAACCACACTTAGGGGGCAAACAAACTTGAGTTCAATTGAACCAAACCAAACAGAGCAGCTGTGAAAGCACCCTCAGTTTGGCCCATATCCCATCTGCTAACATGGAGGGGGCGGGGTTTGTGACCTATACTGCAATTGAAATGTTTTGGCTGTACTTTTGGGGAGCTGTCATGTCATCCATCTTTATACAGTCTATGATCCATACATGAAGCACATGTTAACCCATCATCGATTATTCTCTCAACTTTTAAAACCAGCATGCCATTTTGGGTTCTAGTCGGGCTATGATGCAATACAATACAAAAGAAAGACAAGAGCATTATTTCTGTTTTCCAGCCAGAGACAACACTTTTTTTTTAATATGTCATAAAAAATTTGGCCCCAATCGTACGCTGGCACACATGGGTGCCCAGCCTTCTCCATAGGTGCTTCAAGCACCCACAAAATCTCCGCCTATGACACTGAATCTCAGTAAATGTACCTCCAACCACTAGTACACTAGAACATACATACACCATAACTGCTCTGAATGTTTATTCAAGCTCAGAGGTAAACTGGTACACCTCAGTGTATCTCACGGGAACAATGTGACACCTGTGGGCGTGTGTGTGTATGCGTGAATGTGTGAGTGGGAGAACAAGGGGAGGGGGTTGAAGGAGAGTGAGTAGTGTTTGTGTGCCTCAAAGTGAATAGATACAAGTGTCTTATTTCCCCCCCTTGATGACGCACAATAGGACCCAAGTGAAATGGCCAAGTTGCTCTTAAGTGTGTGTGGGAGGGAGAGAGAGTGAGTGTGTGTATGTACGTACATGCATGTATATGTTTTTTGCAGTCGATCTCTGGAGGACGTTTGATAGTCCAGTTGTTTGTTTGCCTCCGCACAAGAGTTTGGAAAATCCTCAGGTGGCTTTGAGCGAGGGCGCCATGATTGCAGATCGTGTCAATCAAAAATCACAAACTGCAAGTTTTGGAAACAAATTCCACAAAGGGCAGCAAGCAAAAATCTAACAAGCCTTTTCTCGGGCGGGTGTCAAGGGGATACAGCCTTGGGGGTCCTCCGGGCAGATCTTTTGGCAGCTGTCTGGTTGCTATGGCGTTGATCACACACAGGAAGAGCAATGCACACAAGGAGAGAAATTAGACCTTCCCTTCAATTGTTGTTTGTTGCAGTTGTTTCCCCAGCTTAATCTATACCCTGGCTGCCATCTAAAGCCTCTCATCTACACAGATGTCTTTGTTTCTTGTCTTGAATGATGCATTTCTCTAATTATCCCCAGTACAAGGAGTCAGAGGCACTCCATTTCAGCTCTCGACTAGCATTAACCCCTCCACTGTTGTCACTACTGTCACCCAGACGAGGTGCACCAGATGTGCTACGTGATTCACTGTGAATGTTTCCCCTGCTTCAGGCTTTTATGTTGCTTGTAAAGTTTTATGTCTGTGTCCTTGTCTGTCTACGGAGTTTTATACTCGCTGCCACGTGAGAATCTCATAATTCATAATTCACATGGCTATCTTTACCTTGGATTGAAAGATGATGTTTTTATGTTGGGGATATTTTATGGTTCACGGAAATATAGAAACCCTTTCAAACATGAACGCTTTTAGAGAAATGAGGAAATCAATGCAGAGTAGAAGCTGTTTAATAAGATGGATGAAAGGTAACTGTAAGTTACTGTAATGAATGAAAAAAGCATTTTTGTTTAAAAGAAAACAGAGTGACTATATCTATTTAAAACTATAAAAAGGTATATGTGTTTCTGATACCAGTGCTTAAAGTAGGGCTTTGACATTTTGGGAAATACTCTCATTCACTTTCTTACTACAAGCTAGATGACTCGACGTTGCCACTCTCATGTCTGTCTGTGAAGTGTGAAGCTGCAGCCAGAAGACGGTTAGCTTAATATTAAGACTGGAAAAAATGGAAAACAGCTTGCCCCGTCAAAAGATGAATAGCCCCACCAACGGGTGCCTCTCAAGCTCACTGATTATATCTTGTTTTTTAATCTAAAACCCACAATGTAACTCAGGCACCAGGCATAGTTTTTATGCCTCTGTGCCTGCAGTAGCCATCGCTGGAGGCCATTATGTATTCAGGCTGTCCGCCCAACTATTCGTCCCATTATCATGAACACAATATCTCAAAACCACGTTGAGGGAATTTTGGCACAAATGTACATAAAACTTATTTGATTTTGGTGGTCAAAGGGCAAAGGTCAAGGTCACTGTAACCTCATCTGTTTCATACTTGTGAATGTAATATCTCAAAAACACCTTGAGGGAATTTCTTAAAATTTGGCACAAATGACCTCTTCAAACTGATTGAAATGTTTTTTGTCAAAGATTGAGGTCACTGTCACCGTGCATCGGTTCCACGCTTGTGAATGAATCACGAGAAGGCCTTTGAAATTTGGCACAAATGTCCACTTTGACTCAAGGATACACTGATAAAGATTTGGTTGTTAAGGCCAAGGTCACTATGACCTCAAAAATCATGTTTTTGGCCATAACTCCAGAATTTATTTGTTGACTTTGACAAAATTCCACACAAATGTCTAATAGGATAAAACGATGAAGTGATGACATTTTATATCCAAAAGGTCAAAGGCCAGTTTCATAATGGTGTGCAAAAACATTTTTTTTGGCGATCATTCAACATCATAACTCAGGAACAGAAGGGGGGACACTTATCTTGGGTGCACACCTTGAAACTGGACTGACTGTTCTGTGCTGTCAGGGAGAAGATGTTTGTGAAGCATCCATGTTTTCACAGACATGTACAGTATTTAACTTGTTACTGCAACCTGACTGGTTTACTGAGGCATACAACCGTGAGGTGGTAATTCTAGTTTTAATCTGTCATCCATTAAAAATGGTCACGGAAAGAAATCTTGCACACGGATATGTTCTGTTGTTCAGTTCGCTGTGAATATTCATGGGAGGAAACGTTTACTCTCTCTGCACCCCACTGGAGTTACCTCCCTGGCTGTTGCCACTCTCTGCCTGCGTCATGCATTTGGCACCACGGCTACCTGAAGGGGCCGAGCTGTCCTCCCTCTCTGTCTCCACACTGTTGCACTCTCTCTCTCTGTGTCTATGTGTGGTCTTCATCTGCTATTACATCCTCTTCTTTGTCATGATCATCCACCTCAATCTTCCTGTCTGATCTGTTGAAAGTAGGCTATCTTGGTTATGAAACGATAATGTGCAGATGTCTGTCTTGCAAGTTATGCCACATCTTCTGTGCTGCTTCTTTGTCATAACAACTCACTAAAGGCTTTTGAAAGAAGTGAAGAAATGCTGAAAACTGAACCTGTTCCAAAAACTTTAATGACAAAGAGAGTTAAATGTGATCAACACAACGTGAGGTCGTATTTAATTTTTAGAACTGCAAAAGTTTTGGACGAAAAGTATGGACTTGGTTGGCAACGAAGCGAATCGGTGTATTTCCCAGAATGTCAAACTATTCCTTTAATGAATCCAGAAACCATCCAGACTACAGTAATTACACAATGACCAAATGAAAGAGCAAAGGACTTAACAATCCTACAATGAACCAGCTTGGTTCAAGGAAGAAAATGGGTGAAGATATTATGTATAAAATTTTGATAATGCTTACTAATGCTAGGAGAATCAATGCAGCTTGTGAGTCAATTAGCTATCTATTCACTCAGTTGGTTAGTTCACTAACAGAGAGGAGGAGGAACAGGTGGCTCAAAATGAAGCAGAACGCTGTAGATCGATTTATTCTGGGAAGATGACTACTTTAGCTCTGTTTATTGACCTGTTACTGAAGAGGAAACAGGCTCTAGCTGGAGTTACAGAGAAGCACTAGCTTAGTTGGCTGTAAATTTGTACGAAGAACGAGAAGCATGCAGACAGTTTATTAGTGGGAGGAATACAAACGGAGGTTAAGTGGAGAAAATATGTGGCACGACAGGATAATAGCAGGCAACCAATGAAGAAACTGGGTGTAAAAAATGTGTCATGTATTTCCCTGTGTGTCTGTGCGCATGGGAGAGCATGTAAAATTTGTTAAAATTCTAATTTTTTCATGTGTTCATGTGTCATTTAATCTGTTTTCAATTTGTGAGGTTACATTTCAATTCCAATGTCCTTGGCAACGGCATAGCAGGCAATAGGCTGATAAGCCTGTTTGAATTGAGATTTCACACTGAGGGACTGAGTGTGTGTTTATGTGTGTGTGTGTGAGAGAGAGAGAGAGCGAGAGAGAGAGAGAGAGAGAGAGAGAGGGTGAGTAGGTGTGCATACATGTGCCTAGAAATGAAATCACAAAATCAAGCACTGATAGAACAAGGTCAGGGAGATTAATATAAAATGATTAACAAGGTAGAAACAAGGACAGGGAGAGATAGGAGGAGGTATACAGTAGAGGAGGAGAAGGCAGTCCTAGTACCAACTGCAGCCTATCAGACGGAGGAGGGCGGGGCTCAGCAGTAAGGAAGGAGGGAGCAGAGCAGCAGCAGACACAGAGGGAGAAGAAACAGAGCATGTTAGAGAAGGAGGGAGAGGTAGGGAGGTAGAGGTAGGTAGACAGAGAGATGCAGTGCCACAGCGTATGTGTCTGCGAGGCTGTCAGTAGCGCAACCCTTCATCCTCTCGTCAGGGACCATGATTTGCTGTGGAGCTGCGATGCACAGATTCACTGCAGAAGCAGGGAATGCAGATAGAAGTTCACCTTGAGCTGGAGTCCAGCCGTGCCACTCTGGACCTCTGGGATTACAAGAAATGCTCATTGATCTCAAGATCAGAGATATAATTGGACCTGACATCCTGCCAAACCAAAAGTGGCTCCATTATTTTTAACTTTTGGATTACTGACTTTAACCAAAGCATCTGACAGAGAGGCTCTCAACTGACAATCCAGGGCCAAATCAAACAGGTACCTGGTTTGGGTGAAGTTTACCAGCTTGCTCCAAGCCAGACAGCATACAGAACCAAGACACCCACAGGTCACGCTGGAGTCCCGCAAAGCCACCACCAAGCAGGTTCTGCATCCCAAGGACCCTGGAGCTGGCCTGACCTTGGACCGTCTGTCACCTGAACCCCTCCTGGCACCGGCAGAGACGTCCAGCATGTCTCAGACCGGAGGACGGTACCACAACAAAAAGGCTGGCATTCGGGCCGCAGTGATCCTGATCGGACTCCTCCACAAGTCTCGCAAAGCCAAGGAGAAGGAGAGGGAGAAAGAGGAGAGTGAAGGGTGGGTGAAGTTTGTCCCATTGTGTCATCTGATGAGGCAGGCATGCTGAGTGGATGTGTACAGCTGAGGGACAAGCAGAGAGTCAGCACTGCAGTGTTGAGTTCAGATTATGAGGAAAACTTTATTAGCTTGCAATGTCTTTGTTATTCCAGGGGAAAGGTGTACTTTGTGCTCTTTACGGTTCAATGAGTTTGCATCTGCAGTTTTATAATAGGCCTTTTTATTAGAGTGCCCGTGTGTGTGTGTGTGTGTGTGTGTGTGTGTCTTGTGTCAGTGGAAATGACAGACAGGGAAGATATCGAGGATTGTAGGTGAATAGAGGAGTGTTGTGAGTGCTTTTGAAGAGCGAATAAGAGAGGGAGTAAGGACAGCAGCAAGGCTGTGGTGGGGAGAGACAGGAACATGGAAAAAGAGAGGATGAAAAGCGTTAAGAAAGAGAGATGGATTGAATGAAAAGGAAAAGATGCAGAGCAAAGGTCACCCACTTACCTATTTATGTATTTCTATGTTTGGTTCTTAACAGTTTTTGCAGTACACACAAGCATCATGGGCACTTGTTGATGCCTGCAATGCTGATGAAACAGTTTCATTTTTGTAGCACAGGAGCAGTGTGAACACAGGTTCGTTGGTTGTTAAACTGGCTAAGAGTTCAATAGGTGAGCTGCAAACTGCAGTAGGGAAGAGACTGCAGTATCAGGATTTACTGCCCACAACCCTGCTGTAAATATGAGATTTTAGCAGGTTTTGAAATAAATTTATTATGAACTGTGAAGGCTACAAAGAAAGCAACTAAACCGTTTTTCTCAGTCTCTTGAGGACCTTTAGGCAGATTTTTTTTTTAATGAAAGGAATACCAGATTGTGCCTTCAAGAAGACTTCCAATGCCTTACTTCTTTAGAAACTGCTGCTGCAAATGCACCTGTGAGAGAATTTCCATTGCACGCTCTGTTTTGTCCAGATCACCTTACTGCTAATACTACCTGAGACGAGTGCAGTCAATATGACCCCTGGGAATATCCCACCTGGTAACAAACAAAAGTGTGGGAGGTTGGCAGGGTCGAGACTGCCGGCACTTCCCCCCGCTAAGCCTCCCCCTGGGTGGACCTGTTTTCGGCCAAGCTAACATAAGCAGCCATACACATACAGTTAAAGTGGAATCAGAGCAGAAGGTTGCAGACTGAGTTTGACTATTCAGTGTTATTATGGGGAAGGATATGCACAGTGTGGTGTTGGATAAGTGTATGTGTATGTGTGTGAACATCCGATATGGAGCACTGAACGCACTTTGCTGCTCTGTTCTAATGGCCTGGACCAAAATAGGCTACATCGAAATAGACTGTAACTTACTTTGCAAATGCTGATAAGTTTATCTGACCTCTGTGTGTTTGTGTGTCTGTGTGTGTGTAGCGTAAAATTAACCCCTGGAGGTTAGGCTGGATTAGCAACCACGCAAATAGGGCAACTGCCACAGACTCCCTGGGGCCCTTAAATGCTGCAGGTTTAATGTGTGACAGCTTGTTTGTGGTAATTTGATTAATTGTGATTTAGTCCAGATACCTGCACCACTAAAACAGTCGTCAGCTGACATGATAAAGACCTGTAACATTACCTAATTCTGTATTGTGTGTATTTAATTAAATTAAGTGCCACAGCAATCAGCCAGGTGGTTCTGCAGCATACGATAAGTGATTGGTTCTTGTGGCTCTGGGCAAAATATATATTTAACAGCAACAGGGTACATACACAGTGAATGCCAAGAGAGGATGATCAATGGGGTCCAGACATGTCATTTTTGCCCCAAGGCCCTCTAGTGGATTAATCCAGCCATGCTCTGAGGCTGTGATCATCTGTAAATGCAACAACACTGCACTGTCACACAGACACAGCAAAAACATGCACACAAACACTATTTTATACAGGAGTACTTTTGTGCATGTTTTCCACATGCTCACAGTGTGATTTATGATTTCGACTCTGCATGTTATTGCCTCATGTCAAATGACAACAATACAATCATGTCTGGGCAGCAGAAATACCCTGAGGCGCTGCTACAACAATATTCTGCTGTTGTCATTCCCATCGCTGTGGCTGTGTCACATAATGATCGAGGCACAATTGCCGACAGTTTTAAGTTGTCTTATTCCAAACGACAGTCGTTATGTGCATGATTGCAGTCCTTTCAGACGTTTATCACTGGTGTTTTTCTCAACATACAGTACAGGCCAAAAGTTTGGACACACCTTCTCATTCAATGCGTTTTCTTTATTTTCATGACTATTTACATTGTAGATTCTCACTGAAGGCATCAAAACTATGAATGAACACATGTGGAGTTATGTACTTAACAAAAAAAGGTGAAATAACTGAAAACATGTTTTATATTCTAGTTTCTTCAAAATAGCCACCCTTTGCTCTGATTACTGCTTTGCACACTCTTGGCATTCTCTCCATGAGCTTCAAGAGGTAGTCACCTGAAATGGTTTCCACTTCACAGGTGTGCCTTATCAAGGTTAATTAGTGGAATTTCTTGCTTTATCAATGGGGTTGGGACCATCAGTTGTGTTGTGCAGAAGTCAGGTTAATACACAGCCGACAGCCCTATTGGACAACTGTTAAAATTCATATTATGGCAAGAACCAATCAGCTAACTAAAGAAAAACGAGTGGCCATCATTACTTTAAGAAATGAAGGTCAGTCAGTCCGGAAAATTGCAAAAACTTTAAATGTGTCCCCAAGTGGAGTCGCAAAAACCATCAAGCGCTACAACGAAACTGGCACACATGAGGACCGACCCAGGAAAGGAAGACCAAGAGTCACCTCTGCTTCTGAGGATAAGTTCATCCGAGTCACCAGCCTCAGAAAGGCTGTGTAAGGGCTATTTGACCAAGAAGGAGAGTGATGGAGTGCTGCGGCAGATGACCTGGCCTCCACAGTCACCGGACCTGAACCCAATCGAGATGGTTTGGGGTGAGCTGGACCGCAGAGTGAAGGCAAAGGGGCCAACAAGTACTAAACACCTCTGGGAACTCCTTCAAGACTGTTGGAAAACCATTTCAGGTGACTACCTCTTGAAGCTCATGGAGAGAATGCCAAGAGTGTGCAAAGCAGTAATCAGAGCAAAGGGTGGCTATTTTGAAGAAACTAGAATATAAAACATGTTTTCAGTTATTTCACCTTTTTTTGTTAAGTACATAACTCCACATGTGTTCATTCATAGTTTTGATGCCTTCAGTGAGAATCTACAATGTAAATAGTCATGAAAATAAAGAAAACGCATTGAATGAGAAGGTGTGTCCAAACTTTTGGCCTGTACTGTATAGGCATCCATTGTGGCAAGATATTTCATGTCCTTAAACCTATTCTGACAGTGAGTACGAGGAAAAGTGAGTTATAGACTGACAACATCATAACAGGGATTGCTTTGCATGGAATGCTCGAAAAAGAGTGTTTATTGAGTTTTTACCACCTGACTTTGCAGCACAGAGTATGTGACAATTCTTTTTTACACTTTTTTTGTTCACGTTTTTTTCTGCCTTCACACAACACACACACACACAAGTACACATGCAAGCATACAGGCATCCAATCTTCTGTATTCCTCTCACTCTTTATCTCTCCACTGATAAAGCAATAATGTATATTTGCCCTCCATTAAGTTGAAACCAGTTGAGGTCTGCCGCTTGTATCAGAATGTTTATATTACCCTCCATGCATTAATGCCAACCACAGCCCATTTATCTCCAGCTGCAGACCTGTTTTTCCTGTGTGTATGTGTGTGTGTGCTTGTGTGTGAGATGTTTGTCCCATAGTGCGTGTGGTTTCATATGCATGAGGTGTGTTGAGGCACTTCTTACACAACAAGTGCCTAAGTGGTAATGGTTACATTTCCCTGTCGGTTTGTGGTGTTGTGGTGCAGTCGTGAGGTTAGAGAGAGAGATTGTATGTGTATATGTGTGTGTGTGTGTGTGTGTGTGTGTGTGTGTGTGTGTGTGTGAGAGAGGAGACAGACTCATTTATGATGCCAGAGTGTTTTTGAGACCTAATCTATAATTACAGCATGGGGCTTTCTGTTCACACTGTGTTGCCCCCGTTTAATATTAAAAGCTTCTAATAGCAAAATTGACACAACGTTACCATGTAACAAGATGGCATGCTATGTTACATGTATTTTTATAAGGCGTGAAATACAGTATAGGTCCAATACAATGTCAGAGTCATTTTGAGACAGACATGCACCTGTTTTGCACATTTCAGTATCTGATTATTTCTTTATGACTGCATTGGTCTGGTGGCACATTACCTACTGTTGATTATTCTGAGTTGGACAGTAATGGCACAGGAAAAGGCCTGACCTTCACTGTAAATTAAAGGTTTGAGGCTCACGTACACTGCATTAAGTGCTTCACTGTACAAGACGGATTCACTGACAAATAAGCAGAAGAAAAAATGTCCAGATGTAGAGATGAACCGCTAACCTTCTGTAAATTAAGCTTTAGTGCTGGTGACTATAACTACAGAGGGCGAGCAGATGCTGCACAATAAAAGCCCACATAAATTGTGAAGGCTGAAATGCTTAACAGGAAAAGGTTGCAGCAGGGGCATTAACAGGATGTGGATGTAAATTGGTTATGCTGTAGTTTAATTTACTGGTACATAATGCATTTATAAGGATACATGTTGTGTTTTGGTCTTGGTCTTGTCTGTTTCCCTTGTGCCTTAACAGAATGGGGTTATGATGCAATGCTCCTCTATGACTCACATCTTTCAGTTACATTTGTGAATTATGGATACTCTTTTTAAATGACCTGTGAGTCATCACAGTCAACTTAGCCACTCATTACCAATGTTTAATGATTAAAGTGGTTATCAGCATCATAGATATGAGTCCAACCCATTAAATACCCATTGCCACAGGGAGATGTTTTATTAGCTTTCACTTTTACTGTCATTAGGTTCAGGCTGAGAGACTGCGGTTAGGTTTACAAAAACATGTTTTGGCTTAGAATAAGTTTGATGTTTACTACGTGACATATCCTGCTTGATATAGCCTGCATTACGTTGTTAAAATATCTCAACATTTCCTTTTGGTTTCATAAGGGACACAACGTCTGTCTCCTGAATTCAGGTCCTATGTCTGTCTGACCCATTGAATACCTCTTCTATACATGGATTTTCTCACTCTTCATACCAACATTACATCACCCACCCGTCTCCGTCATTGCATAACAATAAACATGTCCATTTAACCCGACTCGCGGGTGTAGCAGGACCCTGCTAATCCATATCAATGAGGCTGATAACCACGACTAACATCCATTTAATAGAGTGATAACATTCGGACCAGCTGACTTAGCAGACCTCCTTTTGTGCAACTTCATTAGCATTTAATATATTTGACAGGGTCATTTGGGTTTTATTTTTCAGCTGGGAAAAAGTCAAGGCAACCCTTTTTAAATGGAAATACCACTTTATTACAGCCTGTCTAATGGCAAGTTGCATGGACAATTCACATCAGTATTAAAAAAAGAAATCAAGGGAATTGGACCTCCACATCTCTTACACAGCTGCATCTTCATAAACTACTTCCGCCAGCATAGTATTTATATGAAGAGCCTTGATTCCCATATCTAATCAGTAAATATGAGGGTAAAGCCATCAGCAGGTTTAGCTTAGCTTATCACGAAGACTGAACAACAGCTGGCCTGACTCAGTCTTTTATGCATATACACAAACAAGATGTCACATGTTAATTAGTAAGCTTCAGGGGTGCAGTGAGTGGAATTACAGACATGGCAGTAGTATCAATACTCTCATCTAACTCTCAGCAAGAAAGTGAAGAAATGTATTTCCTGACAAACTATTCTTTTATCAACAAAAATCGTAGAAAAAAAATCAAAGATTGCACATTTTGATTCCAGGTCAAGATGTCTTCAAATTGTCACATCCGTACAGCATATATACCAATAGGCAGATAGGCTGGAAGATGACAGGTGTGGTCAACAGTCCAATGTGAATGTGAAGTGCTCCTTTAACCAACAGGTCTCAGTGGCTGTAGACAGTCTCTCCACAAGGTCTTCCTCACCTTCCATATATTATTTACAAGAACACCTGTCAAAGCAATGATGAGACACATAATAAAATGTGCTGATGATTCGGTTGTTAGTCAGCCTACACGGACGGGGTGGAATAAGATCACTGGCTTGTGGAGGAGGACTTTGTGTCATGGCATGAGAAGCCCTTCATCCTTCTAAATGTAGCAAAAACTAAGGACATGAGTATTGATTTTGGAAAGTCGTCCTCTCTGCTGCTTTAACAACTGTTATTAAGTGAGAGGAAATCGAGCTGGTGAGACAAGATGGCACAATTCTGGACAAAAAGCTATGTCTTAAAATCACTTGAGATCTTCAAAAAGTGAAGCAGCATCTTTTCATCCTGAGGAAAATGAACTCTTTAAGTGTTTCTCTGCTTTGATGACTGTTTAATGGAAGGTTTATAGACGTACCTTTATCTTATCTTTATTTACTGTTGCCTGACATGGAAATCTTAGAAGTAAGGGTGAGTCAGACACTGCGAGCAGCTCCATACTTTGTTCTGTTGAGTGAGTTTGAACTCTTGCCTTCAGATCACTGCTAACAAGAGAAAAGGCTGATTGTTTTCCCTATTAATATTCTGAACTTGGAAAACCGTATGCACATTAATAGCTGACCTGTTGGCCTCTTTGTTCACTGAGATATAGCATTTTCCGCGCATGTATTTGTACTTTATACAACTTCACATCTGATAAGATCTTAGTGTTTTTATTTTCCTCTCATAGTTGTTTTTAATTATTTGCTGCAGTGTCAGTTTTGTTTCATCGTCCCAGTTGTCTGATTTGTTCTGTTTTGGTGTTTTAAACCCTGCGTGCATATCAACATTTCCCTTTGGAGTAAATAGATTGATTTGATTTGACAGTTATGCAAGTATCTCAACAGTTTCAGTTCCCTGAAGAGAGAATCTCATCAAACACTAGTCTGTGGTTGATTATATATCTCTTTGAGGGTCCTTAATATGGGGATGTGGAGCTCCAGCAGGGCATAACAAGAGAAATTAAAATGGTCACAAATTGAGTGCTGTCTCCTTGTGAAGAGCGTGGTACGCTTCATAAAATGTCTATATTTTCCAAGCAAGCTCGCTAATAGTGAAGCTCTTCTTGTTAAATTGACCAGCTAAGGATTAGAGCCTCTCATATAACATCCTGTCAGGCTCATGGAGTAACTATGTCCTGCAGTTGTCACGTGACTGTTGAAATGTTTGCGGCTGAACAACCAAGAGAACATGTTACTGTATGTTAGCAGCTGGTTGCAGCTAAAACCCATCCCTCTGACACACAGAGGCATCTGCGCCACTGCAGTCCAGGAGAGGGACATGACTACACACATAAGCACACAGTAAAAACTATCTCTGCTTTGACTTCTGTTGTATAACCGCACATTGATTCAGTCTAATTTGGTAACAAATGGGCAAGGTCAAAGTGACTAATACAATGAACAGCTGGTGGCATTTGGGCTGTAATTGACCATTGGCTGCTGTTGCTACCTCATGCTTTCTGATCTCACCCAACTGCAGATTAACTCAAAATTCTTAGTCATTTTTATGCCTCTGTGCTGGCGACACCTGTGGCTGGAGGCATCGTGATTTCAGGTTGTCGTTTGTCCATCCCGTTCTTGTGAATGCATTGTCTAAAAAAATGCCTCAAAGGAACGTCTTCAAATTTGGAACAAACGTCCACTTGGACTCAACGATGACCTGATTAGATTTTGGTGGTCAAAGGTCAAGGTCACTGTGACCTCACAAAGCATGTTTTTGGCCATAACTCAAAAATTCTTATGCTAATTATGACAAAAAGTCATACAACCAAATGATGAAGTGCTATATCCCAAAGGTCAAAAGTCATCTTCACTGTGACATCATAATGTTCAGTAAAAACACTTTTCTGGCCATTATTCAACAGTATAACTCAGGAATAGTGTCATGATCCTGAGATTTTGTTAATATTATGTTATCTTGTGGACTTTGTTTTGAGGTTTTCTGTTTGTGTTCCTTGTTTCATATTATCCATTCATGTCTTATCTGTTTCCTGTTTTATTTTTTAGATTCTCTCCTCATGTGTCATTGCTGGTTTTACTTCCTGTCTGTGTGTGTTTTCCCGCCTGCTTTCTGTCACACCTGTCTTGTTAGTCCTTCCCTGTTCCCGGAGTATTCCCTTCACACCTGTTCAGTATTAGTCTTGTTTGCTCCACCCTAGTGTTCCCCACCACACCCTTGTTGTTAGCTAATCCACATTTCCCTCCTTTTGCCCGTGTCGTCCTACTGTCTACTGTGTCTTGTTCGTGTGATTCGTTTTCTGTATCTATACCTGTGCGTTTCCCTTTGGTACCTGTCAGTTTGTCTGTGTTCATTTCTTGGTGTCATTCCCTGCTCCATTTCCTGCCTGGTGTCTTGTGTTCCGTTTGGATTTTTTACCTGAGTTCATCGTTTTATCTCAGTTGGCTTTCAGGCAGTTTTGGTTCTTCTGTCATTTGGACTGTCAGTTACCTGCTCTGGATGTTTTTCATCAGTTTTATTCAAGTTTGCTTTTTGTTTAACCTCAAATCCTCCTGCTGCTCTGCATTTGAGTCCTTCTTGCACTGATTCCTGACAACTAGAAGGGGAGACATTTGGTCAGATACAAAACTGGTGACACTAATCTTGGGTTAGCCACTTGAAACTGTACTGATTGTATAGCTCTTCTGTGCTGCCGGGTTGTAAGACGTGCGTGAAGCATTCACAGTTTAGAATTTGTCACTTTTTGCTGCAACATCTACATTTTAAGAATTGTTTACTGTAATGGCTACATATGAGTCTGATCAGACATGGATATAAACCTCAATTGACTGGTTGTGGACACATACAACTGCAAGGTGGTAATTCTAACTGTTATTTTCCTATAGAAATAAAAAACTATCCTTTCTGTAGGTGATCATTTATACCTTTTTTGTGAGGCCAATGATCCTGAACACTTGCTCTTGGAGAGAAAACCTTGTTAGACAGGGCTGAAGTTCTAAAGTACAGTCTTTTGTGCTGCCTTTCTTGACCACCTTACACAGTTTTTCCTTGTCCCGTCCCTTCCCTCCTCTCGCAGTCTAACCCTCCTCCTCCGGCTGTTTAACACAACCACTTTTTGTTCACTGACTCACTCGTATTTCCATCCTCCCCGTCTCCCCCCTGTTTTTCCTCTCTACCCTCAATTACTCCCTCTTTTAACTCCCTCTTGTTCCTCTTATGTGTTTCACTCCTGTTGTGATTGGCAGCTGTGGGGGACTGCTAGTATAGTCTCTCATACACACACAAACATGCACACTTTTGATTGCATGTGTCTTTGCTGTCTGTTTGTACAAATACGTGTGTGTTTGTGTGCATGTGTGTAACAGTAGTCTTGTCTTGGGTGTGTAATGGATGAGATGGTATTGTCTCTAACAAGTGTCCAGAGACCCACCCAAGACGGCCCTATTTACCCAGCTCTGCACAGGGGATTGAGAGAGCTATTTTTAGTCTGCAGAGATTCATTTATTCTTTCTCTCTCTATACCTCACTCTGTGGCCTTCTCTCTTTCAGAGATCTGCCTGACATCCATTCATTCTGCGCCTCTTCCTCTCTGTCTTCATATCTCTCTCCTTTTCTTCAGGACCTTTCTGCTCTGGTGTGGTTATCAGCTAGTCTCAAGTGGTGGACTTGGTTGAGAAGTATTCAGCGTCATGTGACAGATGCTTAACTCTTTTTTTCTCTCTTTTGACTCAAGTCAGTGAGACTAGATGAGACTGGGCAATGATAAAGAGGGAGTGGGTCCCACAAAATGAATAGGATTAGACAGGATTTATGGCATTTCCTGTGATATGACAGAGAGAGCCAGTTGTGCCAGGCAACTACGTTTTTCCCTGCAATGCAGTACTGTGCCAAAGGACAAAGACTTCTGCTGGTTTAAATCAAAAGTTTTGAATCCAGTCGCTCTTATAAATGTATATTTAAATCCTTTATAATAAAATAACACTCTTAAGATGAAGAGAGGATGCACACTCATTTTTTGTCATGCACTTAAAATGGCAGAGAGCATTTGCAAATGACAGAAAAATAAGAGATACCGGTGTGTCTTTCCATGGAGCACCTTTGAATTACATCCAAGGATGCACAAACTAGATATTCTGAAAACATTAAGTAATTGAAAGAGGATCTACAAGACACGTTTTCATCTGTTGAACCCAAACAGGATGAAATTTCTCTAATTGAGGTGTTTTTACTACATTTCGTTACTCACATTGAGCTTTTATTCAGTTGTTTAATGGATCAAAAGGCTCCATGTTTATGCACCTGCTAATGCATTACAGTCACCTAACATTAAATTGACTACCAGTCTTGCCAAGCTATCCAAATAAAGTGAGATTAACTGCATAAAGCACAACCATACACAAACAAACAGACATAATTCAGCATGTGGCCTTTATCAGTGTCTCCCTGCTGTTGGGAAGTAAGTACAGGTAAATGTCTATCAGAGGTCTCTTGGCACCATTTGTGCAGCGAGACACAAAACAGCACTGACATTTCCAAGGCAAGACAAAAGCTGCAGTATGTAACCTTTTACTAGCTTGTAGTGTTTTCCTTTTGGTGTTTAGAATTTAAACTCACTGTCACAGATTCAGTATGTATGTTGTGTATGTGAGTGTCAGAGAAGGTGGTCGTTTAGCCTGTTTGTGATCCTCAAAGTTAGTGTTTAAGTCGATAAATTGGCTGCCATGCCTCGTGGCTATAATGTAATATGTCACAGTGAATCATCAGATCATCCAAGGTAACAAACTTACTGCAAAATTAACCTGGTTTCTTTGGCTGGATCGAAATGACGCACACTCACAGTTTCCTGGGGTGGGACTGTGTGTTCCTGGAGAGGGCGAGACCTTCACTGGTGTCAGTTTAGTCTAACACTTGGATTAATTACAGAAATAATTGAGAGGAGAGGAGAGCTGTGGCGTGCTCAGACTTTTTGGACTTGGCTAGGCAAAGTGGGGAACTGACTGTCAACCCTCCTGATTGTTCCGGCACTCACATTTTTAATTACCCTCTCCCGGTTTCCTCTCAGGGTCACTTTTCCTCTGTATTTGTCCCAATTTATGACAAGTTCTCAAGCCTTTCACTTTCATTACAACCTGTTTCTCGCACTGTACAGCGTGTATAAGTCCTACCACTTTAAAAGTCGACTATTTCCTCCCCACTGGTGTTTCCCCCCTCCTTTTTTGATCCTCTGCGGCTGGAGCAGGGCACCCGTCAGGCCTGCATGAGTCCAGGGGTACCCAGCTGTCTTTCAGAGACCGCAAGCCTCCTGTTCCACCCCACATAGGCATCCAGGACTCTGGGGCATGTGGGCTGGTGAGGACAACCCTCCGCGGATCCCTTGTGCAGGACAAGCCAACTGGCATGAACACAAAACTGAACCACATTAAAAGTATTTCACATTAAGTACTTATTATTTTATTATTTTCGTTCTTTAAAAGTCACCAGAATTCAGAAAACGACTCATACTTTATTACTTTAATTACTTACATGACAGTATCCTACAGTTTCTTACATTTTGTTAAAAATTTTAATTTAAAAGCCAGTCACAATAGACTAGATTGGCATCACATGCATACATCTGAGATAGAAGTGAAGATTGGCTGAGAAAAAATACTAAAGCCAGTCTGCAGATTTATTCAGCTGAAATAGAAACCTTTTGAAATTAAAAACTAAATAGGCTACCACCTAATGAAAGCTGTATTGACCGTGGTTTTGAGTCAGTCACAAAAACACACACGTGTGCTGGAGTTGCACCGATGGCACACGAGCCACTTGAAGATCTCTTAGTTTGTGTGTTTGCTCAACACGTGTTTCAGTCTGTCACATAAAGAAGTCGTTTGTGTGCCAGTGTGTTGCTTTTCTTAAAGGTTTATGTAATATGTTTTAAAAAAATATTCTGGAGTGTGTTTTGTACCTGTAACAAAGCCCATGTACACACACACACACACACACACACACACACACACAGACAATTCTGCCTCTCTATCAGCAGGACAGCTAAATGAAAAGGTTATTTACTTCCTCTTTTTGCTGCTTGCCAGCTCTGCACTTGAAGGACTAATTATTTTCTGTACAAATTTATATATTAATTTACATGATGTCTCTCCCAGAAACACGCTGCTCCCCTTCTTCTCATACCCCTCTCACTGCCCGTCTGTCTATTCCTCTTCCTTTCATTGATAATGGGAGCTTTTCAGGTTGTCTGGCTGGACAGTCTTATCTCCTGTCTGCTGTCATCTTTGTATCTATTCATATCACAGTCAGAGAGAGAGGGTGAGGCCTGGCGCTCCCTCAGGAAACAGCCGGTGGCTTGGAGTGCAGTTGCCTCCTAATTATTGCTCTTCTGACCTCTCCACATATCTGTGCATATCTCAGATGCCTGTACAGTTCTGTTGGGCAGCTGACTGACTCATACGTCCATTTCTTACCTCTCTATGTGGAGCGGACTTTGTAACAAGGACAGACTGATAGATAGTAGATCATACAGGGTGAAATAGAGGAAGGACAAGAAGACAAAGTGATACTAATTTAAATTGCTGCCTAAAGGGGAGTGAAAGGTGTGACAGCACTGTGATGTACGTATCTTATAATGCAACAGATTATCTTCTGTCATAGGTTCGCTAAAATAGCCCCAAAACAAGACTAAGGTTTGTCTGACAATCACTCATTCAGTCCTCCCTATATCATAGACACTCAGTAGTTTACTGTTAAGTGAGCAGTAAAGTAGGACTTTTAAGTTGTGTAACCTACTTGTATTTATTTATTAATGTGTTCATTAGTAATTTTACATATAGTTTCTTACAGCCATATTTTTAGTTTTGTGATTATCAGTATTTTTGCAAGTGTACCTGTTGATTCAGGTAGTGATCTGCTGCATACAAGTGCCTTTACAAGGATAAATTAAGTTGTATTGAACTGAATTGAGGATTTGACACACTTACTAATCATCATCCCTTAGCGTCATCACTTGCATGTGTGGAGTCATGCAACAGTCCTTTTTGACATCTGTAAAATGTGGCACATTGCATTTGCATATCAGTACAGCTCAGACTCATGGGAATATAATTAGTCTGCACGTATTTGTTGTGAAAACATTGGGCAAGTTACAACTTTGTCTCGATGGTGGTGGTAGATAGATAGATAGATAGTTAAGGGATCACAAGAGTCACTGCAGTTCAACTTGAGGGGAATATGAATGTCTGTACCAAATTTTATGGCAATCTATCCAATAGTTGCCGCTGGTGGCATGAGAAACAGAGTCTGGACCAAAGTGGATGGCTGACAGACAGATTGAAATGCTATTTGTGTGGCTAAAAAGTGAAATGACTAAACATGCAGCTGCTTACATACAAAAGGAAAACAGAAAGTTAGCTTATTTGACAAGCTGTTAACATTGTTTGTGCTCATATTCCGCAACAACAAGGATGTTACTACAAGTGAAATGTCTCTGTATTTTCCTGTGTTGAGCAGGTAACTGTTCATGCTCACAAATCTAAGTTACGCTCAGAAGTCAATCTTTAGTACCATTCATTAAAATGCTACTTAGTGTATCTTCTATAAAATATGTTCACACTCTTGAAGCTTAATTAAATTTGGTTATAGAAAGGTCGGGTCTAAGACAGTCCAAAAAAGATGGTAAACATGAACAACTCTATCCCAAATTCAAAAACTAGAGTGCTAAAATTCAAATTTGTGATGTCATCAATTATTCAATCTGGAGTTGCTAGACAATGAATCTGAAAAGATGTGACAATGAGAGCCCACAGGGGGATGTTCCAAGTATAAGGGTACATTTTCTGTTTCAGAACTGACAACCCTGCAATAGAATTAAGGAACCCGTGCACTTTGGGTCACACTTGACCCCAAAGTGCAGTTCGTTTGATTCCTGTGAGCACTGTGTCCTGTACCCAGGCAGGGCATGTCGATCTGTGCCCAAGTCCACTTGAGAAAAGTACAGAAACACACCAAAACACAGAAGAGGAATGCTATTTAATGCGACTACAAGTTGTTTTTAATTGGTTAGAAAACAGTCTCAGTTTAATGCTGATGTCTCTTTATCAGAGGGCAGCACAGCCCACCACGGACAGACCCAGATCTGGTTTCACTGCCACCTTCGACCTGCAGTCCGGGCTCCGGCGGCAGGCAGAGAGCTCCATGCCCAACAGGAGTCGCTCCTCCTTTGTCCAGGAGCAGAGCCTCTTTTCTAAACTGTAGCACAACAAAAATGTCACACAGATGATGACACAATTTTGGTAAGAAAACATAAAGCCAAGTGGTGGGGGAGTGGAGGAGGGGCAGTGATACTCAACAAAATCAGGCTCCCATAGAGAGCTCACACTGTCATCCAATCAGGCTCCCATAGAGCAGCTCCAGACTTTAAACTTGATGACATCACAAGTTTTAGACTTACTTCTCTGGTTTCTGGCTTTGAGACAAAGTAGCTCATGTTCACGAATATTGATTGAACTTTCCTCAGCCACTGAAATATTATATTGGGATTCCTCATTTAGGTGGTGTTCCCCTTTAAGCAGCAGGCACCACCTGTCCTACATGCCTCCTGTAACGTCAGCCCCTTAAAGTGCTTATCAAAGCTGTGACTGTCATGTCCAATATGTAACATTGAAGAGGACTTTGCTGTGCGACATGATTCTTAATTCTCAGTCTACTTTAATATACATCAGGGTTGATGATGGGTCCTACCCTCCACAGCAGTCTTATGTTCCCTGCCCTCCACGCTCTCCATCCCTACACAACTCTCATCTTTCTCCTTTTCTCTGTCTCCAATTATTGTTGTATTAACTTCATTAGAGAAACCATCAGTTGTGTAATTGGCCAATTGGCATGGGGATCAGGCTCCTTATCAAGTTTCATAGCAAATATTAAGCCCAACTGGAAACAGGAGTGCGCAGTAAGCCCCCCTGGGAGAGGCTTAGTATCTGAAACCCGCAGTTCACCCTCTCCTCGATTTTTCTGTCTCTGTCCTCTTTTTTTATGCTTGCTGCATCCTCCATCACCATGACTTCCTGTTTTCATCCCCCTATCTCCTCTTCCTGTGGTCAGTCCATCATGTGAGGATGTGTAGAGGTGTTGTTCTCCTTTCTTTCTCACACACTCTTTCCCTCTCTGTGTCCCGGCCTGTGCCCAGTGTCCTGCTGTCCTAATCTCATCTCAAGGGTGTAATCAATATATGAAATAACAAAGATGCATTACAACCTCTCCTCTCTCTCTCGCTCTCTCTCTCTCTCTCTCTCTCTCACACACACACACACACACACACACACACACACACACACACACACACACTCACAGATGTATTACCAGCATCATTAGATAAACATGATGACTGTGTAGATGTAATTACTGTTGAATCAACGATCATTAGCGGCAGCCAAATGCAAGCAGGATTATAGACATGCTGGTACACAAGAAAGGTACATCTTGTACTAGTTTGGACGTAAATGTGGAGCATGATCTGCCCTATTTTTGCCCAGCAGATTTACAACCACTTAATCTTAGCTCGAGGTGACAGGGGCTTGAGTTAAGTTACACTTTATTCATTACGCCGGGGAAATTTATGCAGCAACAACTAGTTTCCCTAAAATCCTATAAAGAGCATGTTTATTGTTGTGGATGAATAAATTTTTCAAAGGTGACTGCACTGTTCTTGGCAGAGCGCCTGGCCAGAGAGGGTCACACAAACCAACGCAGCTGCCGTATGTTCCCCGCAGCCAGTGTTTACTGTGTATTAAAATAATGTAATTCTGTGGCAGCCGCTGAATTTTGTCTTGCTGGGAAATTTCTGCCACGCGTTGTTTGCCAGAGGTTTGAATGCAGTTTGACCTTGCAATTTCATTTCACAGCCCAGGTGTTTATTTCCTCGAAACCAAAAGAACAGAACTGATAAAAAATATCCATTTAAAAAAACAGCCATTTATCCATTAAGTCAGAGCTGAAATTGATTACACAGACCCCCCCTTTAAAGCAAGACACCCTACATCTGTCTGTGTTACTATCCTTTGTATCTAACTCTTGTCCAGTCAATTGACTCTTTGCTAAGTCCCGCCCCCGGGCGCAGACTGGTCAATCATAATGTAGCATCAGTCCGGCTCAGACCAGGCTCAGACCAGGGTCCGACAACAACACAGCTGTGCTCCACTGACTCTAATGCAGTCGTTTCAGATTTCCTTCATTTTCAGGCTGGTTTTGTGGATTTGGAGCTAAATGTTGTGCCTGGGGCACGTCGTGTATTAATGATACTCGTTACCTGGAGAGGTTGGAAAAAGATATACGTTTCTTCCCTGTTCCAAAACCAAAATCAAACCCTGAAAAGTGTAGGGTTAGCTAGCTAGCTACTGAAGGTATAGCCTACTGAGTGTATACACATGCTGCTTTTGCTTTTTAATGATTATAACAGTGAAACAAAGACCGACCCTGCTGTACAGGAACCAGTGAAGGGAAGCAGGGAAATCTTGCTGATATTCAACCAGCTGTTTGTCATCGCAGTGTGCGCAGATGAACTTTGTTTGACTTCCCCCGGAGATCCTGCCCATCCAGCGGTGGTCCAGGTAATGGCAGCTGCACAGGAGTGAAGCGAAAAAAAGGTTCATCTGCACACACTGCGATGCCACACAGCTGGTTCAATATCAGCAAAGTTTCCCTTTATATTCATTGTCTTGTGTGGCGATCAGCAGTGATGTGGTGGTTCACTTTGACACTGTGATCTGTAGCCTATAGTTCGGTTTTAGCTTCTATCTTTGTCTTTTTAACCTGTTGTTGCTGCTGAGTCAGTTTGACATCCTGGATATATCCTTCAAACACAGACTGTAGACCCCTCTGTCTGCTTCTCTCTGGAATCACTCTTTCATTTTTCCAAAAATATGATATTATTTCTTCAGGGAGTGCAGTTAGTTAAAGTGTGGGCTCCACGCTTACTCTGACAGCTTGTCGGACCATCACAAAGACTCAGCTTTGCGAAAGGTCAGTTGGGTAAAATCCTGATTTACATCCAGTTTCAGTGTTTGTAAAATTATTTGCTTTCCATAACATCTATGCATGACAAGGATAATGTTAAAGGGGAAATAGGCAAGTTTTCAACTTGACTTTGTCCTACGAAAATGCACACACAGCAGTTTGTATGATAGCACTCCCATAACATTACGCCCTTAATGTAGAGTTACACTGTTTTTATATAAAAATATCAAATAACAGCAAGTGACATCAATAAAGAGAATTATGGCTGGCCAAAATTTAGAATTTTAGTTCACATCATATGAAATCTGCAAGGACATATGTCATGTCTCACCATCATCTGTGTTTAGCTTTAACATGAGAGGCACAAAGTGGGGCGAGTCTGTGGCTACACTCCCATCCACCACTCTGACCACCACACCCTTAATTTCCACCTTGTTACATACAGTAAAGGGCACACTACTTCCTGCATTGGTAGTGAATGTAAGTATTGGATACTGGACTGACATTTGATGATGCTCTTATGTACAGCACCTTCTTTGAATTGCCTTGACAGCACACATCTCTACTAACCCTCTTTCCACAGTTCCCTCCTCTGACTCACTTTCTCCATGACCTATTCTTGCTAAATTGTTTCTTTGCTTCCTCCCTCCTGCTGTCCCAGTATGTGCGCTCCCTCCCTGCGTCCCTCCCTTCCTGGGTGGGAGTCAGTAGCAGTGACGTAGCTGTTGTTTCATCACCACAGAAACAGTCCAGACTGCAAGGACAGCAGCTCGTCGTCTTTCCCTTTCCCTCTCTCTTTCTCTCTCTCTCTCTCGCTGACACACAACAATTTCCCTCTGCAAACAGCGTCGCTCTGTGTGCAGGTGCAAGTGAGCGTGTAGCACAGAAAGAAAGGTGTCGTCCTCGTGCCCATTCAGGGCAGCTGTGGAGACACGCAGCAGGGATCCGCCCGAGGGACAGTGGTCTTACCAAGCTTTGCCTTTTCACAGGTCAGCGGTAGAAAGCTCACACTGTCCTCCATACCTCAGGCTGCAGAGAACAAAGAGAAAGAACAATGAACAATGTCCAATTCTCCTAGTCTGTCTTAGCTTATGATGCTTATTCAAGCATTGTCCACCCTTGGCTAGTTTGAGGTAACATACTGCAGCATTACATATACGGGGCGACACAGTGGTGCATTGTGTGGAAGCTGAACCTGTGGAAAGAGCTGGCCAGTGCGTGTGTGTGCTTTTCCTCCGGACAGTGGAATGAATGGTGTTGAAAAGGAATTTAGGTTTGGCCGGTGGTGACTGAGTGAGACTCTGGTGTGCTTTGGCTGTGACTTTCCCCTTTTAGTTTTAGTCTTTGAGCCTCAGGTAGCAATTGAGAGGCTACTCAAACTCCACAGAGCGTTGTTGATTAAATCCAACAGAGGAAAGGGGTAGAAACAGTCCTTGGCACCTCTCGTTTCTCTCCTCGACAACAGCGTGCTGTTACTGCCTCAAGTTTGTTATTTCACATTTTTCTACTGTGTGCGATTTGAGTGTTATTGTGGTTCACAACCACTTGACACAGCTACATGAGATAATGGAGAATGTGCTATTATGATTCTAGCTAATGAAATGGAAGAAGGGGCCTATTAATTTCACATAAGCACTCAATTAAAACTCTCGTCTTGTCCTCCCATCCACTAAATCAGAAGTGCAGTGGTTTACAGCCTTTACACTAGTATAAATACAGCTATTGATTTACTTTCAGAGCGGACATGTGAATTCAGTGTATTGTGTCTATTGTACGAGCAACGAATGAATTCACTTGATTTATTTGAAAACCTGATATAGTTGTTGTCAGGGGTGTAGTGTGTATTTGGGTTATGTAACCACTGTTTCTACGGTGTGAAATTTACATATATTAGTCAGGTAAAATCTTACTCTTAAGCCCTATCCACAAAGGAAAAGTATAACCTGGGGATCTTTGGTAATTTGTCATAATTGCGGAGTTTATGTGCGATCTGGCATCTCAGTAATTTAGGGTTTGTATTTAGGTGTTCTGTTTTCTCCACACTTCTTTTCTGCCTCTTTCCTGGTCAAGAATTTTGGAGGCTGTGTTGGCATATATATCAATGAGAGTTTTCGACAGACTCATCTTGCCACACAGCATTGAGACCCATTTGCAGAGAGAGCAGCTCAAATCCATCCGATGACAGAAATCGCCAAAGATAATTAGATGGATGGCGTGTGATAATGTGTGGCGGAATCGGTTCTGTTTGTTTAACCCATATTTAAAGTAAAGAAAAAAAAAATGTGGTTAACATCACCGCTAATGGTGCTGTGTTGTGTGTCTGTGTTGTGTAGAGTGGAGTTACAAATGACTGTGCCCACCATATCTGGGGAAAATGTCAGTAAATTCCAGTAAAATACAGGCTTTGTTTATCCTGTGCAAATATGCTGCATGAAACACAACTGTGGGGGATCATTTCTAAATCACATGAGGTCCCCTGCTAATATAAGTCCTGTGCAAATAGGGCTCATATACAGTACAGGCCAAAAGTTTGGACACACCTTCTCATTCAATGCGTTTTCTTTATTTTCATGACTATTTACATTGTAGATTCTCACTGAAGGCATCAAAACTATGAATGAACACATGTGGAGTTATGTACTTAACAAAAAAAGGTGAAATAACTGAAAACATGTTTTATATTCTAGTTTCTTCAAAATAGCCACCCTTTGCTCTGATTACTGCTTTGCACACTCTTGGCATTCTCTCCATGAGCTTCAAGAGGTAGTCACCTGAAATGGTTTTCCAACAGTCTTGAAGGAGTTCCCAGAGGTGTTTAGCACTTGTTGGCCCCTTTGCCTTCACTCTGCGGTCCAGCTCACCCCAAACCATCTCGATTGGGTTCAGGTCCGGTGACTGTGGAGGCCAGGTCATCTGCCGCAGCACTCCATCACTCTCCTTCTTGGTCAAATAGCCCTTACACAGCCTGGAGGTGTGTTTGGGGTCATTGTCCTGTTGAAAAATAAATGATCGTCCAACTAAACGCAAACCGGATGGGATGGCATGTCGCTGCAGGATGCTGTGGTAGCCATGCTGGTTCAGTGTGCCTTCAATTTTGAATAAATCCCTAACAGTGTCACCAGCAAAACACCCCCACACCATCACACCTCCTCCTCCATGCTTCACAGTGGGAACCAGGCATGTGGAATCCATCCGTTCACCTTTTCTGTGTCTCACAAAGACACGGCGGTTGGAACCAAAGATCTCAAATTTGGACTCATCAGACCAAAGCACAGATTTCCACTGGTCTAATGTCCATTCCTTGTGTTTCTTGGCCCAAACAAATCTCTTCTGCTTGTTGCCTCTCCTTAGCAGTGGTTTCCTAGCAGCTATTTGACCATGAAGGCCTGATTCGCGCAGTCTCCTCTTAACAGTTGTTCTAGAGATGGGTCTGCTGCTAGAACTCTGTGTGGCATTCATCTGGTCTCTGATCTGAGCTGCTGTTAACTTGCGATTTCTGAGGCTGGTGACTCGGATGAACTTATCCTCAGAAGCAGAGGTGACTCTTGGTCTTCCTTTCCTGGGTCGGTCCTCATGTGTGCCAGTTTCATTGTAGCGCTTGATGGTTTTTGCGACTCCACTTGGGGACACATTTAAAGTTTTTGCAATTTTCCGGACTGACTGACCTTCATTTCTTAAAGTAATGATGGCCACTCGTTTTTCTTTAGTTAGCTGATTGGTTCTTGCCATAATATGAATTTTAACAGTTGTCCAATAGGGCTGTCGGCTGTGTATTAACCTGACTTCTGCACAACACAACTGATGGTCCCAACCCCATTGATAAAGCAAGAAATTCCACTAATTAACCTTGATAAGGCACACCTGTGAAGTGGAAACCATTTCAGGTGACTACCTCTTGAAGCTCATGGAGAGAATGCCAAGAGTGTGCAAAGCAGTAATCAGAGCAAAGGGTGGCTATTTTGAAGAAACTAGAATATAAAACATGTTTTCAGTTATTTCACCTTTTTTTGTTAAGTACATAACTCCACATGTGTTCATTCATAGTTTTGATGCCTTCAGTGAGAATCTACAATGTAAATAGTCATGAAAATAAAGAAAACGCATTGAATGAGAAGGTGTGTCCAAACTTTTGGCCTGTACTGTATACAGTGTCATCATGCTGAGAATATTACACAGCAGTCAGCCAAACAGCTAAGTAGTATAAGGCGATGTAGGGCGATGTAGCAGGTTGTAATTAGCGTGTCATTAAGCAATATAGGTGAATGAACACAAGTAGTTTGTGCTTTGAATTATTTCATTTCCTCATGCTGAGCAAATGAAGCTGCATTTGAAACATCCATTCTGAGGAGAGGGTGTAGTGCAGGCAGAGGTCAAGCTCATCTACATCTACACATCTCTCTCTACAGTCATAGTCTTGACCATGAAAAGGGAACTAAGCGAGTTCAGCAGGGTGGTTTTGTAATGTTTCTTTGCAAACGTATCACAAATAAAGAAACTGACAAAAAAGTGATGCATATTTCACATGCAGTTAGCTCGTTATAGACTGAGAGGAAATAATTTAATTCACCGTGCCGATCAAAGGTCACCACAGGCGACTACCAGCAACTTTAAAGGTGGAATGTTTTCTTTCGTGTTGCTCAGGGCATGAGTCCACGTCATGAAACCAATTAACACACCTTAAATGTCAATATGATTAGCAGTCTGGGTGTTTTTATGTCTCGCAGCGTCATTTCAGGGCGAGCTACACCTTTGGCTTTTGTTTGTCGGTATCAAAATAAAGATTTAATTAGAAAGTTTAACAGTAAAATTCTGACATATGGTTTTGGGATGAGATAGAGGCTATATGACCACCAATTCACATTCAACAAGCTCTATTAGAGGTTGGTAAATGTAGCCGCAGAGCAGGGGCGTAATTATAGATAGCACAGGCAGTGCCGTTGCACTGTGGCCCCTGAGGTGGAGAGGCCCATAAAGAAAGCACGCCCTTGCAAGGGATTCAGATTGCCACCTTGGAAATATAGTACCTGTGTTCAAAGATATATGAGGGCTAAAGAGGGTGTATATGTGTGCTCTTTTTTTTTTTTTTGCAACGTGAGAAGTGTCCATCATCACAAGTATCATATCTAAATTTGCTCCAGTGTAAAAGCACCAGATTTTATTCAGATAGATGGCAGGCTTCTGAGGTTAAGCTAATCTTCTGGCTGTCTCCCAGTGACAGCTCAACCTTTGACATCCAGGATCATTAATGTGCACTCATGCTCCTGAGCAGGCTGCAGAGAAAAAGCATAAAAGAGGAGAAGAGGCTTCAAGCCCCAAAGGACTTCTCTTGAAGTCTCAGTGACAGCCCCTGGGACTCCCAGAGATGAAATGAAAACAGCACAGAGCCATCTGATACTCCGCTGCTTATTTCCAAAAGGCTCTCTGGCTCACTTTGAAACCTTAAATTATGGCTGCAATAAAAGTTAAAACAGAATTGTGCTATTTAGTGAGTTAACTGCTTTGGGTTTATATTTTCATTTAGCAGTTAGCCAGCTCCAGTGAACTGTTCGTTAATGCTCAATAATGTAGCACTTATAAGCCTCTTAATCGTGCACTTTAATCAATGTACTTTTTGTGTGTGGTTTTAATTGTTACAAGACACAGCAGTGTTTTTTTACAGACCAAACTGTCATCGAGGTTTCTTCATTTGCTCCTTTTTTCCTTGTATCGAAAGTCACTCCCAATTCAGACAGCAATAAGTCATGTGACACAAGGAAAATGAACTTCTTGAAAATGAGACGTCCTTTGCCGTTAAGCTAATGGCAAGTGCACAGCAAGCCATGAAAAAGTTGAGGGGTAATCAGAGAGGAAATAGTGGTCTAAGATGTCCTTTATCCACACACTTAAATAAGGGAAGGGCAGTGCATCAGCCTAATCAAATTACTGTGAAAGTGCACTGCGTACGCAAATGAGGACGGCTGCCCTTTTATAAAATTTGGAACATTTCAGTGGTCATGAACATCAATCACCCTTGTTTACTCTTCATTCTGTCCTCCTCGCTCTCTAGGAAACAGGAGCTGCTCAACATTTCCAACGTCCCTCTGGGAGAATGTCCCCCCTCACCGCCCCGTACTGCACCGCCCAGCATGAAGGTAAGACACACACACACACACACACACAATAATGTGCATGTTCATATACTATATGGTAGATATTGATTCACAGAGTTTTTCATTGACGTATGTTGCCCTTTAGACCTTTCAGCCTATTAGAAAATGTATTGACTGTGATTATACTAATTGAAAAATCTTCACGCAAAGCAGTTCAGAGACAGTGACAAACTGCAGCATCACAGCACCTTAAAGTTAACAACATTATACATATTACATAACAATGGTTTGGGTCATGATGTTGTTTTATGTCACAACATTTATCATTTTTTAATAATCCATGGCACTATTTCAACATGTTTCCTATTATTGCTTTATATTCTGGCAGCATTTTATTTTTAAAGCTGAAAAATGTAAATATTCAATGTGCATCTCCTGGAATATTTTACTTTTTTATCTACAAATTCTACAGCTCAAACATCCTGCATGATTATATGGTTTTGTGCTATTATAATCTGAAAGTTATCAAGTCAATCAAGATTTAAGTAAGGACAGGCTCTGTTCAAGCAAAATTCTTCATAATTTATTTCAAATATGGCTTTCACAGAGGGTAAAATAAAAGAGTAAAATGCTCCTCCAGGCATGGAGTGATGTAATCCTTTTTGTAATGTCTGCCAGATATAACTGTTGATATTTGTTGAGTCGTCTCTGGAGGCAAGGGAAATAAAAGCCGGATCATAATCTTGCTTGTTTTTATGTCCCCTCATTAGACTGTTTCAATTTGCAGTTCTGTTTGAGTCTTTGTGCTGGGTCCTATCGCCAGTGAAAGGTTGTGTGTGAAATTGCAGTTGAATTATGCTGCGGTGTTTATTTGTCCATGACCAACTATCAGTGGCAGAGCCAGATGTTGTAAACACTTGGGGCTCAGGCCAAACTTAGGTGGTTCCAGGAGAATTATTTCTCATTTACAGCAGCTATATGCACTGTTTTTCAAGTCATTTGAGGAAATAGAATGCTTAAAATTCTGTACTCATAAGTGCTATTGTAGGCAACTGGGCTTGCTTGAGCTTCCTGAGTACATTTCACCTCTCATCCAAGAGGCTTCTTAAGTTCTAACTGACTGGTGCGGAGTCACAGGCTTTAAACACGTAACGAGTTGCTGAGGTTTCATGTGAGCTCTGAGTTTCAGAGTTGATAAGGTCTCTGTACAATTCTGTACATTATTTGGAAGATACGAAATAGTATATAGGCCCTGCAGGTTTTATTTTCCTTGTCAACTATTGTGTTTTTTTTCCATTGTTCTCCAACTGTCTTCATCACTCTGAAGTCATAACATAAGAAATGTTGATAAATTTTCGCTCCTACAGCCTAAAAAGACGCAAAACTTGTCCAATGTTATTATTTTTAAGTTACATAGCAGGGTAGTAAATTGGCGATAACAGCATTACTAACCTTAGGGTTAATAATCTGGGCTGCTCTAATTGCAGATCAAGGATCCCCAGCACTTTCAAGTGAATGTGGTCTTCATTACTGTGAACTGAATATCAGGCCAACAGAGCTACATTTACTCAATTGAAATAGATTTCGTTAGGGAATAGCATAGTAGGATAAACAACATGAGCGTATTTTATAATCTGAATAACACAAAGTTGAAGGTATTTTAATAACCTAAAAGATTTGAGGCTTTTAGAGGCGTCGGTAGCGTAGTGGATAGTGCCGGCGCCCCATGTACAGAGGCGAGGCCTCGCTGCAGCAGTCACAGGTTCGACTCCGGCTTGCAACCATTTGCTGCATGTCACCCCCCGCTCTCTCTCTCACCCCATTTCACTCTGTCCTGTACATTAAAGGCAAAAGCCCAAAAAATAATCTTTAAAAAAAAAAAGATTTGAGGCTTTTGAGAGCACACTGGGGGTCAGAGCCCCAGAAAGCCACTCTCCTGCTCTGCCTCTGCCAGCTACAGTAGGAAAAGATTGGCAGCTTTACTCTCAGTTGCTATCCTGACCACAAATTGTGACGTTCAATCAAACTGTGTCATCAAAGGAGACTCTGGCCAAAGCTGTGACTCGGCAAATTGAAAAGAATATCAAAGCAAAGCCAAACTGAATATGAATACAAATTGAATCCATCAGACTGTAGAGGATCATCTCTCTCAGGTGCTGTCACACTGATTCACACAGTGAAATATGATCATCACATATAGAAAAAATATTTTTACTATTTACATGAGATTATAAGGTGGTGATGTTTTCAGCCATTCATTACTTACACTGTATTGCACTTCTCCCACAGCTGAGGAATTTTTCATTTTTACTCCGGCATGATAAAAGAGAGGATACATTTTGCAGGGAGGCAGATTAACAGGGTGATATACAGGAAATAGATGACGGCTCCTGCAAGAGGGAGCCACTTTCTGCAGTATGTCACCTTGAACTAAGCCATCATTATTGAATCTGCTGAAGACAACATAGAGGGAGATAGCACAGAGAGGAGGAGGAGAGAACTGGAGAGACAAAGTTTGCTCATCGTGAGAAAGAAAGAAAGATGGATTGACTGAAAATATGGTCACGCCAAGACAGGAAATAACATCATAACATATGAGATAAAATATATGACAGAAATATAACTCATCCATTTTTCTCCTCATGTGTGGCTGATTTCTGGTAATTATTAATCAGCAGCCCACATTTTTGCTGGTCTAATGGTCAGATATTCATCATCAGTGTCACACAGGCAGAGAAGTTATGAAGCTTATAATTTCCTGAAATCACAGACCGCATCAATCCATCACAAGACTATACAAACGTCAGCTGCACTGTGTATGACAGAAGAGATGTGTTGAGCAAACCATGATGTGCAGTAGCCTTAACATTCACATTACATTGGCTTTCTTCAGACACATTCATCCTGCTTCTCAGATTGGTAATAAATATTGTTTCAGTTTATGTTGTTTCATTTGCATCACTTTAGATTGATAGATAAACTATGTGTAAGTTGAAGCAGCAAAACCTAAAACATGTTCCAAAAAATGCCAAAAAACAGTGTCTGAATCTCAGGCTGTCTAATCCCCTGCTGTGCATTTTATCTGCTGGATAATGGACTACTCATAAATACAAAAACATTCACATCTGATTGCACAGATGACATGTCGTTGCTACGCAGTGCAGTTATTGGCACTGTCCTTCTCACACAGTGGCCATAAAGATGAGGCTCCTGGGAGGCAACACATACTGCATCACAGTACTGGAGCTACTGTGCACAGCAACTGTGTGTTCTGCGTGAGGACATGTTGTGTTTAAGAGGGTTTTTCAGTGGTTAGGACGGGCGTTAAAGCTTGGAGGTCAGATAACAATGGAGGGTAAATACATACTGTGGTAGACGGGGTTAAAGTAGGGCATAAATGGGCTAAAGGAAAGTCCTCACTGGTGTCTCTAATTTCACTCTAATTTCACACAATGTAGTGTGTTTGTGCGTGTGTGTACTCTATTTTGCTACATAGTGAGGACCAAAAATCTATTTTAGCAACACAGAGCATATGTGAGCAGTCCTCACTTCTTTAAATGTCGGTTTGAGGTTAAAGCCCAGTTCAGACCAACGATTCACGACGAGGCGAAACCGCTTTAGAACCTTGCAGAGAAAAGTTGCAGCTGTGTGAACTGACCGGTCTAAGCTTGACTGAAGCCAGCTGATGATGTCACCTGCAGTTTCGCTGGTCAAATCACTGGCAGCTGGTTTCAGAACATAAAGCATGTCACCTGTTTCTACAGCCAATCAGATTGTAGTGAAGTTTGCTGATCAAGTCAAAATGATCGCGGACAGCGTGTTCGCTTGCTGCAGCAGGCGCTCTGTCCCTGCCAAACCCTCTCGATGCTGGACGGTGGGTCGCTGCTGTGCTTATGTTCCCTCACATACACATGTTCTCATTGACTATCTAATTGGCGCTGCTTACTCATATTATTTTAGCATATTGATTATGAACACAGTCCATCTGATGCTCGTTTAGTTTGTTTTTCACCGTTTCATCACTTCTACAAATGCAGCTGTAGCCAGTATCTCACTATCACTGTCCTCATTCAGATTTTAAGAAGCTACAAATTATGATCAGCCACAAAATAAGTCTGAAAAGCTGGACAACAGAATGAAAGTACAGAGAGTTGTTGAATAGAGATGATACACCGTCTCCTGTAGTTGCATTGGTGTGAACGGGCAGGTTTTTGCAACGTTATAGAATTGTAAGTAGTTGCACGTTTGAACTCATCTCGTCGCAAATCTTTGGTCTGAACTGGACTAAAGACTTGGTTGTAAGATTCTTGTTACAATTAGGGTTAGGTTAGGGTTGGAATTGAGGCTAGGCATGTAGTTTTTATGGTTAAAGTTAGGGGCTAAGGAAAGCATTATGTCAGTGTGGGTCCTCACAAAGATAGATAGAACTCATGAGCAAAATAAGCAGTGAATGTCATGGCTGAGCATTTCCCCCCCTTGGAACTGCAGTGTACCAATGACAGTCTTAAGAACGGGATTCAGACTTCCTGCATTCGTTTTACCTCATATATCCAGGGAACCAATCCTGTCAACACAAGGAGTTGGGCTTTCCATAACACCGTGGTGAAAGTTAAGATTCACTTTCACTTTAACTTGTCAGAGCTGGCGGATGGGATCAGGGTTTATCTAACAATAGCAACACATTATTAGCTGTTTGATGCATTGTCAAGCTCAAGGCTCATGTTTGCTGTTACTGTTTACAAGCAGAGGCTTGTGTGTAAGCTGAGCACAGTGAAGGTGAACTGGTGAACTGCTGCAGGCGAGCGCCTGAAAGGTGGGGCTGATTTACATATTCATAGATTCATGCGTATTAAAGAAAGGTGTAGAGTTCATTCTAAGCCTTTTTAAGGCATGAAGGATTTTTCTGAGAGAAACATGTAACTCTGATAAACAGAAATGACTTTCTGGAGCATAATCAGTGCCTGGAGACTTTAACAGTCAGCCTTCAAAGACACTCCTGCTGACGCAGTAAAACAAAACTAAGACAGGCCCACACAGCTGACTGAGTGTGTGTTCATGTGTGTGTTTTGTGTCAACACACACACACACACACACACTGGAATAACCTGTTTGGTTTCCACGTATGACTTAGTTTGCTTCGTGACTTGACTTTCCTGTTAAGCTTTAGGCGTTATAAGACAAAATACACATTAAAAGTGAGTGAGATAGGAGTCACTTTCTAAATGTAGAAGGGAGGTCAGGATAAGAGGAAGGCAGAGACATCAGAGGGCTCAGATGTTACAGCAGCTGTTGCTCAGGTAAGTCTGCATTTTGACTCAAAGAACAGCCAGACACTCATGTTTACTGTGGGAGTTCACCGGCATAGCAATTCTTCATCTACTTTAGGTAGAAACTAACTTAAAATTAAACCGTTATCTGTGGAAATTTTGTCTTCTATTTCTCACTTGACTGCTCAGCAGCGGCATGTTGATTGCCAAGTAAATACAACATCTAGCTACTGTAAACTTAACAGCAATGTGCCTAGTTTGAAAAAGCTGGCAGGGAAACAAGCACTGCGTCTCTGAAACTTCTACAGTGTTGTGTTGTATTTATAGCAGATTTACTCCCACAAGTGAAGCATTTCACAACATCATTTCGTAACCCAGCGACCAAGCCAAAGCGGTATTGACTGATGTATCAAATACAGATGTGTATGAGTGCAGATATCACCCAGTGTACCAGATATCTGACAGAGCTGTGCTATAAGGATGCTACAAAGGTGTTTGTGTCTTACTGTACATCTGATAGCTGCAGTGGCCAGAGCTGCCAACTCAGGCTCATCCCTTCATCCACCCGTCACCTTTGTGACCCAGAGAGGGAGTTGTGTTGTAGGCAGGAGAGGAGAGTCTGTGGATGCACCGTCCGGTCGTGCTAGAACAGTTCTGACTTTGGCTGAGGCGCAGGTATTTTGAACAAGGATGTGATTAACAGAACTGAACTGCACTTAACAAGAAATAACAAGTGGCTGTGTGTGATACCTGTGGTGCGATAGACTGTATATAGAAATAGACAATGAGTCCCTACTTACTTCCAACGTACAAAAAGGAAGCTAAAGTATCGTGGATGCGGTTGTTGCCATCTTAGACTAGTGATGCTGTTTGGAGTGGCGATCTCACCGGTATTGAGTTCCCACCCATTCATCTGTCTGACCAATCGCGAAGAGCACCTCTGACACGGGCACACTGGCTGGAACACATTCATGATGTCAAAGATACAGAACAGGTTATTCCTTATTAGAAGAATGAACACTTGAACATACTTCAGTGTGATAAGAACTACCGATCAAGATGCTTTGGCTTCACTTTATTGGGAGCTTTCATGCCGTCTATTTGTATCATACAATCTATGTGTGGTACTCTTGTGAGTTGGACTCAGTAGGACCGGAGAGGAGAGAAAATAAATCAACAATTTATGACAGAAAGAGAGAAACTCATAAGAGAAACACTGTGGATCTAGCTTGTCCGCTTTAATTCCTTTTCCTGAGCTTTCAATTAGTGTTTTTGATCAATTTAAATGCTGTAATATTTCTGTAATTCTGCAGATAACATGATGAGACATGGAGGCCACTGTCCCTGTCTGTGACTTCTCATCATCACTGTTGGTGTGCGCATGACTTTACATGAATATGTGTGAATTCTAGCAGCCAACGAGTCTGTCAGTCAGGCAGGCAGCTGATCTAATCAGCCTGCAGTCTGTGATAGCCCCAGCGGGTTGCCATGGGAGATGAGAGATGCAGATGTTGTTGCTGGGCTATAGAGAGAGAGAAAGAGACTTAGAGGCAAAACATACAAAGACACAGGATGTGGGAGACAGAGAAGCAGACATGGGACAAAAACGAGAACATAATGGAGCGTTAGGAGAAAAGAGAGGACGGATTAGCATAGTGAGACACTTGGATAAAAGAGCCAGAACAAAGTGCAAGGACAGAAAATAAAGACATCCAGGTGCTTTTAGATTGACAACGAAGCAGAAAGACGGATAGGTGTCTCTTGTCCTTGCTCTTGTCTCATCACTGCAGGGGATGTAGATGATGATTGAACACACTGTCAGCGCTACAGGATCCCACTGAAATGCTGCCAGGTCAAGCTGCATCAGTGCATCTTTTAAACTGTCACGGTCAACAGTGTGTGAGGACGTGCGGCTCACACCTCAATAGCTTCAAAAAGGAAAAAAAGCCAAGGCTGCCTTTTAGAATACACCTCCTTCCTCCCTCTTGCCACCCTCATATGATCCCAGTAACACACACAGACACACACACTTCATGAAACATGTGCAGTTGGCTGAGAGCACATGCTGGCTGCCAAAGTTGCTATCTAACAGATATAGACAGCTGCGCTTATTGTTGGTGTGGCTGTCTGGTGTTGACTCTGCAGGTCCAGCTCACAGCGCTGTAACGCCTTACAACACCTTCAACTGGTTAATATTAACTCCTTGATAAGCTCTGTGTGTGTGTGTGCATGTGTGTGTTTGTGTGTGGTTCTGTCTGCAGTGGGAGTGGTAATCATAAGTGCAGTTAACCAGTGCAGGGAATAACATAAGCTTTTATTACAGTAGTGCTGTCAAAATGTAGTCATTGACAGATTTTTACAGCGAGAATACAGTCGTTGAAAGGACTGTAAAACACTTTAACAGACTTTCCTGGTTAAGGAGCCACAGTTCATTGGTAAGACATTTATTTCCTGGTTTCTCTTGCTCTGTTTTATGACGCTACTGAGTGTGCAGCACCCAGACGGGCACTTTAACAAGTGTGACAGTGCATCTTAGTGTGTGGTATTGGCTGTCAAAGTAAAGTGTGGTTTTACTGGAGAGAATTTTTATCAATGAAAATAAGTTCTTTTATTTTTTTCCATTTGTTACAACATGATTTAACAGCAATGTACTGTGTAGGTTGTTAAAGAGTAAGCATGGCACTGCTGCTGTAGATCCAGGAATGCCTTTGTGAATTTCTTCATTTAAACCAACTTCTTTTTGTAATATAAAGTTTAGTGTTGGTTTTGGTTTTGGTGCCATGAATTGACATCTCCTGTGTGTGAGTGAGCCAGGCCCTCGGGAACACAGCTCAGCCTTGCTTCTAATTTTTCCTAGTGGCCACTCATGGTACTGCAGCGAAAAAATCCCCTGCAGCCCAAAAAGCATTCCCCATTTATTATAAAAGAGACATCAGTAAAACTGTTGATGGGACACTTTGAACTGCAAACAAGCTCAATTTTGACTCTTTTAATTGTGATTTTTTTGAGGTTTGATATTTGTTAAACAATTAAAAAATCTTTGACATTATCGCAATGTGAAGTCTATGAGCTGAGCGGGAACTCACGGGTGAGGCCAGCGGAAGGAGCACAACTGGGCATATTCATTTGGCTGCATATCGTGGAAGTAAACCTGGAGGCAAAAACTTTTTAACGTATGAATAGGGGCCATCTTTGGATTCAGCTAGTTATTGCTTAGTCTGAGTGGGCGGAAGTTCGCTGCAGAGATCAGCCTCTCATTGGGCGGAACAAGCCACCCGCTGAAATCCCGCCCTACCACCTCCGGTTGTGTAGCTGTTTTCAACCGTTTTCAACACGTCCTTTACTAACTTTTGCGGTGTTTGATCTTGCAGGGATGTAGCCATTTTTCTGCCATGGTTCACGTCCTGTAGGTGATATTTTTGTGGGCGTGTTACACCAAAACCTGATTCCTCCCGGCAATATTTTTGCAAGCGCACCGTTGCTGTGGCACCGCCCAGAACGATTGTGATTGGTTGAAAGAAGTACAAGCAGCCGGGGCGTTTTTTTCTCCAATCTCAAAGTGAGAGTCGGCCTAGCCAGACCTTTCTTTTCTTGAGAAAGGTCTGGTGAGCGAGACTAGTTATTGCTACACATTTCTGGAGTACATTTACGTGTACGTGTACATTTGTGTGCACATACTTGAACCCCTTTTCCACTGGACAAAAAACCCACACTAACATCTGGCTTTTTATAGGTTTATATAGTTTTCAAAGGTTATATTTGGTTTTCATTCTCGGGACAAATTACTTTGTAGTAGTCACAGGTATTTACCGGCTCCAATCAGGAGTGATGGAAACATGCAATGTATCCTCATACAACAGTTCATATGACATCTAACGAAATTAGCGTCCCATGAATGGTGCTGCAGTGTTACGTAATTAACATAAAGTTACACAAGTTAGGTATAGGAAAAGAAACATGGTTGGGCATTGTCACGTTACATATTTAACATAAACTTTACATACTTAATCTTAAGTTTCATACGTTGGGTTTTGGCAAATAAAGTTAGGTAGGTTGGGTGTAGGAGAAGAAACATGGCTGGGTGTTGTCACAAACTTGATGTTAAGTTACGTACTTATTGTAACGTTATGTTGGTTGGGTTTAAGAAAAAAGTTACGTAGGTTTAGGAAAAGAAACACGGAGACAACGTACCATAAAATAACCCGAAGTTCTCTTGGTTTCACACGGGACACAAACACTGGTCTCCTGGGGGAAAGTCCTGTGTTTGTTTGGCCCATCCACCACCCCAACCTATGCAGACTTTCACTCTTTATACTACTTCCTTCGTAACTCCCCTTAGCGCATTGGTCACATGATCTCAGCTCTTCCTTCTTATAGGTATATGTACGAGGTATATGTATGAACAATGCATCACAACAGCTTGACACATGACACTCAGGTGGACACACTAATTTTCGCTCCTTATGCAGTGTGACCATCAGTAACGAATACAACTCTTTTGTTATCTTAGGCACAAACTCCATCAGTCTATGTCCAAGCAGTGCTCGAGGATTGTTCCAAATGAGTTAGCAACGAGTTTGAAAGAAAGAATGAATAAGTATCAGATACATGCTGCCCTTTACTGTTTACTAATACTGTTTTCTGGTGTGATTGTGACATTTAATGTGACACCAGAAAAATCAGAAAATCATACTCATCTACTGGTAATGGGAAATAAGTCAATTGCCAATTTTTAGCAGGTTTCCCTACGTTAAAAACGCACATGCCGATTGTGAAGGAAAGAGGGTGTTGTATAACCTAAACCACCCTGCACACCTGGCATTTACACATTATATATGTGCGAAAATGTGAGCACAAAGACACAGAGCATGTAGACCATTATCACCCTCACAGCTTGTTTATGTGTCAAGGTGGATGCCCCGGGGGGTGGAGACATGTGAATGCACTCAAGGATGCATATATTTGTGTGAGCATGTGGTATTTTCTGAGGAAGTGGTTGCTTATCAGTGTGTGTGCATGTGAGGCTGGAAGTCTCTCCCCTGCTTTGCCCTCTTGACACGGCTAAGTTTATACTGTGGGGGAGAGCTGGCCAGCAAGATCGGCTGCTGTCAACATCGATGTCAGTAATGTAAGACCTTAATATTCAGACAGTTTGGTAGCATTGAAATACTCGTTTTAAGTGTAAATTAGAGAGGAGTCAACTAAAGGGCGCTGACTCTGCTCTTGTACTGACTTAACTTGTGTTTGGTGTCAGTAGATTTTGGTGGTGCTCTGAAAGTTTAGCAGTGTCGAACACTACATGTTTTGTAATCTTCCTCTGTCTGTTTCAGTCTGCAGAGTTCTTCGATATGCTGGAGAGGATGCAGGTACGAAATTCTCATTAATTCTTTATTTTCCTGTGAATTCTGTTTCTTTTCTTGTATCTCATTCTTGTTTCGCTTCCTCTATTTTCTCCTGTTGAGCAAAAGTTGCAGATGTGCAGAGTAGCAGCATGTTTGTGCCATCTGGAGATCCTTGCACTGAGTAAAACTTTGAACAGAACATGAACATACCGTAGGATGGCGTCTGTCCTCTCTCGTTTTCTCTGTCCACACCCAGATTTAACTTAACAAGGATAACCCCTAACCCTGACCCGAGCCCGCTGGGTTCAGTCTGTCACTCAGATTGGATAATGGGCATGCTGGGGGCAGAGAAGAATAGCACTGGAAAGATCTGAACTGGCATAACTATTTTCTCCTTCTCTATGTGGCATTAATTCAATTCATTGATTTTTTTTAAAAAGTGTTTTTCTCTCTGTAGGAGTTCTTTGTGCCCGTCCTCAGGCCCCTAAGGGCAAAGGCGTTGAGCAGTCTGAGGACACATGGGGATATTGAAAGAGAGACAGGAGGAGGAGGAAGGTGTGAGGAGAAAAAACAAGCACAAAAAAGAGAGATGGTGGCCAGTGGACGATACAAAGAATAGAAAAAAGTGGAAGTGGGTTTTTTCAAGTTCTTCAGGGGGAAATAATGGTTTGTGGTTTACGATGAGATTTTGAAAATGTGTGAATTGGGCAGTTGTACCAGGTCTGGCCACTGGAAATGTTCATAAATTGAGGGTGAATTGACTCTTGCTTTTATGCAGCATCAACATCCAGTACGTGTGAACTGACCAGTCACTGAAAGGAATGAGCGAGAGAAAATTAGTTTTATGCAGCAATCCGTGAACGCAGTACATTAAACTACCAAAAAAAGTAATGATGAAGGCTCTTCCACCTCCCTCACAAACCTCTAATGTAGAGTCATTATTGTCATTAAAGGATTAGTGTGCTTATATTTCTTTTTATCAACAAATCCTGTGAGAAAGATCAAAAGCAGCACTGCACTGATCCTAAAAATGAGCACTGACTGTGTAGTCTGCCTGATATTGTTCATTCCTCTTTGTCATAGAACTCCATTGCTCTTCCATTGCACTGGTGGACATGTTCCTTCATTGGGATAAACAGGCACTCTATAGTTTATTTTGATCCCAATCCTGAGATTTACATCTTCAGTATGAATAAATAGGCTTTAGTGTCACAGACAGAGTAGGAAAGTTGGGACTAACATGTTGTTGGTTTTTTTATGCGATAGTTGACAAAGAATGTAGAATACAGCCAGTAAGTTTGAGTCTCACATACACACAGAGAAACTGTGCACCTCATCCATCTTCTCTGACCCTCAGCTTGCATCAACCTGCTCTCTTGAACTTTGCCACCTCTAGCTCCACATATGGAACTCAGTGTTCAAAGTGTGCTTCGATACTGTAATCTGGATGGTGCTGATGAAGGTCACCTTTTTGATCCCTGTCTTCTTTTTCCTGTCCTTTCTTCCTCCTCTTTTAACTTCAACTCCTTCCATATCTGCCTCCCTCTTCCTCCTTCGTCCTCTCTTCATCTTTGCCACTCTGCCTATGACTAAAAATGTAAGCCTCTTTAGAGCATCGTTTGGATCAGTCTCGTATTGTTGACGATGACTCCCCCGCGACTCTAACAGCTGCTCCATCAATATGCACTCAGACTCACACCACTACAGACCAGACTGAGAAGTGTGTGTGTGTGTGTGGGTCCATGAGTCTGTACTTGTGCTGTTCAAATGAATTCTTGGTATGATTGGTGGCATTAGACATGATGGTAGTTGTGTGTATGTTCAACACTCTGAATCCCCACACATGTCCTGCAGCATTTGTATGCTCAGTCATGTAGACAAGCTGTTCCACTGGGCCTGGAACATAATTAGCCAATTTACTCAGTGTCTAGCAGATTGACTTCTAATATCTGATATATATGATATATGTATATATATATATATATATATATATATATATATATATATATATATATATATACATACACGAAACAGTGCAGTCTCAGCCTGTGTCTCAGTGCTGCTGTGTCCCGAAAAACAGGCAACAAATAAGGGAAGGAAAACTTTGCATGTCTGGAAGTTGGATTCAGAGAGAGGATGACTAAGTGTCTGTATTACCTGTGTGTGTGTGTGTGTGTGTGTGTGTGTGTGTGTGTGTGTGTGTGTGTGTGTGTGCTGAATTAGCATGTATGACTCACACAGTTGTCATCTGGCAACAGAGACAATGAGGTCTGAAAATCAGAGTGCCATGTTCCAGCAGTTTTAAAGTGCATAAAAATGAACAAAAGTTGCTTTTTTGACCCTTGTGCTTTTCCGTCCTCATGCTGCGTACGGACACTAATTAGGTCCCTAAAGCTGAAGAGACCAAAAGATGGAAGGTGTGACCAGACATCAGACACACTTGCACACATCTGATCCCTTTATGTCATTATGTTTCTGCATGTTTTCCTTCATCGCTGCTTCTTCATGCCTCCCTGTGCTCTGTGGTTGTTCTTGACAGTTCTCCCTGTGATCTGTCAGCCTGTGAGGGATTCTGAACCCCCCCCCCCCCCATGAATGCTTTCTGAATTTTTCTCAGGCCTTTTAAAAGTGCAGAATCAATCGCCTCCTGATCTGATTGATTATAAGTTGAATGAACTCCAACTGTCAATTGATCCTCTCTGGACTGCCAGTATCCTGACTCCTGCTGCTGCAGAATATAAATGACTGGCTGTCCTTAGCGCTGTGCCCTCAGCGGTGCAGACGGGCCTCAGCAGTATTTAGAGGTCATACACTGAAACTGTGCTACGCTAGCAGACTGGCAAATGACTACAGGCTCATAACAGCTCTTAACCCCAGGAGCTACTGAATCCTCTGACATCATCAAGGGGTGACCCGCCCTCACTGATGTTCGCTGATGACTGTGCATTTCAGGCTGTTGCATCATCACCCTAAGAGTCCATTTGGGATAATAAGTTGTGTTACCTTTCTGTTCCTGTGTTTGTGATTGTGTTAGCAACGGTGTCATTGTGGTGAAAGTCAGTGAAGTTCACTTATGTTACAACAAGTGTCTTTAACAGTGTGTGTCCTCTATTTGACAGGATGACTACATCCCCTACCCACGGATAGAAGACGTGAGTCATTTCTCACTCACATAAGACACTCCTAACACACATTTACACCCCTCTCATGTGTAACCACTAGCTAGGAGTGTTTCTGACAATAGATGATACATTTAGAGTAGAAGTATTTTGCATTTATTATTACATGCTTAGCAAGCTTACTCTGGACAACTTTGTTTTTCCCAGAGGCACTATTTTTGATCATATTTTTGCTTTCGTCTATGTCCTTTTGTCCCCCTCTGTTCTTCTGTCCAAGGTCCTGGAGAAAGGTGGTCCATATCCCCAGGTAATCCTGCCACAGTTTGGGGGTTACTGGATTGAGGATGTGGAGGCACCAGCAGGGACCCCGTCCTCCTCTGAGTCCAGTTTCTGTGAGGAGGAGGATGGAGGAGAGGGCATGAGCCCTGGCGGGGGGCACAGCTACCGCCTGGAGTGTAACAGCACAGCCCGCGCCTACCGCAAGCACTTCTTAGGCAAGGTTAGTGTCTGTGTCTGTGTGTACTGTAATGTCACTTTCATCATGCATTTAGCCGAGAAAGACTATTATTTAGTTTGACCTCAACTTGCTCTCTCTAACAACCCCCTTCTGCACTCAGGAGCACATGAACTATTACTGCACTGGCAGCAGCATAGGCAACCTCATCATGTCTCTGAAACACGAGGAGGCAGAGGGCCAGGAGTTCCTACGCATCATGCTCAGGTACAGTACAGTGAGGGAATTGCTCTGTCAGTACTAGTGTCTTAAATTGATGATGAGTGAAACAGTGAAGTATGTCTAACATATGCATAACATATTGATCTTTTTTTGTGCAATCCATGTTTCTCTTTAGTCCATGCTGTTAAAGTCTCTCTTTATTGTGTCTGCACTTCTGCTGCTCTCCAGTTGTCTGATTTATTAGGGCTTATCTTCTTGTCTACTAATACAATGATAACAACAACACTAGGAGTCTACAGGCATGCCAGAAGCTCTGTGAGGCTGCACAATTCTTAGGCACAGTGGTGCTTTGAGCTAAATGCTAATAATGTCAGCGTGCTTACTCACTCACACTTTCAGTGCTAAAATGCTCATATGAAGCTGGTACAATTTTTACTATGCTCTCAATCTGTGTTAGTATGCTAACATTTGATAATTATTAATAAACACAAAGAAGGGTTAGATCATTGGGTTTTCGTCGTAAATTAAAGTACTGAACACACTTTTGATGTCTTGGTGGTGCTAGATGAAAAGTTAGAGGACCATTGAAGTGATTACAAATGATCCTGAGAGGAACATAAATGTCTCTATCAAATGAAAAATGAAAATGAAAATGAAAGCAACGGCAGCAGTTAATCAAATGGCCACTTGAGGCTGGCTTCAAAAGTGAGTCATTCCCCAAACTTTCCCCTAACTTTACAGCAGAAATAAACTTGTTACAGCCTGGTACAAAAATGGTTTTGCTAGCTAAAAGCTAATTTTCCCGTTCATGACAACTTTACCAGGGTGAATTTTTATTTGTCTTACCTGTTTAAAATTTATCAAGGCTTAAAGATACACATAATTAAGGGCGGTGCCACTTTGAGCAACAGACTGTCATAATGCCTCGCAGATAACCTATGATTAGTTCCGGCTCCAAACATTTTAAGATGGCAACGGCCAAAATACCAAACTCAGGGGTTAAGGTGGGAGTCAACGAGCCAATGGGTGATGTCACGATGGCTACGTCCATTATTTTTATACAGTCTCTCTTTAAGAGATGACAATCAAAGCCACGCATGTCAAATTCATGCTGGCACTAGAGGAAAAGTAAGAGGATTACCAAAGTCTGGAGGATTCATCCTCTGGGGAACATGAATGTCATCAGTTTGGACTGAAGTATGAGACCAACTAAGTAACCAGCAGGCAGGGCAACCTTGCCATCCACAGAGCAACACTGCTCGTGTGGCTGAACATATTACTGTAATAAAGCAGGCCTCACTCACCCTGACAATGTGTTTGGGCCCTCCCTCCTCTTCTTTCTATTGTTGCAGCTCTGTATGCTCTTTGTCATGATTAACTCTGAACAGATTTGTGGTGCTGTGGTGGATGGCTTCTCTGCTATTATCACAGTTGGTGACATTTTCATTAGCAGAAAAACAATGAAGTAATGATATGTTTTTCGATCAGCCATTGTGGGGGCCACAAAGGGGACAGTAGCCAGGTGATGGTTAATCTCCTGTCCTTCTGACAGTTGACAGTGATACTGACAGTAATATCTTCAGTATCACATGGCAGTGTGTATTAATCACCGCATCAATAGCTGTTTCTGTTTTTCTCTGTTGAATCTAAACTCATTATAATCATAACATTTTGCTAATATCACCTAGTTGTGAATAAACTAGGTGTCACAAAAGAAATCTTTAAATAATCTGACCAGCTGAGCTCCTCTTTTTGTTCTGTTGCAGGTCAAGGATCAAAACAGTCCATGACAGGATTTCTTTAGCAGGCATCAACCAGCTGCCTAGCGTACCACAGATTGCGAAGGTAAGATACAGTTTACAAGAAGACAAAGATATATTTTCCATTAATCCCTGACACTTTCCATATAAACAGAGTGATTTCCAAACATAATGGCATCTGAGGAGACAGATTTGATATATGGGAGCTCTTAACAGAGAGGGGGAGCTTGAGGGAGAAAGACATCTTTTCAGCAGCTTACTGATCTCATAATTAAATCATTTCACAACGGCACTCGATATTTTTTTAATTAACTTCTCCAACACATAAAGAACATAATGCAACACAAGACAGATTACAGTAAATCATGTAGAGGTAACAGAACAAAACAATCAATCAAAACAAACACAGACACTGATAATACGAGCACAATAAGTCAAGCCAATGAGGTAATGAAAAAGTCACAGTAAACACATTAAGAATATTCACTTCCTGATATATTTCTTTATTTATGCACCTCAGAAAAATGAAACCAAATGTCATAAAGCGTCCCTTGGTAATTGTTAGTCCTCGCAATTAGAGATTTGAAAGCAGCAATATCTGTCATTCAGTGAGAGAAAACAATGATTGAGGCTTCAATAAAGCCTGCGAGTGCAAGTACAATATCTTGTTTGGATATACCCACTAATACACAAGGCTGGAAAGGTTCTGGCAATATTTAAGCAACCACTTAACCAGCATATGTTCAATCACTTGCTTCTCAAAGAGAAACAGAACATCGCTTCCACATTGAATGAGTAAAAGCATGTGCTTGCTTCATCTTTACCCTTTCAACAGTAATTATCCTCCATGCATCCCATTTTGCAATTTGTCATTTTTACCCTGACATGTGATTCAATGATCCAGTCAGGGATGTGTGATGTGGTAATAAACCAAGGATGTGCACTGGGTAAATTATTAGGATTTTGAGATGTGAAGAAATATATTCTATCAACTTTGGAATTCAGCTTTTGAACTCAATGAGATGAAATAACTTTTCCCTTTTGTACGTTACAGTGGGTATGCTTTCCAGTATATGGGCGATGATGAGATTTCTCTCTTATGATACTGTATCAGCCAGTATATAATGAGTCATTTTCTTCTTTCAGCTTCTGTGTGATGATGCCACAGGGCTGAAGTTCAACCCTGTCCTGTACCCTCGGGTGAGTTCATGCTATACTCCCACACTGCAGCCTCATTAAAACCAGTGTGACCTCAGCTCATGTAGCCTGTTATAAATGTGTTCCTTCTCCTGTCTCCTGTCCCATATGGCCACAGAGGTAGTTTGTTCCTTTCCTGTGATATTACCCAAAGGAGCATTTTCTAAATTTCCACTCCAACCACTTAGGTTTGGGAAAAGAATTATGGTTTGGGTCAAAATATGTACATTTGTTAAGTTACGTACATAAGGTGACATAAGTATGTAACGTGACCTAAGTACGTAACATGGTGTAAGTCACATATTGATGTTGTTTTTTTTTCCCTTTTCCTTCCTGGTTATGTTTGCCAACACACACACGTGGTTGGGTGTAGGAAAAAAGAACATGGTTTTGCTTTACAATCTCACAGGAAGCGAACGCTGCCCTCCCAGGTGGAAGTCAGTGGTTGTTGGACCCATCCAACACCCCTCCTATCTGGCCTACTCACACTTTTGCCGCTTTAACTTATATTTTTGTCCCGCTGTGTTTCCCCCAATGCCTAGCACCATTAAACTATAACGGCTACCGCTTGCATATCAGCTGGAAGTCACTGCCCAAGTGCTGGATTTTGACGACTTCAGAGTGAGACTGGGTTGTGTTAGTACATGACACGAAAGTATGTAACCTAATGTGACGGAAGTTCATAAGTTTATAACGTAACATAAGTATGTTTAACTAAAGAAAGTATGTAACATAAAGTGATCTAATTACTTAATGTTATAAGACGTAAGCACATAACTCGATGCCAGTACATTACGTCACTTACGTAAAATACGTAATACGTAAAATAGCTCAACACTAACTTGTGGTTTCACACAGGACATGTACCCTAGTCTCGTGGATATAAGTCCTGTGTTTGTTTAAGCCATCCATCCACCCTGACATCCTACGCAGACTTGCCTATGGGTTTTTGTTTAGTGAGGACACAAATGTATACCTTCATCAGTAACGTTTTATATATTCTACCCTCTCCCAAAGTCATTGGGTATTTTTTGGAACATTAACTGATGCAGTATTCCTTTACTTATTTTTATCAGTATAAGCTAACCTACCAGTCCCCACACCAGCGCCTTCAATTTTCACTTCAACCCCTTTTTCACACCCTCTTCACCAGAAAAAAAGCTCACAACTTATCACATTTTGCCCTCATAAGCCTCCTGCCTTTCTAACATCTGCCCTGTTCAGTGAGTACATTATTCAGAAACGACTGATGACACCAGGGCAACAGCTTTCTAAAATGGACACGATGGATCTGTTTCTTCTCCTGTGAGCCAGGCGGAGGAGTGTGATGGAGCATGTTTTTAAGCCTGTGCCTCGGGACAGGAAAAAACCCCATCTGTGTCTCAGTCTGCAAGAGGCAGCACCAAGTTCACTGCCTTCGCTGAGGGCCGTGACAGTTTGTTGCATGTCAGCCTTATATAACCCGGGGCTCAATGAACCTGCCCTGGAGACATGTTGTAGAACAGGAAAACATGTTTTCCTAACTACTACACAAAAAGAAAGTGTGTAACAAGTTGAGTGGGATAAGTCACCACGGGGAGTAAGAAGTAGTTGTGTTTGTGTATGTACAGGGATCCCAGTTGATAGTGGCTTATGATGAACACGAGGTGAACAACACCTTCAAATTTGGAGTCATCTACCAGAAGTTTGGACAGGTGAGCGACCATATTGATTTTGTTTGTGTACTTCAGTTTACCTCAGACACACCATTTGATCTTACACACTGCTTCCTGTGCCCTATCTTTTATATGTGTCCTCCACTCAGACATCAGAGGAAGAGTTGTTTGGGAACAATGAGGAGACGCCGGCTTTCAAGGAGTTCCTCAGCATCCTAGGAGACAACATTGAACTTCAGGACTTTAAAGGGTAAGAAGAGGAGTAGAAAACAACTGAATGTGAGAAAAGAAGAAAAATAAAGTGCATTAAAGATGAAAAAAAGAGGAAGATTCAGTAACATCCTAATAAATAGAGACCAGAGGAAAAGGTCCACAAGGATAAAAAGAAGGATGCCATTAAAAAACATTACAATAGAGCAGAATAGCAGGGTTTAATTACTGTAACCTTGGAGCAATTTGTCCTGCTGTTTCGGCCTTAGCGTGCAACCAGGATAAACTGCTTAGCGAAACAGATCCAAGAAAAGAATGTGCAACATGGACAGGTTATCAGAGCTGTGGATACTGTGGGGGTTTTTTCTTGCAGGCTTTTTCCTACTGTGATACACTTGTTACTTATACTGTTAGGGAGGCTTTAAATGGTAGCTGACACATCACGGCACAACACTTTTGCATGGCCTTGGAGCTCGTTAAGAACAGAATGTTATGAAACTGACATTTAAAATACATAACATATAACCTTATCTTATTAGTGAAGGCTGGAGGCCCCACAGAGAACATGACATATGCTCTGATAATGTGACAGGTTCCGCGGTGGGCTGGATGTATCCCACGGACAAACTGGATCTGAATCTGTCTACACTGTCTTCAGACAGAGAGAGATTATGTTCCATGTGTCAACCAAGCTTCCGTTCACAGAGGGAGACGTCCAGCAGGTACAAGACTCAATACTGGCTTTATGATTGTTATACTGAAGGCACAATGGATTTGGCTGCAAAGTAAGGATCCCTTGGCTCAGAAATATGAGTATTAAACGGCTCAGATGTGGTTATTGACAATGTGTTATGCTGTTCTCATTGCTAAATTGCTATTATGTAAGCTGTGGTTAATTGTCAAATCAAAAGCTTGCAAGTTATTTGATGCAAAACCAATAAAACCCTCCTCAATAACAAATAAATCCCTTGTGCATTCAGTGGTTTATGTGTCACAGATTCAAACTCATCAAGTGCGGTCTTGTTTTTAAAATGTCCTCTGAGCAACAAAACCACAAAACCAGATCTGTTAACCAACTTAATAATCTTGTGAATTTTCCCCTCTGCTTCTTCAGCTCCAGAGGAAAAGGCACATAGGAAATGACATAGTGGCTGCAGTCTTCCAGGAAGAGCCCACACCGTTTGTTCCAGACATGATTGCCTCCAATTTCCTACATGCTTATGTGCTGGTGCAGGTTGAGAACCCCTGTACAGAGCACACAACATACAAGGTACAAACCAGACATGTGTGGTGACATGAGGGTGTTATGAAATAACTGTTAATGAGTAAATCAAACAAGCTGTAAAGAGTGTTTGAAGCTGCCAGTGGTTGTTGTCAGCTGGGTACTGGGCAGAAAACAAATTGTGCTTACATGAATTACTGCATACGCACATAGTGAATCAATCATCACTCGCAATGACAAGGTGTTGGCAGGTACGCCAGATCATCCTCCAAGCATGAAACACAAGCCCTCCTGGGATACTTGCTAATACTGTTATTTGTTTCATGTCAACAGGTGTCTGTTACAGCAAGGGAGGATGTGCCTCCTTTTGGTCCCCCTCTCCCGAATCCAGCTGTCTTTAGGAAGGTGAGAAAAAGAGCTGTGATCAGCGCGAGGAAAAATATCACCTTGACATGACAAATTCAAAAACTTTCGTCTCGACTTTTTGACGTTAAAGCTATAGTTGGTAACTTTTATGAAAATAACTTTTTTGACATATTCACTGAAACTGTCACCCTGTCTACACAGCAGAACATGAGACAGATGTGAAAAAAAATCATATTGCTTATAACGGTATTACCGCTATGTGAATGAAAACAACCAATCAGAGCCAAGGATTCTCTAAAGCAGCTGTCAATCATGTTGTGGTCAAACTGTTAGGAGGCAGTGATCAAATATGAATGAAAATTCTGTTACTGCATTGCCCATTTCTCACCTTAAATGTTTCCAGAAACATATTTTAGTGTACTGTTTAGCTGTAGTTGTAGCTACAGTATGGACCGTTTCATTGCTATTCTGTTGCTAGGGCAACAACTTTGGTCCCTGTTTACTCCTGTCAGCGTCTGCATTAACATACATTCAAACAGGAAATACAAAGGGACCCATTTAGAATGTTTATGTTGTCCGGTTTGCAACGGACTATAGTTGGTCCGGATGGTGGGCGGTGCTTTGTCTGTCGCTCTACTATTTCCGAAATGATGGCGGTGTCAGAAACGTCCTCATTTTACAACTTAGCAGTACAGCAGATTTACAGCTCTGTTAGAGATTGGTTGTGTTCAGTGTGCCGCAGCAAAGTCTAGCTAATGCCATTAGAGGCATGGGAGGAGGGGGCGGGACATGATTGGTTTTCTTTTTCTTTTTCTACTGTCTCACACACTTTTTGTGGGTGCAGCGACAAATTCAGGAAACATAAAAAAAGTTGTTTTCATAACTGCGACTGCAGCTTTGCCACCAATGATTCAAGACTTTACTTGGAGTTAAACATGACGTAAAACTTCGTTGTATTATCCTGGACTATACTATGCTGAAAGAAAAAACAACAACTTCGGTCAACCTCTTAAGTTACAGATAACTGTAACAAGAATAACATACCAAGACACACCTGATCATTTTACTTCTAACAGGGTAAAAAGTTTATTTGAAAACATCCATTGTTTCTTTAAATGTACTATAGTACAGTGGTTCCCAACTGGTCCAACCTCGGGGTCCAGATTTCTCCTTAGTCATTACTTCAAGGTCCACACACGTTAACATATACAGCATCATACTTGAATTTGGCCATGTTGTCAAGCTAGTTTGCTAGTTAGTTAGTTAGTTAGTTAGTTAGTGTTTTTTCTTACAAACTTGACATGTTTGTGAGTCACTTGTAGTCCATTCAGAATGGACCCGCGACCCACTTTTGGACTGCGACCCACCAGTTGGGAACCACTGATATAGTATCTGTTCATCTGTTTAAGAATGCCATTTGATGACAGGGCACAAAATAACTTGTTTCAACTTGAAGCATAATGTTTAAGACATGGGCTTCACTTTGGACTTGTTACTTATTGGCTTTAACTCAGGACTTGGTAGACAAGACTTGAGGTCTAGAATAACTGCCCCACCTCTTGCGATACAGTATTTATACTTGTAATTTAATCAGTGGACCCAAGTTTAAATTTGAGATACTTTACTTGAGTATTTCCATTTTATCCAACTTTATACTTCAGCTCCACTTCATTTCAGAACCAGTTCTTCTGCTTTTGATGCTTTATGTTCATTTAGCTGATGAAACTTTTAGTTAAAGGAGGAGTTGGTGATACTGGAGACAGATTGTTAACAATGTGCTTTGGAGTTCAGAACATTATCATGTGCCAGATTTCCCATCCTTCTCACTCCTACTACCTTTCTCTTTATATATCCATGTTCTTTCTTTCCCTTGTTCTGTGCATGAGCACAAATGCCCCCTGTTGCTGATTGGCTACAATAGTTTGTGAATAGTTTGTTGGTTTCTATGCAGAGCCAGGGCTATGTGTGAAAACCAGATTTCTTTCCACACACACACAGAACGGACTGTTAGTGAACCATGAGTAGATACTGTCAGTTCAATATTTGGGTGCACTTTAAACAGTTGTAACCCTCCTCTTCATCTTGCATTTTGACAGTAGCCATGACTAGTCTGTCAGCTCACTATCACGAAGGGGAAACAGCATTATAAAAACAATTTGACTTTGACATTCTGTAGAAGATTCAGTTACTTATCAGACATAATTTGCAGCATGTGGGGAGAATGAGAAGATCTGAGGAGGATGTGAGGTTGATCCTCTTGATCAGACACAGTGTTCTGCAATAATTTAATCTCTATGGTGCTGGTTAAAGGTCACCTTTTCTGTTCTCATAGTTGCCCCCCCACTTGTCAGGCTCCTCATCAAGCCCTTTCCTCTCTCCCTCTCCTCTATCTCCAGGGTCCTGAGTTTCGAGACTTCCTGCTGACAAAGCTGATCAATGCTGAAAACGCCTGCTACAAGTCTGACAAATTCGCCAAACTAGAGGTGACACACGTCCGCGCGACCACACTCAAACACCACAGCATGCCTTCAATCACAGCTCAGCTTCGTTTCTTCAATCATCACCATAATCGCCGTCCCATTTTTTTTTTTGAGCTCTGTGTTTTTGAATTGATTCCAGGGGCGAACGCGAGCCGCACTGCTGGACAACCTCCACGATGAGCTGCACAGACAGAGCCAGGCAACACTGGGTCTGAGCCAAGCAGGAGAGGAAGACAAGCTGGAGAACGGGGGCCACGGGGGTCTGCTAGAGTCCTTTAAGGTGAACATGAACCTGGACAAAACATATATGTGACACTGTAATATTCTCGCAGCTCTTTGACATTTATTTAATCACCACCATTACAGTGAGAGGTGAGATGTTCTTGCTGTAGGTCAACTTAATGTCACAGATCTGCAAGACGACTTAAACCATCAGTTGCTACTGCTTTTCTCTATACTCTAAGTATTTGACCTTATATGAAGAAAGTGTGTGGGTGTGTGTGCATGTGTCTGAAAATAATTGCATACACTATTGTGCTTATGTATTTATAAAATTGTTCCCTTTCTCTTTAATTGTTCTCTTCTGCTGTCTAACTGTCTGTCTCATCACTCACTGTTTCTTCACACTCCTTTGTCCTAAACCAAAGGCTAATTGATGTTAATGTGACCATTAAATGGGTATTTCCATCTGTGTGTGTAAGTGTGTGTGTGATGAATGTGTGACTTATGTGACAATTTGGCTCTCTCACTCTTCACAGGCATTATGGACAGCTACTTTGCACTTTCTGCAGTCAGTCCCAGGGGGTGCTGTTCTCATTGCTGTCCTGGCAGTCGCTGTGTATTATCTGTCTGCATTACTGTAAATTCAACAGAGGATCGCAAATCATTAATAAACATGATTTTATATGATGTTGTTTGTCTTTATGCTTTCAAAGTAGCAGAATTAAAATGGCAAAACCTTAAAATGTCATAGAACTGTGTTTTTTATTTGAATTTTACCGTCTGGAATTTAATTTGGATTTGTTTTCAATGATCTCAATGAATATAAAGTCATTAGCATAATAACAATCAACACAACATATGTCCATTCACCCACTCCAACTCCCTTGGCTTCATTCTTAGAGAACTGCGTCCCCTGGTGGTTGCACTGTGCAATTTCATCTATGACCCTCAATTTAATTCCTATGCTACATTTGAACTGAAAAAAAACCCTTACTTTTGGTCTGTACCTTTATTTTACTTTCCACATCTCTGTGCTTTCACATACACTCTCTGTGCCATCGCCATTTCCTTCACTCATCTGCTTCTTCCCGTCTCCTCTGTCTCCTCCTCTCCCTCATCCACTCACTATCCGTTTCCGCTCCCTCCTCCAGAGAGCCATGCGTGTCAGGAGCCACTCCATGGAGACCATGGTGGGGTCTCACCGTCACAGGAGCCCCGGGGTGGGAGGTGGGGTCCCGGCCAGCGTGAGTGGAGGAGGGCTGCCGCAGAGCACCAGCGAATGCACAAAGAGCACCTTCACTGTGAGTAAGAGGGCAATAAGGGAAGGGATAGAGGGATGGTCACTCAGAATAGGATAGAGGGAACAAGCAAGGGTTAGAGCATGGTTTTAAATAAAAGTACTATAATATTAATGATAATGGGAAAAATGTGCACCTGTGTTGTCGTTTTAGTGAGCTCAGTGACTCTCTTTTAAACTATGCAGAGACAAAGCTTCTATGTCAACCAGTGATTTAGTTAAAGGACAATTGTTTAATCTAAATTTGCTATTAAGAGCTTGTACCATTTATTTTTAAAAAAGGGCAAACCTAATTCTGTAATCTGTGATCTTCAGCCTCCTGGGTTGTCCGCCAAGTCTCCTCTGAAGAGCCCAGTGAAACGGCGTTCAGGCCTCTTCCCTCGTCTCCACTCTAGCACAGAATCCCCTTTGGACAAACACACACGCAGGTTGGTTCCACTTTTTTAGAAGTTGCTGAACTTCCTGTTCACTATCAAGATCATGTTACACCACAGACCTTAATACTGTCTGTACTGTCAGTAACAGAAGTCCAGGAAGTCATGTGTCATGTGTTTTCTTTTGTCTGCAGCGACCAAAAGCTTGCAGAGATCTGCCCACTGTCCCAAGAAGTGAGGTCAGAGACATCATCGAATCCCAGCTCACCTGAGATCTGCCCCAACAAAGAAAGGTAAGACCAGAATGGCAAACTGGGTGAAGTTGGCCTTCACTAAGTGGTCTGCTTTTGTCTCATTTTCAGTTTATCTACATCTCTGTTTTCCTCAACAGGCCCTTCATCAAGCTGAAAGAGTGCAGCAGTGGTAGACCGAACATCTCTCGTTCCTCATCCAGCACCAGCAGCTTCAGCAGCACCACGGGAGAAACAGAAGCTCTGGAAGAACTGGAGACAGTGAGTGATACACTCAGAGTTTGTCTGAACAATGTAATCTTGCCTTCACAAGAGGAGAGAATAGAGAGAAAGCAGAACTGGAAACACATTCTTAAAGTAGAGTGAGGCTGTTGGTGCCGACGAAGCTTTCATGGGTGAAACAGTCTGTCATTACCAGGAACTGTCAAACAGGGAGAGCTGAACATTACCACATTGATTATAAATGATTACAGCTCCTCTCACTTTCTGTGCATCAGATGACACAGCTTGTCAGTGTTGTTTTAGTCCATGTGTGAAATGCTGTCAAATCATTCCTACTCTCACCATTTAACTGGAGTGCACAGATGCACAGTGTGCTGTTAAAATTCAGATTATTGAAGGCCAGAGAAAATAATGAGCTGTGTAGCAGTAAAATACACCAATGATCACCATAAGGGGAAAATAAATAAAATCTTGCTTTCCCTGAAAAGACCTCATTAAATCTGGATGAGTTTAAATGAATCGTTCAACCTGAAATTCTGAGATTCGCTTAGTCACTTTTTTTGCTGAGAGTTCAGTAAATATGAGGGAGCTGTTAAACTTAGCTTAACACAAAAAAAACAACGAGGCTGGCTCTGTCTGAGGGCAACAAAATCCGCTCCAGAGCACCTCTAAAGCTCACAAATTAATATGTTATGTCTTGTTGTTAATCCATACAGAAACCCATGTGTAAACAAGCTGTCCGGACTATTGCAGGGAAAAGACCTGGGGAACCTATAAGACAGTCCAGCCCATATCACCCAAAAAACAGCTTTCATTTTTGCACTGCAGTTTTATTTTGAACGTGTTAATTAGTGAACTTTGGAGATGCTGACAGGGGCATTTTTGTTACCTTTGGACAGAGCCAGGCCAGCTGTTATCCCATGTTACCAGTGGTTATCTAGCAGCAGCCTCTTGGGCTTAAAAATGAAGCCAACATAGAAGTGCCAACACTGCAGTTCTTTGAATGGCCACTTGAAGCTGCCTCAAGAAGCAAGTAAATCCTCACTGACCCCCTATGTTAAAAGCCCGACTTTACAGCAGTAATAAACATGTTTACAGCCTGGTTTCTATCGCTATCTTCTCCCCCTTCATGACAACTGTATGAGGGGGTGAATTTTTATAAAAGTCAGTTAGATTTTATTAAGGCATAATGTTATGCATAATGAGGGTGGACTACTTTGAGTAACAGGTTGTCTGCCAATAGTGTCCTTGGCTTTTCAGTCAGATCCACCACTCACTCCTCCATAGCGCCAGCCTCACCCACACATGGTCACTTCTGGCCCCAAAAAAACAAAATGGTGACAGCAACAATGCCGAACTCAAGGCTTCAAAACCAAAGGGTGATGTCACGTCAGCTACATCTACTATTTTGACGGTCCTATGCTGATCGAGGCTAACTGGCTACTGGCTTTGCAGCTGTAGCTCTCACTCTTTGGAACTGTGTTCCCTTAGATATAAAAATCGCTGAGTCAATGAATTTTTAAGAAGCTATTAAAAATTCATTTGTTTCATTAGCACTTTTTAATCATGTGTTTTTGCCTCTTGTGCAGCTCTAATGTCTTTTATTTTCAGCCTCTCTGTCTTATTACGCACCTTGTAACTCTTGTTTTGAAAGGTGCTTTATAAATAAAATCTACTTCTTGGAGATTTCTGCCAGCTTAAATTTTAACCCATATTTTGCAAATGATCACAAAAAGAAAGCCACATTCTGTTGGCTCATCCCTGCAAAGCATATTTTCAAGTGCTGAACATTAAGTGCCTCTAACTTTGCTGACAGGAAGGTTTAAGTCAGCTTCAGGAAAACATCACTTCCTGGATTCACTGAGCGTCTTACATCTTCCATCTCTTTCTCCATGTTAAATGTCTTTGTACTTTCCGTCCACTAGGCCACCCATCCTTGTATAGCATCCTCCTCTGCCTTCAGTCCTTCCCTCAGTGTCGACAGCCAGGGATCAGGTACGCCTGTCATCATGTGCCGCAGTCCAACAGGTAAACCTAGGATTTCACAGAGAGTATTCACATCCCACTGTCAGCAGTTTAACAGGATGACATCCTCGATTTGACAGATTCATGAGTATTTCCTTCCTGTCTTTTCCGTTTCCTTTCCATATTCAGCAGACGTGAAAAGTAAGACGTCACCGAGGTCAAACTTGAAATTCCGCTTTGACAAAATGAGCCACTCATCCACAACTGTAAGTCTCAAGATTCCTGCCTGGTCAGCGAATTTTAATGAATGTCTTTTGAGACGTTTCTTATTACAAAGTGCCGAAAATATGTCACATATCAAATGTTTCAAAGTTAGAACTTTTTAAAGCAGACGTACAATAACATAATTTAGTGCAGTAGGCTGAAAGCAATGAGAAAATGTCCCCTGGTGAGTTTTTGATACAATCACTGTCCATCTTACGGACATCTCATTATCTCCGGATCACTGTAATGTCATTGAAACAGATGAGCTGGAGTTGGGTAATAGGCCCAGAGTGAAAGATGCATGCTTTCAGTGAACATTCTCCTCTAACTGGCCTCTCTGTTCACCTTCCTCTCTTTCAGTCCGAGTAGCCTTGTGGAATGGAAATATCAGACTTGCACAACAAAGGGACCGCGCGGGTCGACGGAGCTGCAAAAATTAAAAAAAGAAATCACAACAACCACAAAATCACTGTAGAACCACTTCCCTACGCCAAGGATAATCTGACAAGATTACCAACTGCACCAGAGTCCCCACAAACTATAAACTAACTGACAATACTGTGAGTGTATAGTGCAGAGAAGCAGCTGACATGTTGGCTTTCTTTTTAACCAGCCTTAGGCGACACAAATTAGTCAGTACTTTGCCGATGTTACAAGTTGCTGCATCTTTGTTAATTGTTCACATTACATGGAAGTCCTCGCATGGCTGTACTACTGTGAGTGGAGGCCGAGCCAGTCTCTGCCTCAGCTTTTTCTCAAGCATCTAGTTTAATAGAGAGAAACGGTGATCTAGAGGAATGGTGCCATGAGACTCTTTATGTAGTCGACTGGTCAGTGGAAAAATCGTCTTTAAGAATTGTCAGACATCAGGATGTTCCCTTTTTGCCTTTGCCCTTGAATGGTACGTCTGGCAACAGTTCCTCTTTTGCCAAAAAAAAGTACACAGAGACACAGACAAACTCACACAAGCACAGAAACATAATGTAGGCTTACAGTAGCAGCACTTTAGAGGTGACAATACTGGGAGTCTCAATTCTTCACCGCAGGATCTGAGCTTGTTTTTTGCATAGAAAAATGCCTTTCTAGAGAACACCTTTGATTTTTTTGAGATGCTTTTGTAACCTCGCTAGCTGCTGTGTTGTGTCTGCTGCACTATCAACACAACATCGCTGAAATTCAGTCAATACCTGACAGCATTTCTGTACCTTTAAGGGTAACCTCTTCAAATCCCTGAACTCAAGTGCTTGGTTAGTGGAAATTAGCTCATAGGGGGCACAGTAGGAGACACTGCCAACACATTTTGCCATAAGCTTATTTTAGCCAAAGCTGCGCCTTACAATCTATCAAAAGCCCTTTTCACCACTGATGATCTATCTCTCTCTGCCTCTCTCTCTCTCTCTGTCTGCCTGTCTGTCTGACTGTCTGCTGTCTCTCTCACTATGTGAGAGGACAGGAATCTTCTGGATCCGGTTACAGCACAGCTGTGGGTAGCCGATCAACACCCACATTTGCTGAAAATAGACGTTGCACTTACTGAAAACATTTCACCTTCTGATACCTCCCATTGAAGCTTGCTAGCTCGGTGTATCTGTGTCTATGTTCGATGGAACTTTTGAACAGGAAAGGTTTGAAGTTTCCCAGCATGTGAGCTGATGATGATGACTTGAAAAAAAAAGATGCTTCAGGTTAAATGAACCTTTGAACCATACTTTAGCAAAAACACTTTGAATGTGAACTTAGAGCTTTTTTGCCCTCATTTGTTTGTTTGTTTGTTTGTTTGTTTGTTTTTTACGCTTTGTTAGTTGTTAATATGAAGTCTCTTAGACGTAAATGGCAAAGCCAGTTGCTTACAAGCACAACTACACTAGGTCTACACTAGTCCTCAGCTATACCCTAACATTAGCCTGGAGCTGCACAAATTAGAGTTAGCAGGGCAAACTGAAAGTGTGCTAATCAAGAAAAAGCTTAAAGACACACAAATGTGTTTGTGACCAAACAACCAAACTGGAAGGTCTTTGGAAGAATGTCAATGTACTCTTACTGTGGAGTGAACCATTCCTGGATGGCTCGATAGTGTGTAAAGTTCTGTCACATCAAACTCAAATCCCAGAGGCTTTAAAGGGTCAGTTCACCCAAATTACAAAAATCTCCTTTGCAATTTAGGTGGCATTTTAACTTGCAAGGCCGCTGTTAAGTTCCTTGATAAGTACCTCAAGGAACTTAACAGCGGTGACTAATACACACTGTGCTCACTTAGCGTAGGCCGGTGATTACCTCGAGCAAGGGAAGCAGGGACAGAAATCACACAAAAGTGGGACGTTCAGATGTCATTTAGTTCGTAGCAGGTATCGCCTAAATGCCCTGCAGCCTTTCCTCTGTTCATATGCTTAATTTATTAAACTGATAATTTCTTTTGCATTGATGTCATGTAAAAATGTAACTGCAGAGTATGCTAATTATTAAGGTAAAAATGATTAAAGGAAATATATTAATTTAAAAGATGTCTAAACATGTATATGTATATTTGGTTATGTAACGTGCCATTGAGAATTTATTCTAAAATAAAATGTTGTATTTTGTGTCATTTATGTGGTTCCTCATTTTTAAAATATCACTTGCTCACAGGTCAACACAACAGTGTTTTTATTCACACACATCAGAAACATTATCATACAGCATTTGCTTCACATTTTAAAAACTGCAATACCTTTAAATTGGTCGGACTGCACTGAGTGTTTTGCTTGTCCGCAGTCATATTTCCAAACAACAAAAGTGGTGACATCTGTGAAATGACGCCACAAAGCTGAGTTTTTTCTCCCCGCAGCACCTCAGGGTGGTTCAGCTGGTTGATGCATGCTGCAATATCTCCTCATTATCTGCTTCACTTGCTGTCTATTATGCTACCTGCACATGGAGGATTTTTGGCACTTAAAACAGTCACTGCTTCCACGTCAGAGCGTATTTAGGACAGTCCACATACATGGGTAGGCAAAAATGACTCTGCTGGATTATTTTGGGTCTTATTTTGTCCTCTGCTTTAATGGTTTTATACAAAACGTGGGTGAAGTCAAACAACAGTCAGAATGTCTCAGATGCAGTCCTGCAATGAGAAGCTCCCAGGTTACACAAGTCTTTATCGAATGCCTCCCGAAGACATCAAAGATCAAGCAAGTCCCACATAACTGATCCTCAGCAGACAATTTTTCAACTGCAGTCAGGAAAATCTGAGGGATGAGTACACAGTGGACTGGTCAGGTGCTCTGGTGGCTCCCTGTCTCAGTGCATCCTGGGAGATGTCTGCATACACCACCTGCAACATTGTGAAGGAAAAATAGTTACTGAAGTGCATATGAGGGCTCAGGCATGGGCTGCAGACCTATGCAAGGCTAGTCAGGGGAAACAAGGGCACTGCAAAGGTCATCCTGTCTTGAAACAGGACGTTCACCCACCTCAGTCTTTTGTCGGGACTTGGGGGCAGCTGCAAAATACAAACAAAAAAGACAAGTTGGTGAAAGGAACTGTTGTGACACTGCAACAGGTAACTTTTTTATATTAGTGTAACAGGCTACAGAATGAAAATGAGATACCTTTGCGAGGGGATTTGCTATGTTTCTGTGGTACAGGGCATCGAGGTGGAGGCTGTGGAGCCGGGTGTGGTTGATCTGTGTATACAGCTGCATGAGTGGATAGCGTCCTGGGAAGTGTCTGAGGCTTGACTTTTGAACTCAGACAATAAGCCAATCCCAGAATGATGGGAAGGCAAAGAGAAGCACTGGCACAGACCAGAACCCTGTGCAATACAGTCCTCTGAGAGGTGACAGCTGGGGCAGAACACAAATAATACAATTAGATTTTTCTGTGCACCCTAACATATGACAATGATAATGTATATGATTCTATATACCTGCAGTGACGTTCACATATTTCAGATGTCCCTGCTGAGTTTCACCATTAGCCCATTTAACTTTGCATCCATAGGAACCTTCATCTAATTGGGTGACACTCAGTAAATCTAAAATTAATTTAGTTTGATTGGCTGAGAGCATCATATTCGTCACACGGTGCCTTACGCTTAACTCTTCTCCTGTCAAATTAGTTCGTATCCAGGTACCTTTCCAGGAGTATCCACAGTGCTGGACCACACAAGACAGAGACTGACTGCCCCCTGCTGGGACATCAATTGTCTCACGCGTTGCCAGAACATCCTGGCTGCATTCTTCCACGCTGAGACCTGAAAAAAAGGGAAGTCTATTTTAGCTCATTTAAAAAAAGTAAAGTGTAAATGTCATCACGTTGTGCAATGGTAGTGACTGTTATCGCCTTGATGTACAATGTTTCCTCAAAGCCATTTTAGAGAACCATCAAAGACAGTATGTGACCATTAAGAGTCTGAACATTTGACGGCTTAAGAAAATTGTGCAGTTATTCCATGTCATGTAACAAACTAACCCAAACAAATGGTCAGAAGAGCATAATGTAATCATATGTTTGTATGTCTGTATATCAGACTTCATTCAAATTACTGTGTAAACAACTCTGCAGTCACACAGTAGCATGATGTAGACAGATTAAGCCACCGCAGACACACACACACAAGACTGCACAATTTGGTACATCTGATCATTTTTTTCAACAGACATACACCTAAAGGCTAAGTTTTGTTTCAACATTGTGGGGGGACACATATGTAACAGGGGTTTTTGTGGTCCTCTACCAGAAAAAAGTGTCACACCCTTCATTTCCTGCATTCTGGTGAATTTTTAGGCCAATCTACAATTTACCAATTTGACCCTTTTCTGCATCAATTCATGGTGTGAATGTCTTTCATTTTGTCAAAATAAAATAATTTGGGTTGTATTGTTGTTTTCTGACTTCAGGATCAGACCCAAATAATTTCCACATGTCCTGAACAAATAGTTTTAAATCTAAAATAAAAGATTTTAATGAGAAAATGGAATGAACATACAGTTTGACAAACATTCCACATGCTGAATACAAATACACTTGAACATGATTGTGATTACCACATTAAATGGGTGTGAGGCTGTCCAAAAACGGACTCATCAAATATTGATAAGTTAAATATCAATAAGTCATAATAGCAACTTCCTTACAAGATCTCAAAGACTGGGTTACCTTACACAAGCTACTGCGACAGAGCTGAATTCAAAGACAAGACGGTGTAGTCTTACCAACATGTATGGGGCAGATTTTCCATGTTTATAATGAGAATTTGAACTTACTTACCAGTGCGAAGAAGGCAGAGACAGCTGATGACACCGAGGAGAAGGTAACGCATGTCTGCTTGTAACAGCAAGATTCATCACAAGTCGATTTTACTTCCTCTGTTCAGATAAAGTCATAGCTTGTGTGGAAGCTGTTGCCTGGCTTCATTGGAAACTGCTTGCTTAAATTGTTGTCAGGCGCCCGGAGTCCATCAGCTCGCTCTTTCTCTTACTTTCTTTTCCTTTTCTCAATAACTTGACAGTTTCCTTTATGCTGCTGTTTCTCTTATCCAGATGGACATAAAGGAAGGAAGTGCCCCATTACACACACACACACATACTCACACACACACGCACACGCACACACACCAGAAAGCTCACATGCTAAATTACAGGAAGAAATGACCTCATGAACAGGAATATAAACTTCCCGGCAGGAAAGGGGCCAATTTCAAGGAACAGTTATACAGAGAGAGGAAAAGTGAGCAATATCAAAACTGAATTATTTCTTAGTTTTGCACATTTAATTTGTAATTTGTGATACATTTAGCCTACGCTTTTCTAAAATGCCTGTGGTGCATGGTCACACAGGCCGAAGCACATGGCTCTCACAGTCATCTTGTTTCACAGGATACTTCTTTCCATGCCTTGACCTCCTCTGGCATGAGCATTTGCTTTGTATGTAGTGTGTAGTTGGTTAGAAATGTAACAGCATAGTGACTGAATAACTCTTTATAGCTACTGAGTTGTTGCACTGATGACTGTCTTTTGGCTCAGCACACAGAGACAGGTTTAATGAGCCAAGGTTTACAAGTGTGTCAGCACAGGTACATGCTTTGACTTTTACACCCTGTGCATTCCCAGCAACAGCAACCTGGTTTTCAGCAGAAAATTAACTTTCAAAGTAAAAGCTGTTCATCTCTAAGAAAAAAACATATTAAAGAACATGTTTGTCACCAGGTTTTGGTTGCTGTCATCATTCCTCGTGTACATAATTGACAGAGATCCCCCTCTCGTGTACTGTCAATGTCAGTGATGACATGGAGTCAGTGGAGTAGATCTATGCAACTTACCAACACTTGCAAAGCGTTGTTTTATTTTGTAAACACAACCGGATGTTTGATGCGCAGTTGTTTTGTTACATTTGACTTTGAGCGCGCTCGTTTAACTTTGCGCCGCGCGCTCCCACTCACGTGATGTGTGGGAATAACAGAGGAAGCGAGAGGAGTGGTGCCTTCTGGATAATAATGCAAAAATATGACGGCTGGAAAGTTCTCTTTTTTTTATGTGAGGCAGCATTAATCAGATGACGGTGTGTCAGGGGTTAAATTTAGGTTACTTGCAGCAGGAGAGAGATGTAGAGAGGCTTAAAATGGTCACCAAAAAATTGAGTGAAAACTTTATTAAAATCATTTAAAATTATAATATTTTTACCCATGTTAAACTTTGGTTTATGGGCTAAAAGAAAGATTAATTAACTAAAAGGATCTGTCTGCTCTTATACAGTTTGTAAAACCAAAAACAACACATTTGCATTCCTTCCTAATGTAACCTACTACTACCACTACTACTACTATAATACTATTCTTTCCCTTTCCTGTTGTGTAATTTTAGCTATTAGCCGACTGTGTTGAACAGCTCTTTCCTTACTTAGGGACTAACATTGGCTGTGACATTAGTTCCAAACAAGGAAACCACAACCATGGAGCTCTCACAATTTCCTGGCCCCCTCTCCACCAGTAGGTTATTACATTACATCTGAGGTGCAGAGTCGTAGCAGGTATAAACTTACAGTCTGCCAAAGCAAGTACCAGGTGACAATCTTGTTGTGAGCGATGTTTTTCTTTCAAAGCTGTGTTACAGGGGGAACACCACCTAAATGAAGAATTCCAATATAATATTTCCATGGCCTGTGAACATGAGCTACTCTTTGTCAAAGACAGGAAGCAGAGAAGTAGTTTCAGTTTCAAACTTATGATGGCATCAAAACAGATTTTGTGGACATGCAGAATGTTTCTATTATTTATTTTCTTGCTCAAATTAGCTTTTTTCTTGTAGTTTTATCAGGTCTGACACAGAATAAAACATTTGGCTGGCTGCTCTCAGTGTCATCTCTAACATCTTGGACTGGCCCCTGACTCTTAATCTGATATGTTGGTCATATATATAGTCACTCCAGATCTGTAAGATGCTTCGCGTCTGGTCTGCTAAATGTCCCCTAGAGGTCTGTGTCACTGACTCTCATTTCTGGAACAGTCTTCCAGAGGATGTTAGACTCTGTGATTCAGTAGACAGCTTCAAACGAAAAAACGAAATCTTAAAACTTATCGTTTTTTTTTTTTTTACTTTCATTTTAGTTAATTAATTGGTATCAAACCTAATTCACACGTTTTATGTGCATGAGTGTGTGTGAGTGTGTGATCGAATTTGATTTACTCTGTCTTATACTATCATTTTATTATGTAATGCACTTTGAGTTGCACTTGCTGTATGAACTGTGCTATACAAATAAATTTACTATTATTATCTTCCCCAATTTATTGTTTATGGAGCACCGCCAGGCTTTAGACCATATAACATCACAAATTTGAGTTTTAGCACTCTAGTGTTGTTTACATTTACTAATATTTTTGGACTGTCTTAGACCAAAGGAATAACATGTATGGATTTTGAAAATTGGCATAGTTCCCCTTCAAATGTTTTAGGTGTAAGAATTTATGGCTGTGTAAGGCCTGACTGACACTGTCTTATTTATTTTGTATTGTCCTGGGATTTTGCCGGGTAAGAACTTATTGCTATAATGTTTTGGTTTCAAGTCTCTTCATTTTTTATTTTGCAATTTTAAAAAATAAATAAATATAGGCCTATATATATAAAATAAATGTTTTTTTAAATTGTAATAAATAATTAAACAATGGAATAAGAAGCAATTAATGTTTCCAGAGTTCTCTAGTGTAATAACAATATTTTTTTAAATTAATTTGTTGTGGATTTTCATTTTGTCATCTGTCCCACCGCCCGAACTCCGCCCACCCGCCACGTCAAAGACCGACCGCGAGTCCAAAAACGAGCGCACCCCGTAATCACACTGACTAGCTGTCGGTGAATGAGATAAACAAAGAGCCGGTGACTTTTCAGGAAAACAGACAACGCTCCTCAAGCTCCTCCGAAACATGGAAACTGGTAGGTCGAGTGTCTTTTCATCCTGTTTCAGTCACGGCGGTTTGTGCTGCTGGCAGCCTGTAATTTGACAGCTAGAGGATAACAGCTGAGGGAGCTAACAGGCTAACTTAGCATTCATTGCGTTAGCATGCGAGCCCGCTAGCATGACTTTGCCGTCGTTTACTCATCTAGGTTTGTCAGTTCATGCCGATACACTGTCAGCAAGGCACCGACATCCAAACTGGAGACACAGACCTCTTAAACAGCTTCACACGGTAGTTTAAAGCTGGTGTCAGCCACAGGAGCCGGAAATGTTATCATCTGTAGCTAGCTAGTGGAGAATTGAGTTGGAAATACCAGAAGCTGTCAAAGTCTTTAAAGTGGCAGCGATTCATTGTGGAGAAGGACAAGAAGAGAGATCAGCTACACCTTTATTTCACCATTCTGTTTACAGGTTATAACTTCGACTACTGGTTTGAGTTAACCTTTAGTCAAACAAGTTAGGTGAGTTTGATTGTTTCCATTTCACTCACCAACTTATCCTCAGGTTTCATAACACTTCTTTTTCAAGCAGGCAAATGTTTTGGCTTTGGTCAGATGGTTATTTGGAGACCTGTGTTAACCAATTACTCTCTGCTAAAGCCATTTTATTTTCCTATATTTAAAAAAGTGTGAATTTAAGAATGGATTTTGATATTTTATTCTTTTATTACTCTCATCTTTGGACTGTGGTTTTGTGAGCTGTGGAGCCTCCACTGTTAGGCTTCATGCCAGCTGCAGTTCAGCCCTCTGCACATGAAGCAGTGATGGGCATAATAAAATGCTTAGCTAATATAAAGCCAGTTGTGTAACCACCGGTGTGTAAATTTGCTAGTCACCCTGGCTGCCTGTGCTATCCCGCTCTCCATAGAAAACCCACTGTGATGTATGTTCTAAGTATTCATGCCTTCACTTGTTGAATAACAGCGAGAGCAACCAACTAGGCTTTCAAATATCTGTTCTTAAACACACTTCTCCTACACTGTGCTTGTGATAACTGCTGTCAGGTTGAAGCTGTAGGCTAATACTGTGTTACAGATTGAAAATTCATCTCTTACTATTCCCCCTTTGTTATCTATCCATAGTCATCAGTGTCAAAAAATTCAACTGTTGCGCCGTAAGCAAAAAGACATGTTGACACGGGATCCCATGCAGGTCTCTCAAAATATTCTCTGCCTTAGGCCTGGTTCTGTGTTTTCTGATGGTATGGGCATGACAGTTAATGAAGTTTGACACTGTCCTAATCTGCGGCGGTCACTGCATTTGTGTCGATGGAAAATAACAGAATGCAGCTGAGAGAGAGGGGTCGAACTCTAGGCAGCATGCATGACTAGGCAATGTCCCTTTCAATGTTTAATTGCTCTGCACTATTATTTGACGGAATTACAAACCACACACCAGTGGCGGTTTGTTCTGTCAGAGTGTGTGCGCACCTGTCCTTCCCCCATCCAGCGGGACGAGATAAGCTTTCCAGTGTGTTCCTCTCACAGATGGAGCCACATGAGTGAAGCCACTTATAGAGCTGCTAAAAAGCATTCTTGATTACTTCCTTGTTTGTCTTTGTCTTGTCTTTTGCCCTATGTCAAGCCTGTCCTTCGTTCTTCACCAGAGCTTTAATCATGATTGTGCTCAGTATCTTCAATAGATGACTTTTCACTATAGTCTATGGATGGTAGAAAAAGTGATGTCCTAGACTCTTGTAGTATTCAATAAATGATGTGCTGTTAGTTCATGACTATTGATCTGGTATTTTCCAGGCATTATTGTGACATCTGAGTACATGAGTGCTCATAAATCAGATCTAAAGAGGAAGTGTGTATGGCTAAAGTGCACCAATGAGTCATGGGAATTGGGACAGTAAGAAATTCCTCTTTGTAGTTATAGTCAGCTGTCGGACTATCTAGCTTTGAAAGGCTTCCTGTTACATGTTAGCTTTATTTGTGCTTGTCTTCCCACCTTCATTATTTGAGCATTCATTCTGTCATTAACTCTTCCTGTTCTTTATTTTTCCCTTCATCCTCCCTCCTCTACCTCCCCCAGGTCTGAGTCAGGAGAAGGTAGCCACCTTCCAGAAGCGGCTGCGGGCCGAGCCACGCTACCTGTTGGCCCAGAATGTGTCAACCTGCATTGACCCATTGGAGGTTTGTCTGCACCGGCAGACTGTCCAGGATACTGTGCACATCTTCCAGCACTCTATTCCCACAGAGGGCAAGCCCATTACCAACCAGAAAAACTCAGGTAACAGGGTGTAGCAACATTATTGATTATACGTGTATCTTTTACAATACAAAGAAATGTGTCCATATGTGGGTGTAGGTGAATGTCCTAGCTCTTGGTTCATCACATACAGGTGTGAACTGCAGTTTGGTGAACTTGCATATCTGCTCTCACTGCAACATTAGAGAGCCCAAACAGATATTACTCGGTGCACATTGGTCAGTGAAGAAATTTCTGAAGCAAACAGCTCAGAATTGACATGTAGACATGTTCACACCCCTGTGTCACAGCATGTGTTCATTTTAATGACTGGAGGACAAGCAGCAAAGATATCCTTAAGTTATATATATATTTTATAATATATTTTTTGACTGCAATTATCTATCACAAATGATGGATAAGCATGCTCTAACTTTTGATAAAGTTCAGTTTCAGACAGCCCATGCCCACGGCATTATAAAGCCAACCATAGGTTTTTGGACTGAAAAATAAATGTATCCCCTTAGATAGCCATCAGTTTAGTTCAACGTGATATGAAAAAAACTAGGGATGCACCGAATATTCGGTAACCGAATATATTCGGCCGAATATTGCAAAAAAACACACATTCAGTATTCGGTGGAATAAGTGAAAAGCAAGGCCGAATAATAGCGGCGTGTTTTGATAACGCAATCAAACAGCGTACGGTGACTGACGGAGTAAAATGTCGGCAGTGTGGCGATATTTTTTTTACTCCGTCCGTCACCGCACTCGCATTTGCGACTAAAAATAGTTTTGTGGGGGCAAAATAAATCATTCAGCACACTGTGTGAGTACAGATTTCAACCAGCAGCAGAAACGAAACGGTGAATCCCGCCAGTTGTGGGTTGAACGGGGGTCACAGACACAGACAGGAACGTATTCCTGTCAAATATGGCGGCACATGATAACGGCTTACTGGCGACAGAGAAGTCCGGCTCCAGGTGAATAACTTGTTGTCATGACTGCCCAGTAGTACCTGAACAGCCGAGCCATGGCGGCACACAGTATGTGGCGTATCACATTACTCTTTGTGGCAGTAACGGTCCACAAACCTCGCCGCACTTTAGAGACTGTTCTTTACTTATGAAGGGACTGTCAGGTGAGGAGGGTGGCTGGTTGATTCTTATTTTATTTATTTATTTTATTTTGATCCCCCCTATGTTAATCACTTATTGATGCAGTTTTTGAAGTATGAATAAGTCAATAAGTAATTTATTCCATTGGAATATCATTGATGTATTATAGAAAAGTGATTTATCTTTTTATAAATGACAAAAGGCACATCTGCCTCATTTCTGCTGTGGTATCCTGATACTACTCAGAACCATGATACTTTCATTGGTATCGTACCGTGGGTCCCAATTTTGGTACCGTGACAACACTAATCTGGAGGGGGTTCATCTGCAAAAACTAATGAAAAACTAAACAACAGCATTCGGTACTCGGTATTCGGCCAAACGTTTAATATTATTCGGCTTCGGCTTTGGCCACAAATTTTCATTTCAGTGCATCCCTAAAAAAAAAACCTACAGAGACATGAAACTTTCTCCAGATATCCTACAGCAACCTACCAAGCTTTGGTTGACATCAACATGCCTTTGTTAGCGTCCTCAAAAAGATTACACAGTGAACATGCAGTAATTATTAAACCAGCTCCAAACATTCTGTGTCGGGCACATCCCAGTTGTCCTGTGAAGTAATCTAATGACCAGGTGACTCTAGCCGTTAAGGATTAGAAGTTATATATAAAGATGCCTGTGTGTTTGAGACTTGTTAATTAAATGTAGAGTACAATTAGCATACCTGTTTGCCTGTACAACACATGTCAAGTCCTCACTGACCTGCATATCTCTGTCCGTCTTTGTCTTCTCTTTGCCACTAGGGAGATGTTGGATCTTCTCGTGCCTCAACGTCATGCGACTTCCCTTCATGAAGAAATTTAACATAGAGGAGTTTGAGTTTAGTCAGTCCTATCTCTTTTTCTGGGACAAGGTAAGACGCAGAACCACACATCCGTTCTCTGCTCGTCTGTGTGTTTTTTTCAGTCTTCATAGGCTGAGAGATGTAGTTGATATCTTTCCGCTGTAGATTTATTTAATAGTTTTCTAATCTTGTTTTTTAGTTACATTCGCTAAGTATTCTTTGTAGTAAACGTTTACAAATCATAAGTGTGATGTGGTTGTATGGAAGGTATGATTGCTATCATGTTGTTGTTGGTATTTCTTCATATTTTTCATTTTCAATGTTTGTTGTTTTACAGTCAGGACACCATGTGAGTGTGTGTGTAAATGTGTGTGCGCATGTGCATTGGTACGGTATCACTGTGCGGCACTCTACTACTATACAGTCATTGTCCCACTAAAACCCTCTTTTGTGTGTTTTGGTCAGTGCTCTTCCAGGGCTGACGTCACAGTGACACCGCGCTAGATGTTTTTATCTCTCTGTGTCTTTCTCTTTATGACCTTTTTCTCCCACATGTTTAACCAGTTAGTTGTTTCACCTTAAACGTTATTGTTCTTATTACAAGTGCCAGTCGTAGGGACTAACCCTGACTGTAATATCAGTTCCAAATACATAAACAATAAATATGGAACTCTAAAAATATCCGGCCCCTCCTCTCAGCCAGGTTATTACATTACATCAGAAGTGCAGAGTTGTTGCAAGTCTAAATTTAAAGGAGGTCTCATGTAGCAATCTCTTCGTGAGCAAGTTGTTCAGGCACAGTGTTTTCCTTTCAAATTTGTCATTAGTGTTCTTTTAGGTCTAATTAATGTGCTGTCTTATTTATTGTCTTTGGTTCTGGGATTTTGCCAGGTAATAACTTGATGGTTGTATGTTTCTGGTTTCAAATCTCAGGTCAAGTGAAGTCATTAGAGCAGTGATACTCAACTTAAAGCCTGTGGGCCACATCTGGCCCGTAATCTGGTGCTGGGTGGCCTGTCGACAATTTTCTAATCAACAATGAAAATAAATCTATTCACTCTATCCAAGTAGAGCTGGTTTATGAAAAAAGAAATAGTGCCAGGGAAGCATCGTCCAGATCCCCCGACAGAGGTTCAGGCTAAGCCCTGAATGTCCCCAAGCTTCCCTGTGTACACCTGACCTGTGCAGGGATGCTGCATCTGGCTGAATGTGACAGCCAAGGTCAAAAGGTTGATAACAGGCAATTCATTCATTACGTATACTGATAAATATTATTAATGTTTGTATGTTAACTGCCCCCTGGCCTTCTGTAAGTGGTCCCCAAGTAAAGCACTGAGTAAATTGTGCTTCAGAGTTTGAAGTCTTACAGAAGTCGAGTCTCAATGTCTTAGTTTTGTCACTTGAGTCTAACTTTTGTCTTACACTTCTACATTTAATGTAGACGTTTCATTGCTGTTTTGTTGCTCTGGAAACAGCTTTGATCCCTGTTTACTTCCTGTCAGCTACTGCATTAACAGTCGGTCCAACAGGAAATACACTTGGATTTAGAATGTTTATGGTCTATAGTTATATCACGTTTTTAGACTGTACAACCTCTCAGAGTTTGTCTATTTGGTCACCATGTTTTTCTGTTGTGTTTGGGGTTTTTTTCTACAGGTTGAGCGTTGCTACTACTTCCTCCAGGCCTGTGTGGAGACGGCACAGAGGAAGGAGCCGGTGGACGGACGCCTGGTCCAATTCCTGCTCTCCAATCCAACCAATGACGGAGGACAATGGGACATGCTGGTCAACCTCATTGGTTAGTTCTCACCATAAAACATAAACACATTAACAGGAGGTTAATGTTGAATGATTGACTGAGCCGTAACAGCCGTTTGGTTATCAGGAAAATTAACGGTACCCACTTTAAATATGTTAATCTTCTCACAGAAGAAAAAAACACTGGTAGAACATTGGAGTTATTTGGCTGGATTGAGAATATTGTTTAAAAATGTCTTTTATGCTGTCCTGTCTTTAGAAAAGTATGGCGTTATTCCAAAGAAATGCTTTCCAGAGTCACACAGCTCAGAGGCCTCACGCAGAATGAATGACATCCTTAATCATAAGGTGTGCTTACACATTTCCTTCACTTCAAAACTAATCAAGCTCACTTACTGGTGAGTCACGTAATGGGTGAGGCACTGCTGACTGTTGTTCTCGTCTCACTCTGTTACAGCTGAGAGAATACTGCCTAAGACTGAGGAACATGGTGGCCAGTGACGCTACTAAGGCTGAACTGTCTGATGCTATGGACAACATGATCGAGGAGGTGAGAGTGAAAGAGCACATACAGCTGTTTCCTTGAGAATACAGGAAGTTTCACAGGCCACCAAGAACCTTTTGAGGAACTCAGGAATATAGCTCATTTTTAAATGGAGGAACTAGGGACTAAATTTAGTTCCTCCAGAGTAGTTTCATCTTGTGCCATATACAGTCCCTACTTAGGGGGAAGTCCTCTCCAAAAGTTCAGGAACTTTCAGGGCAGAGTTTGTAGGACTGGATGTTGTTGACTAATCAAACACAGACCTGCGGTTGCTTCAACCGAGTACAGCTTGAGTCGCAAATGAGGCAGCACTGGGTGACTCTGTTATCAATATTAGGACAAGGTACAGTGCAGTCACTTTTTGATCCAGTAATGGTCTAATTTGCTTTTTCTTCGCAGTTCTTGAGTTTAGTTCCTCCGGTCAGATAGTTTTATTAGACTGTTTTATGGAAAAGGGAGAATAGCGTCCCAGATTTACTCCTCGCCTGTTCCAACATCACCTGCAGCAAAAACATGAATGAAAACAACAATGAACAGCAGACTTGTTTATGGATATACATGCAATGGCCACTTTATAGGCACACCTGTGCTGTCTAATGCGATTCCATTCATCTGTTCGGCCTTAAAGTCTATTTTTATGATGCCTAAAATGTACAGTTTTCAAAAAAGTAGAGTTTATGGACGAGCTGTTTTGTTGCAGTAGATTGTATGGGTGTAACTAATAGGGCTGCGTGATATGCAAAATAATAAATAAATAAATCATATTGCGATATTGAGATTAGGACATGAGTTGCAATATTAGTGAGAATGGTATTTTATACATTTTAATTTCATTGAAAAAAAGTTGACAATAGGATTTTTGCTGGGTTCTGCACCAAACCAGTATGTTCCCTTCTGTCTGCAATATGATTTGTAGTTATGTTGTGACACATTTGACCTTTATCAAAAAATTGCAGTTCATGCGATTTGTATCTTGCACTTGGCCACATTGCAATTTTAATAATATTTCAGTTAACTATGCAGCCCCAGTACTTAATAGAGTGCATAGAAAAAATAGAGCACACCTCATTACCTTTGTAACATTGTCCCATTTCTGCCAGAAGAGGGTGCTGTCAAATAAAATTTAACGTCAGAGCGGAAACATCTTCCCGGTTTGATTCCTCAGAGAAGCCTTCATGTAATCAGTGTTTGGGTTAGAGTTAATCTTGGGCTAAGATAAGTGTGAGACGCTCAGGGTTCAGGTTAAAAGTGTTACTTAATATAAAGAGATACAACAAATAGTAATGTAGTGATGCTTTGATCAGTGTTGACTTCTGATCAGTAAGTGTCAGCATTACACCATCCAAAGATCTGAGAGCCTAAATTTAAGTAGTTTCTTTATAATGACGAATATTTAATAATACACATACTGTCAGGGCACTATTAGAATGTAATATCAGAGCGACTTCAACGGTTAATTGATTAGTTGTCAACTTTTAAATTAATTGCCAGCAAATATGATAATCAGCCAATCAATTTGAGTAATTTTTCAAGAAAAAAAGTAAGGAGTCTCTGATTCCAGCTTCTTAACTAAGAATGTTTCGTGGTTTCTTTACTTCTTGGTGACAGTAAAGTAAATGTCTTTGGATTGTGGACAAAACAAGACATTTAAGGACGTCACCCTGGGCTCTGGGAAATACTTACTGACATTTTCACCATTTTTTGACATTTTATAGACAAAACAATTGATTGATTAATCGAGAAACTAATTGACATATTAATCGACAATGAAAATAATCATTAGTTGCAGACCTACTATAGTTCTATAGTAGTGAACAAGAGCTAAACATTTGCTCACTGCAGGCCCATTTACTGTTGTGCTTCCAAAATTAAGCTCAAAATATCTACCTGTTTCTGCAGTGAACTGTGATTTTAACTTACCTTTTTAAGATGCATACGTAATCTAAACATACACATGAAAAATATACATATGCATTTTTAATTAATTTGCACACGTCATTTCTGGACTACACAGTGTGTAAAAGCAACCAATAAAAAAAACCCCAAACAACAAAAATCACCTGCCCACTGCCCGCATGTCACAAAGTTTAAGATAGTGATCTTGTTTATGGAACAGTCACATCTACCACGGAGCATCTGAGGCTGGAAAGTGAAGACAAATTCACCTCCTAAATGAAAAAAAGGTGGACATGCACATGTAAACGAACTCTTTCACGTTGTAACAAATGGAACACGTTATCATGTTCATGCATGCGTGCAGTGAAATGCAGTCATGTGCCTGCAGTGTGTGTTTTTTGTTGCGCGGACAGGTTTCCCTATGTAGGTGTGTACATATACGAGGCTTTATTTACGCTTCCTGTGTGTGTGTGTCTGTGAGTGTGAATGCACGAGTGTCCAGTCAGTCAATCAGCCTCCCATTGAGACGGCTGCACACAGAGGAGGGGGTCTGGTCATGCAGCCTTTGTTGTCAGCTGTTGCATTATGCTGCTGGCTGGTTGCTTGTTTAAACAGTCGCCTGTATCTCACAGTGGATGCCCAGCCATGATCACACACGACACACACACACATAGACTTGTACAGTACACACACAAACATACGTTGTGCAACAGTAAAGAGTGCTCCCACCACACTGCACGGCAGGGTGGGGAGGCGAGGGGTTGTCAGCGTGTTTGTTTGTCCACCTGGAAGTGGTTTGTTTTGCGAAACACCACTCTGTCACGGCCAGTGGTGATGGAGGATGCGGTCATGTCAGAAGAACGGCTGATGTAAAACGAGCCAAATTGTTCAAGGACATTGTCACACGTACATTTGACCAGCTACTAAAAAAAACGATCATTCATGATAGGACGCCCACCTCAGTCCAGAAAATTTGCATCTTACAAATCTGTTGACAACAAACCCAAATTACTGAAGTTGTGAATTAATTGAATTACAAATCAAGTGTTTTATTAACCCTTCCATACTTTTGATAACTTTGATAAGAGTAATTATGGATAGGACTTCAAAGATATAAATTAAATATGCATTAAATATAGTTTTGAATTTGCTAGAAATATATTAGGTCAACATTAAGATTATGACCAATATATCAAGTATATAAAATATTCCATTTATGTGTCACAAGTGAATTCATTAGCTTAACAAATAGGTGATGATCAAATAATTAAAGAGATGATAAGGAAATTTTCCATAATTGTACAGAGAATCCACAAAGTCATTCCAAGAAATGTAAAAACGGGAGGGAGGGAGAGAGGGAGAGAGGGAGAGAGGGAGAGAGAGAGAGAGAGAGAGAGAGAGAGAGAGAGAGAGAGAGAGAGAGAGAGAGAGAGAGAGAGAGAGAGAGAGAGAGAGAGAGAGAGAGAGAGAGAGAGAGAGAGAGAGAGAGAGAGAGAGAGACCCACATCTCAGTGTCCAGTGGAGTGGGCGCTGGATTTTGATGCTATGTAATGTTTTGCGCCTCTGACTTGTGGTAAAGTCGCCATCTTAAAAACCTGTGATGTCTAGGCTTCCTGGGTATTTAAAATGTGCAACCATGCATGCCATACATTTTAGATTTATTCCAAAGTACAGTAGTGTATGTTGGATGTGTTAATACTTGGTATCGTCACTGCACCAGCAGACTTTTAAAATCATGTCATCAAATTAATCTTACTAGTCAATGATGTATTATGTTTTACTGCATGTTATGCACATTTTATTTCTTTAATTGTGTGTAATTGTGTATATTGAGGCTGATCCTAACCCTTCTGCCTGAAAGCACTTTGGGTCGACTCCTGTTTTTTAAATATGTGCTATATAATTAAAATGACGACTTACCAATTGAAAAATACTTAAGAAAAATTAGAATTACACAATTCTTTATATAAATGTGTTACACTGACAGTAAGCCATGGTCCATCAACATGACATTTCGACTGCCGACTTATTCGGCTTAGCAGACAATTGAAGATGGTGCTAGGTGTCGCCCTTTTGTGCCTCTCAGTATGTATGAGTATGTTGGTATTACAGCACTGTTTTAGGAAAGAAGGTTCAGGAACTGTTTGTGTATATTAGAAACTAACGGTGGTAATTTCATTACCAGTTATGTTAGTGGCACACGTCTTCAGGTGTGTGCACAGTCACTTCTTTGCTGTGTACATGTCCACGTGCACAACTGTGTTTTTGCAGACATGTATGCCGTGTGAGTGTGCGTGTGTGTGTGTGTGTGTGTGTAGGCTCACATAGTGGGTTTTCTTGGACTCTTACAAATGGGAAACGAGTGTTTCCTCGACATGTTCACCGTCATTTGCATCTACGTGTGCACATGTGTTTCTCAGGATCAGAGCGCCATGTCAGTCTTACTTTGGTGTGTGTGCATGTGATGCTGTCCACCCTCCCTACGTGGCGGCTGTGATTGTGCACTGGTCTTCATCACGCCAGCCCCACACACACTCCCATGACAGGCAACCGGGGTCAACGTCTCTGCTTCCACTTACTGTACTCGGGGTGCGCTTGATTTAACAGGATCCCCTTGCGTGTCAAGAATCTATTCTCTTTGTTAACATTGGTCAGGCACATTGCACATCGCGTTGATCTAAAAACTTCTGCAACAGCAGCTCGACCCAATTTAAGCTGCACCTGCACTAAGAACGAGGAAACTAATCTCATGCACTGTTTCTCTCCGTGGAGGCTGTTAGGATGACAGTGTCCATACGCAGCGTCATTGAGGCAGAGAGGATTAGTTTAAGTTTCAAAGCCATTCTTACTCTTTCATGTTGTATCTGGCGTCTGTCCATGCTCCTCTATTCTCCATAGACAAGTAGACAACACACGCACAAATAAAGGGACAATCACTGGTAACTGTACATACACGTACAGTACCAGAACACACACAGATGGTATCCCTCACACCACAACTGTAGCCCTTCTATGCTCCATTGCGTCATGGAATCAGAAACACCATGTGCGGCTCTGCTCTTGGCTCTGAGCGCACAGAGAGTGATTCTTAAGACAAGTCTAATTTATGAGACGGCCATCAAATCACAGAGGAACTTTCCTGCTGCAGCTCAGAGGGTCAGCGCTGCTGGCTATTGACTCAGTTGATTTGTTTTTCGATGTGGGTGGGTTCCTGTGGATTTGTCATTGTTAAGGGCTGCAACAAAAGCTTTTCCAGTTCAGAGACGTCCACTCACATTTATTGAATTTCTCTGCACCGTTGTTAGAATTTAACAATGACCACATGTGTTGCATGTTTACAAAACATGGAAGTTTAATCAAAACCTCGCTCATTTTTATCCAAACTGTTTGCATGGTGTCATTTGCTTACACTCACAAGTCCAGCTTCTACACAATAGTTATAAATTTACTTCAGAGTAGCGTGGAGGCGCATGCTTTGCCTCAATTTAGCATTAACTGGTCGAGATCCAGCTTCAGACGCTAATTTAGTCGAAACTGTTTCTACTAAAGGCTTAAATTAATTTGCCTGCGCCTTTTTTTCCACTGTAAAATTAATTTAATTACATCTGTATTGCTTTAATTTCTTTTTTAAATCACATTTATATGCTAAATTTTTAATTTCCAAGGGGCATTTAATCCACTTCATTTCAAGGACCAATTAGGTAGAAGCAATTATTTGATGTGTAATTCCAGTATTAAATCTTCATTAATTAAACAATATAGTTACAGGTGCACATATTGCTGCACTGGACCAAGAAAAAGTCTTAACACCATTCAGTACAAGACAAGATAACAAAAACAATGTAAATTGCTATTTGGACTTTCTTTTTTCAGTGTTGCTAAAAATCAAATGTCCTACTAGTAAATAGTGTTTTTACTTTGTCAGTGCTGTTTATGGACCACACAGAGAGTACAGGAGAGAGGAAAGTTTGAACTTGATATGTGCAGCACCACCATAACCTTGAAAACAGGAGTGCCTTGCTCAAGGTTACCCATATATCTAGATATACTGTGGTGTGTGTTGCCACTGGCATGGTCTGCTTACAGTATGTGTTAGGCACACTCTTAATTTCAGGTGATTTGTTTGTTTGGGTCGCGTAAAGCAAATAAACACGCAGAGGGGATGCCAGCCGGTCAACACTGGAGCGCAGATGCTATCAAACATTAACCCCAGTCAGCCCCAATAGCGTGCAGTCAGTCAGCTCACTGTTTATTGCAAGACACGCAAACTCGATATGTCACTGAATGGAGTGACCTGAGGTGGAACTTCTGCTCGACACTGATGAGTTGAAGAGTAGAATGCCTGTTAACGAACTCTCCTAACAGCTGGTTCCGTTAAAATGTTCATGTTTAGAATATGAAGATATGAATGAGATGGTCGTTTGAAGTTTCAGCCACAACATGAGTAGAATTTATGAGGTACACTGGTTGACGTCATGAAGAACTTGAAGTCTGCCCCGAGGGCTTGAGCTGTGATCATTTGTAAATTCTGCGTTGAAAATGCAGCCAGTAAAAAACTGCTGACTGAAAGTATGATCAGTATTTATCATTCAGTTTTTTAAACACCTCCAGCTTTGTGAAAGGAGTTACTGTGTGTGAATTAAAGTCAAATTAAATGAAAAACATCATGTATATAATTTGATGTGTGAGGAAAAAATGCATTTGGATATCTATCAAATATAACCAGCAAACAGTTCAGTAGTAGTAGTAGTAGTAGTAGTAGTCGGAGTAGGAGTAGGAGTAGGAGCAGTAGAGTAATATTTTACTGTTGTGTCAGCCTCCCTGTATCCCTCTTCTCTTTTTCTCTGTCTTTCCCTCTTTCTCAGTCACTCTACACATCTGTCATTGAGGCAGCAGGTGTTTCAATATTGATCCTGCTCGAATGTCACTGTGCCTGTTTATTCTCTGACTGAGGTCTCTTTCAGTGCTGCCTTTCCCTCACACCTACTTTATTTACCTTGCCAGGGCAGGTTGAGTGGGCGCGAGGCTCAACTGGCATTAAGGGACACGCATATATACTAGGTCTCAGGGCGTCTAAAAGACAAATTGTAAAATGAGTAGAAAGGTTTAAAGTTACCAGGGAGAGCAGAGTTGTTCTTGGAAGAACGAGACAAATAGGAGGAATGAAGCGAAAATGGCGAGGGTCAAGGGGTTAACAGGGATGTATTGTCAAAGTGCTGAGGGCATCTGGGCAAACACAGACTAGACAAGGGGATGAACACCTTGGCATGTCGTCTTGCCCACAGGGCAGTCTAAACAAAGTAGTTGAATTAGGAGGAAAATGGCTCGGGGGGATGAGGAGTTGAACAGATGCCTTTGTTGACTCTGCGCATGTGTGTATTTTTGTGTGTGTCTGTACTTTTGACTTTCTGCAATGACGAGGGGGATCGTTTGTTTGTGTAAGCCAGGCCTGAATTTATGCATTTTTGCGTGTTTGTCTCCGTGCGAGAATGTGCCCTGTGATGTTTGGGGAGAGAATAGTGGGCTCAGTGGGCTCCGTGTCTACGAACCAGAGAGCAAGAATGTCATCTTTATGTAGGGGCATTTAATATGTGTCGACTAAGCATGGGAAACTGCTGCCATGGCTGCTGTATTTCTCCAGGCCGAGCCTAAAATAATCCCCCTGTCAGCTATATTCAACTCGACAGATGTTTAATTTGTCTGGATATCAGTGGCAGAAGTCAATAAAAATAGTGTGTTAAAATCTATTGGAAATGTGTCCTCTGTGACACCGGTAGTTGAAGCAATGAGTGTGATGTATCACCAGTCATCCACACAATCGGAACAATATTCGCTGTAGTACACACTGTTATCTACCACCAACAATGGACTGCGCTGCATCCTAATTTCTCAGCCCCTTTTTAATTGTATTTGATAGGAAAAGCAACTGCTGGGTCCTACGAGAGCAGAGCAGAGGATGGGAGAGGTGAAAAGCAAAAAGGGGAAATTCCTGAGATAAGTATATCAGAGTATAGGAGGGCCAGATTGACAGACGGCCCAGTCCAAACAACCCGATTTAGCCCACAGGAACTGAGTCTGAACTTGAGCGCCGCAGGAAGGCACACATGGAGAGAGGAGGAAAGAGTGTGGGGTGCAAATGGGGAAATGGAGGGATATGAGAAAGATGAAGGAGAGTGAAGCACTGTAGAGAGGAAAAAGAGGGGAAAGTTGAGAGAGGCCCAGGCACTGATGGATGATTGTATGCAAGGACAGACATGGGGTCAGACAGGTTACATGGGCGCATATTAAAAATATGAGCTAGAAATTAGATTTAGAAACATCTCCAACAACCTTCCTAAAGGCAAGGAAGTACAAAAGTCTGTTCAGTTTGACTCATGGTGGTCCTCTTTAGTGTTGCTTCCATAACATGTCCTCGTTCAGACTAGTGGAAAGAAAATGTCCAAAACACACATTAAGATGTTTATTGTAGTTTAGATATCTGTTCTGGAAATATAGGCAAAATGTGCATATTTAATTAGACAATGGCTCATTTGCATACTTAAACATAAAAGTTCCGAGAACTTGCAACACAAAAAATAATTGTCTTAATGTAAGTAATCAACTTGGAAAGTTATTCAGCTGCACTGTCTTAATTTTTGTCTAAAAGTGTGTAGAATGTTTTCAATACATATCTTTAAAGGCCAATAGTAATGATTTTCTGTCATACCCTGAGCCAGAAAACTTCACTTCAGTTGCACTTACATATACCAAACTTAAGTTTTATGACTATCTATATTCTGAAGGTTTTCACAGAAGGGTTTATTCACATATCATTTGTAGCCTGATTTATATAACATTTCATTCTTAAAAACATGGCAAAATAGGCTGTTGACAGTAAGTTTTTATATTTGTATATTTAATATTTGTCTTAATGGAAGTCTCATGGTGATATCTGTTCACCTGCAGTGACTCCCCTTTTACAGTAGAGGTGCAGGAATCGCCTCAGGCTTTTATGTGATATAGTGATTGACTGTCTGAAAATGTTAAATGTGAATATAACATACATTAGATTGGTAAAAAAGTTAATGTTTAAACTGTGTATGCTGTGCAGGTGTTCCGGGTGGCCAGCGTTTGTCTAGGCAGCCCTCCTGAGACCATCTGTTGGGAGTACAGGGACAAGGACAAGAACTTCCATCGCATGGGACCCCTCACCCCCCAGGAATTCTACAGGGAGCACGTCAAACCTCTATACAACATTCAGGACAAAGTATGTGACCCAGTAAATGCTTCAGATAGATGCTCTAACTTGCTGCTGGCCTCAGTTTCTGACTCCCTATGAGAGGTTGTGCTGTTCCTGAGCTCGTATGGTAACTCTCTATCCTCAGGTCTGCCTCGTGAACGATCCTCGACCCCAGAATCCTTATGGGAAGCTGTACAGTGTTGAGTTCCTAGGTAACATGGTTAATGGCCGCAGCACTTTGTACAACAACCAGGCCATCCAGCTGCTTAAAAAGGCTGCGGCTGAGTCCATCAAGGAGGGAGAGGTATGTCGGGGCA